>NC_092744.1:128945589-129263565 GCF_047496795.1 Chiloscyllium punctatum | reverse complement strand
TGACTCACTGAAAGACTGACCTTGCCTGCAGCGCTGACAACAGACACAAGTACATCTGGGGCTTTCGCGGCAGGTATCAGCCCTCAGTGACTGTCATACGGTCATTTATGATCGACATCCCCTCCCCACACCTCTCTCTGTCGTCTTCAACACACAATGACATTAGTTGGTGTGAGCACCACACAGTCAGCATTGAGACAGGTTGCCATTAATAGACTGGGATCGTGCACCATCAAGTTCTGCATCACCATAATGGGGCAAATTCATAATAAAATGGTGGGCAGGGTGTCAGTGCCAGTGGTGCAAGGAGTGAAGACTTTGCAGGTGTAATTCCAGTCAAGCCACTGCTTAAACTGAATGGAGTCAAGCATCTTGAGCGTTGTGCCTTTTCAATATTGGACAGTCCTTAGGTAGTCAGAAAGTGCCATTTACGTGAACCATCTGACCTGACGGAAGTTTTGCGAGGTTTGCAGATGATACAATGATGATTGGATGGGCAGGTGATATTGTGGAAGTGGGGAGGCTGCAGAAAGACTTGGACAGTTTAGGACACTGGGAAAACACATGGCTAATGGAACACCATATGGGAACATGTGAGATTATGCACTTCAGTAGGCGGAATACAGGCAGACACTATGTTTTAAAAGGCTTCATGAAATCTGAAGCACAAAAGGAGTTGAGTCCTCGCCCTCTCTTACGGTTAATGTGCAGGTTCAATTGACAGTTAGGAAAGCTAATGCAATGTTAACATTCATTTCAAGAGAGTGAGAGTGATGAGAATGAAATGGACTATGGTCAGACGGCATTTGGATTATTGTGAGCTGTTCTGGGGAAGAATCTACGGGTGTTGGACATGATTTATCCTGGGAATGATGGCTTGTCATATGAGCGGCAGTTCAGGACACTGTGTCTGTACTCAATGGAATTTAGAACAATGGTGGGGGGGGGGGAGCATCTGATTGAAGCTAACCGACTACTGTAAAGATTGATACAGTTAGAGTATAGAAGTCGTTTCCATTCGTCTTTGAGACTACGACAAAATGGCACAGTTTCAGAGTGAAGAGATAGGCTGAATAGCCTAAATCTATTGCTATATCTCATGCCCTTATGGTCATACAGTCGATTATTCAGTGCAGAGTTGAAAGTCTAAGGCCTGCTCTTGTAACCCTTGTATCTATACGTTGATTTGACTTCACCTTCTGGTCAATGGTAACCCTTGTAATATGGATGGTGGGAGAATACAGTGCCAGTCAGTAGCGCAGTAATATGTTGAATATAAGCTGCTATCTGTGAGTCTCTATGATGATTGTCATTTTCAGTTTGGTATTTTTGAAGGATCGATCCTGTTACGCTAATGTTGTTGAATTTAACAAAACAGGTGCAATTTATCACAGTGCTCAGCAACAATACGTCATGGAACACTGAACACCTTTCTAATAACAGAATGGTCTAAAATGTTCATCATCAGAAACTCTGCTTTCCTATTCATGTTCAAATCAGACTACTTGTCCCATCAAGGTGCTCAACTTGGAAATTTTTACATTTTTTTTCGGATATGAGAATCGCTGGATGGGCCCACCATTTCTTCTCCATCCCTAGTTGCCCCCTTGAGAAGGTGGTGCTGAGCTGCCTTCTTGTACCGCTGTAGTTCACCTGCTGTGCGTTGACCCACAATGCTATGAGGGAGGGAGTTACAGGGTTTTGACCCAACAACAGTGAAATAATTGTGATATACTTCCAACTCAGGATGTTGACTGGTTTGGAGGGGAGTTTTAATGTGGTGGTGTTCGCAAATGCCTGCTGCTCTTGTCATTCTAGCTGGAAGTGCTTGTAGGATTGGAAGGTACTGTCTGAGGATCTTTGAAGAATTTCTGCAGTGCATCTTGTAGATAGTACACACTGCTGCTACTAAGCCTTGGTCGTGGAGGCAGTGAATGCTTGTGGATGTGGTGCCAATCAAATGGGCTGCTTTTTCCTGGATGGTGTCAAGCTTCTTTCGTGTCGTTGTGGCTGCACTCATTCAGGCAAGTGGGAGAATTCCATTTCACTCCTGACTTGTGCCTTGTAGATGGTGAAAATGCTTTGGGAAGACTGGAGGTGAGTTACTCACGCAGTATTCCTAGCCTCTGATCAGCTCTTATATTTATGTGGCGAGTCCAGTTGAAGTTCTGATCAATGATAACCCCAAGTGTATTGATAGAGGGTGTAGAGTGAGGAATGTGGTGACAAATATGCTGCTGAATACCAAGTGTTTATATTGTTTCTTACTGGTGACGGTCATTGTCTGACATTTGTGTGACGCGAATGTTACTTGCCACTTGTCAGCTCATGTCTGGAGATTGTCCAGATCTTGCTGCATTTCGGCATGGACTGCTTCAGTATCTGAGCATTTTTGAATGGTGCTGAACATTGTGCAGTCATCATCGAATATCCACATTCTGACCATATGATGGAAAGAGGTCATTGATGAAGCCACTGAAGAGGTTTGGACCTAGGTTTCATCCGGAGGGCCACTGAAGATTTTACGTAGCATGGTGATGAAACGTCTGTAAATGAACATTCCAGTTCATGGAGCAAATCTGCATCAACATTATCCTGAGGGACTACTGCAGAGATGTTCTGGAACTGAGATGACTGACCTCCAATAACAATGACCGTTTTCCTATCTGTCAGTTATGACCTCAGTAACAAGTGTTGGCCCGCGACACCCTTTTTGCTGGGGTTCCTTGATGCCACATTTGAAAGAATGCAGCCTTGATGTCAAGGGCTGGAATTCAATTCCTTTTTCTATGTTTGAACCAAGGCTGTGATTAGGCCAGGAGCTGAGTGTCTTTGGCAAAACCCAAAAGGGGCGTCACTGAGCAGGTTATTGCTGAGCAGGTGCTGCTTGATAACACGATTGATGACAACTTCCATCACTGCACTGATGATGGAGAGTAGACTGATGAGGCGGTATTGGGACGGGTTGAATTTGTCCTGCATTTTATACAAAACATACTTGAACAGTTTTTTTTCCCCATTGTCGGTTTGTAACTGTACTGGAACAGCTTGTCTCAGGAAGCTGGAAGTTCTGGACCACAAGTTTTCAGGACTATTACCGGCGGGTTATCAGGGATTATAGCCTTTGCATCACCCAGTACCTTCAATCATTTCTTGACATCAGTCAATCGAATTTGCTGAAGACTGCTATCTGTAATGATGGGGACCATGGGAGAAGGCCGAAATGGACAATTCACTCGAAACTTCTGACTGAAGATTTCTGCGAAAGCTTCAGCCTTACCTTTTGCACTGATGTGCTGGGCTCTTCCATCATTGAGGATGGGGATATTTGTGGAGACTCCAGTGAGTTGTTTAATTATCCAACACCATCCATGATCGGACTAGGAGGACTGCATTGTTTAAATCTGATGCATTCATTGTGGGATAGCTCAGTTCTGTCTGTCCCTTGCTGTTTATGTTATTTGGCACGCAAATATTTCATGCCACTACCTTACCTCGAACACCACGGGCCCTTATCACACTCAGTCATCTCCTGTGTGACACCTTGTCAAAGGCCTTCTTGAAATCCAGGTGGATAACATCCATTGGCTGTGCTTGGTCAAGCCTGCTCATTTCCTCTTCAAATAATTCCAACAGATTTGTCAGTCATGACCTTCCCTTGATGAAGAGATTTTGTCCCATTTTACCAAACACTTCCAAATATTCAGAAATCCCATCCTTCCCAATGGATTCCAGGATCATACCCAAGACCAAAGTTAAGCCATTAATTGTGGATATTTTTTGTCTTTTTCCTCACTCCCTTGTTACAATGGGGTGTCACGTCAGAGGGTGTCCAGTGCTCTGGGATCGTTCCTTACTCTAGTGATTCCTGAAAGATCACCACTGTCCCCCCACACCTTCTCCAGCTATCTTCCTGATATTTCTGGGATGTAGACCATCCGATCCAGGATAATCAACCACCTGCTGGTCATTCAGTTTTTCTAGCACGCTCTCCATGGTGGTGGCCAGCATACTCAGCTCTGGCCCTTCACTATCCTATCTTCCACCGTGAACAAATTTTTCAGTCCCTCGGCCTATTCTTGTTCACCACCACTACCTCTCTCGTATCATTTTCCAGCAGTTCAATGTCTACTTTTGCATCTCTTTTGTACTTTATATATTGAAAGAAGCTCTTACAGACTTCCTTTATGCTCGTGGTTAGCTTACCCCCATATTTAATAATCTCCCTCCTTATTTTATTTTGTTTGCTCTCCGTTTTGTCTTTGTATGCTTCCCAATCCTCTGGTTTCCCAAACAGCCACTTGCTACATTATATGCGTTCTCATTTGCTTCTATGCTGTCCCTGACTTCCCTAGTCAGCTATGGTTGCCTTATCCTCTCTCTATCATGCCTCTTTTTCCTCAAGATAAATCCCTGGTGCATCCTGAATTACTCCAAAAATCTCCTGTCATTGCTTGTCCATGTTCTTTCCTTCTGGGCCTGTATCCCAGTTAATTCTACCAGCTCCTCTCTCATGCCTCTGTAATTGCCTTTATTCAGCTGTAATACCATTACCTTTGATTCTAACTTCTCCACCTGAAATTGCAGAGTAAGTTCAATCATATTTTGATCACTGCCTCCTATGATTTCTTTTATCCAAAGCTCTCCTCATCTAGTCTGCTTGTTCTAGCTGCTACAAAAAGCCATCTCATGGACATTCCACAAATTCCTTTTTCTACAAACCACTATCAAACTGAATTCCCAGTCCACCTGCATAATGAAATCCCACATGATCACTGTAACGTTGCCTTTCCTACAGGTCTTTCTATCTCCTGTGTATCTTGCACCCCAGCTCCTGACTACTGTTTGGCGGCCTGTATATAACTGCAACAGCATTTTTTCAGCTTTTTGAATTCCCCAGTTCTACCGACACAGATTCTACACCATCTGAGATTATTTCATTTTTTCTAATTGATTCAATTCCATTTCTTACGAATGAGACAAATCTGTCCCTCTCCCACATTCCTATCATTTCGACAGGATGAATACCCTTGAATATTAAGCTCCCACTCCTGATCCTGTTTCAGTGATGTCACTGTGATGCCCTCTACGTCATATATTCTAATTTGTGTATGTGTCACAAGCTTATTTACATTATTTCTTCCTTGCATTCCGATATAACAGTTCAGTTCTGTACTTACCGTCCTCTTCTCATTGTCATTTGGTTGTTCAGCCATTGGTACCTACACGAACCCTAGCCACTGACTCATTCCCCTTCCACTCCAAGTTCGTCTGCACCCCAGATGACATATCCCAAACGCAAGCACCAGCTAGGCAGCACAACCGTTAGGACTCTCAATCCTGGTTACAGAGAATATTCAAAGTTTGTGAGATGATTTGTAGCTCGTGTGTTCGTGTGCTCGTGTGTTCATTCATTCTGTTCGCCGAGCTGGGAATTTGTGTTGCAGACGGTTCGTCCCCTGTCTAGGTGACATCCTCATCCTCCTGTGAAGCGCTTCTGTGATATTTCCTCCGGCATTTGTAGTGGTTTGTATCTGCTGCTTCTGTTGTCAGTTCCAGCTGTCCATTGCAATGGCCGGTATATTGGGTCCAGGTCGATATGCTTATTGATTGAATCTGTGAATGAGTTTTTTCATGCACAGGCTGGTGTGTGTATGGAAACAACTGTGGGGGGAAGTGATGGACACTGGTCCCATTCCAATCTTTAAAAGGCATCTGGATGGGTATGTAAATCGGAGGGGTATGAAAGATATAGGCCAAGTGCTGGCAAATGGGACGAGATGAGGTTGGGTAACCTGGTCGGCATGGACGAGTTGGACTGAAGGATCTGTTTCCATGCTGTACATCTCTCTGACTGTATAACGTTCTGACTGAATGACATAAAGTAGAGTCAGATGGCACAAAATCAGTGTGGGTCGAATAGTGTATCCCGAAAGGTTGAATAAAGAAACATAGATGGCGTTATGTTCAGGATTCCAAAACGTAGTCAGGAGCTGCGGAACAATATACACCAGGAGATAGAAGAGATGCATAGAAAAGGCAAAGTACAGTAGTCATGGGAGATTTTAATACACTGGGGGTGGGGTGGGGTGGGGGGGGGGTTGGAAACTGGGAAAATCAGGGTGGTAGTGGTTTGCAAGAAAAATAATTTGTGGAGTATCTTTGATAGGGCTTTTTGGAGCAGCTTGTAGTAGAGCCCACTCAGGAATAGGTAATACTGGGTTTAGTGTTGTGTCAATGAGGCAGACTATTTAAGAGAACTTAAAGTGAAGGAACACGAAGGAAGAAGTAATCACAATATGATTGAATTTATTCTGCAATTTGAGAGGGAGAAGATAGAATCAGAGGTAATGGTATAGTTGTTGTTCCTAGTGAGTCATTCTCTTTGTCAATAAAACCGGGCTGAACTGTGTTTCTGCTCATGTTAGGTAAATTATGGAAAATTGGAATTCAGTGTCTTCACTTCCAATCAAAAATTCCTTTCCTGGTAAATTCTACAAAGCAAATTACTATTTATCAATTGTTCACTGATATGAGAGAAGGAATCAGACTGTTCTCAAACTCCATAATCCTTCCAGCCCTGCACAGATCTACATTTCCATATCCTCCCCACTCACCAATCCTGCCCAGTACCACCATTATGATGTCCCGGTCTAATCGTCAGCCTCAGGACAACTTCTGAATAAACTTCTTTATGCCAGTATGAAATCTGGATTCATCTGTTTCAAGTCCTTTCTAATCACATGTCCATGCAAAAAGAATTGTACTTGAGATGTTTAACTTGTTCTCTCCACAGAATCTGTCAGACAGGAAGATATTGCGTGGTGCTCAAGTCATTGACTCTTCATTAGAGCCATCTGTTGATGTCTCATGAAGCAAATTGATGGAATTTAAAAGAAACCATCATTATTTGTAATGAACAGAAGCCCATCTGCTTGCGTCATGTCCTTTAGAGAAGTCAATGAGTTATCCTTCCTTGGTCAGGTCTCCGTGTAACTGCAAACCCACAGCAATGTGGTTTACTGTTTACTGTCCAATGGAACAGCTGAACCAGCCACTCAGTTCAGGATAGGGATAACATGCTGGTCTGACCAGGGCCTCATATTGCTACTGCTCATTTCCATCAGGTAGGCGACTATTCCTTATTTTAGGTGTAATCCATCTCATTGAGTCTGTCCCCGAGAGTGATGTCCATCTCGATCGGCTCCTCTGGTGCTGGTTTTATTGACACTGACATACAGATGAAAGGAAGATGCAAATTTCACATCAGTGGCAACATATAGAGAATAATGCTTTTTATGCCATTAGAAAGCAATGGAGACGGCGAAGTGAGGGAAAGTAATTTATGTGATCATCCCTGAGAGTTTTGTTGAGGCAGTATTTGGGGAATTGTCCACAGATTTTCTCTCCTTTATAAGGAATGATCTCGTTACCACAGAGAGAGTTCAAAGGAGTTCCACCAAACTAATCCCTGGGATGATGGTACCATGAGGAGTGAGTGAAGATTAATCTGTCGCACTGTGGGAGAATAAGATGGGATTGCATTGGACCTTCCGGGGGATGGACAATCACACATGATGTTCTAAACAGACACTGATACGGTGAGAGATCCCAGGGCCTCTTTTTTTTTGCTAACTTTATGAAATTCTAGATACTTTTAGTCCCTCTGAAAACATTCCCCCCAACCACCACCCACTCCTCACTCCCCATATCAATGAGAGAGTAGAAAATCCAGACTTTGAATAAAAACTCCACATATTAATGCAGTGCATTTGTTGAGTGATCCTGCACTGAATGTCATGTTATTCATAATCCCAACATCAGCCACAATACCTTCAATCTAAAACAGTTAACTATTCCCACCAGCTTCTGATCCCCACGGAGAACATGGGTCTGCCTTTTCAGAGATGGAAGATGTCTCCTTGAGACTTGACAGAAAACATCTCGATACCTCCTCACTGCCAGCAAACCACGTTAAAGTAGCAATTGTTCATCAGACAATGGAGCCACGATAAACATCAAGATCTACTCCTGTGAATTGTCATGTTGGAGCATCAGTGACATCCTCCCATTCATGTATAAGCCTTTGCGAGGTTGAATGGCATCTTCCTGGTCCCGTGGAACATTTTCGAGATTCTGTTTTGGCTCCACCTGTTCCTGTTTAACAGTTCGATGTGCTGACCAGACCCCTCCTCTTCCCATGTAACAAGCAGGAGTATTGAATGTATTGCCACTCTTCCTGTTCAGTACATTTGGTGGGCTGAATGCTAGCTCATATTCATGTGTAACCAGCTTGAGATGCTGAATGAGCTCCTGTTTTAACTATGGAAATGTGCAATGTCTGGCCCTGCTGTTACATAAATTTTACCAACACTTTAACAGCACAAACTGGAATGCTGTCCGGGCCTTGCTGCACATGGACATAGACTGCTTCAGGAGCTGAGGGGGGAAAATATTCTGAACATTGTGTGATCTTCAGTGATCATCCCCGTTTCTGATGTAATGATGGAGAAGGACATTTATGACGCAGCTGAAGATGATTGTGTCGATGAAGCTACCCTGAGGATCTCGTGTAGGGATGTCCCGGGACTGAAAGGTTTGATGTCCACAACCATGAACATCTTCCTCTGTGCGATGGCTGACCCCCAGTGGAGAGATTGTGGCTGATTCCTATTAAATTTAATTTCGTCAACGTTTCCTGATACCATCCTGAGTCAACTCCTGCCTTGATATCAGGGTCTGTCACTCTTACATGAGCTGCTGTGTTCACTCTTTTGAACATAAAAATAGGTTGTTGTGTATGTTTGGGGCGTGTAACCTTCTCACAGAGGATAGTGAATGTCAGAAATTGTCTGGTCAAGAGAGTTCGGGGAGCGATATCACCGAAAGTATTTACAGATGAGGTCGGTGGGTTTTCGACCTGCCATGGAATTGAGGGATGTGAAAAATTGGGAAATATAGCAGAGTTGATAACAACATTGGATCATCCATAATCTTATACAATGGCACGGCAGGCCTGACCATCCGAATTACCATCCGATCCTGTTCCTTATGCTCTCATATTCTGTAATTAGGAAGTTAATGGTTGTAATTTTCCTGAACATTCCGTTATTGGATGTTACAGTTACAGAGAGCAAAGCATTTTATGAGTCATTTCAGGGTGAGGTATGGGGACTGTATTCATAGTGAATCTGGATCTACACCATGACCAACAAATGAAGCACAAGTTGCAGAGAGGAGACACTCTATTAATAGACCAGAGGCGTCTTTTGAGCCCAGCCTGGGTTTTGAATGAACATTTTTCAACCCACGCCAAACTTTGTGTGACAATTGTGAGGGACAGAAGGAGATCCTGTATTACTGTGGACCAGGTATTTCGAGCATTTGGCCTCTGTCTACTCCTGTGCAGGAGCTGTAAGGGGCTGAATGGAATATAGGAACATTGGACGGAGGAGCAGGAGTGGGACATTAGGCACTTTGTCTTTGCTCTACCACGCACTAAGATCGTAGATGATCTGATTGTGGTCTCAGCAGGACTTCTTCTGCACGTGCACCATTTTCCTCCATTCACTTGTCTATCAAGTATTTAACAGACACAACTTTGAATAAATGTAAACATCCAGGTACCACAAACTTCTGGGGAAGGGAACTCCCACTTGAACAGCCCTTTTAGAATTTGGCATTCGTGGTCCAATCAATATGCAGGGTCAGTGTTTCATTTTGCTGTCACATTGCTCCACTTTTTACAACAAATTTCAAAGTTTAGTGATATGGCTAATGACATAAATGTCAGCCTGCTCATCTTCTAGAATAATGTGAAACACACAAACACAGATCTTAAGACAAACAGAAAAATGAAAGCTTTCCAGAGTTTCATAATAGTTGAACTCATAACAAATGGATAGATGATAGACTGTCCCAAATGTTATTCGGTCCTCTGAAGTCATTAGTTTAGATTCCCTACAGTGTGGAAACAGGCCCTTCAGGTAACAAGTCCACACTGACACTCCCAAGATTAACTGATCCAGTCGCATTTCCCTCTGGCTAATGCACCGAACACTATGGGCAATTTAGCATGGCTAATTCACATGGCCTGCACATTTTTGGACCAGTGGGAATAAACCGGAGCACCCAGAGGAAATCCACACAGACACGGGGAGAATACGCAAACTCCACACAGACAGTCGCCCGAGGCTGCAATCAAACCTAGGACCCTGGTGCTGGGAGGTAGCGGTGCTAACCACTGAGCCGCCGTTCCGCCCATTCGGCTTAGACAAGTTACTTGCGATGTGATTTCTCCCCAGAATTGTTGGATTTAGCTGAATTCCCTTCGCTTCAGACGGTAGAGAGATTCCAATGAACCTCTCGTCAGAAATACTCCACGACTCATCAGGTAGAGGTGAGTCAGAGATTTACTGTTGCCAGTTGGAACAAAAGAAGATAGAGGGATCAATCGGCTGCTGCTTCTCAGGGAGGGAACATTGTTCTCCCTCTCTGTGTTGAAACATGCAATCATGTCATCTATTTCCTGTTAGCAACAGCTTCCTGTGTAACAGCTCAGATGTTTACATGGCGTCCTGTGCAGTAAAATGTACTCAATAAGCTAAAATGATTAGTTCTATTTTCCTCTGTAACTTGTTAAATAGGCAGAATATACTCCTCCAGTCTCATGGTAACGATAACGACTGGCTAAATGATGTGGCCCCCTATCTTTGTCACAGCTTCGAGGGGTGGATAGAGGGCACAATACATAGGGTAGTGGCAGCAGTATTTCCCTGTTACAGCATCAAGAGTGGATTGAGGGAACAACACGTGTGGTAGGGGCAGCAGTGCATCTCTGTAACAGCATCGAGCATGGATTACGTGAACAACACATGGCGTGGGGACAGTAGCATGTATCTGAAACAGCCTCGACCATGGATTGAGGGAATGACGCATGGGGTAGGGGCAGCGGTATGTCTCTGCAACAGCATCGAGCGTGGATTACGAGAACAACCGATGACGTCGGGAGAGCAGTATGTATCTGTAACAGCCTCGAGGGTGGATTGAGGGAACAACACATGGGGTAGGGGCAGCAGTTGTCCATTCGGAGCCACCAGTCAGAATGTTCATGACTGATCCCATTGTGTCTGATCATCCGTCTCCTATCTGTTCCCAATAAATATTGACTCTCCTGTCCAGCAAAGATCACTCGAGCTCAGCCTTGAATATCTTCAAAAAACGAGCCTTCACTGCTCCCTGAGGATGAGAACCCTACAGTTAATACAACACTAAAGTGAAAGGGGCGACCTTATTTCAGTGTGGAACCTGTTATTTTAAACTGTATTAACCTAACATGAAATCGCCAACTTTTTTGAAACACAAGGACAGAATAATTAGACATAGACATAAAACATTCATCCCTCTAAACCTGTCCAATAGGACCACTGACCCTTTTCAATCAAATATGTATTAAACTCATTCCCTGCTCCTGTCCCAGGAAGAGAATAACTGATAGCATGACACCGCACGAGCATTAAAAATGCAGAATTAGGACATTCGGCCCATCGACTCTGAATGCCAGAGAGATGAAAGATTTCTCAACATCATTCTCCTGACTACTCTCCGTAACTCTTGACATGCTTATTCATCAAAAATCTATCTCTCTCAGTCTTATAAGCACTAGTGCCTGTGTCTCTGTGGGGCTGTATGTGCACTTGTGTGTGTTTGTTCATGTGTCTGTGTGTTTGTGTATTTATGTGCTGACATCGGTTTATCTGTGTATTAGCCTGTGCATTTTACTTGTGCTTGTGTCTATTTGTGTGCGACTGTCTATGTCTCCGTATGCCACGACACGTGTGCGGTTCTATCTCCGTGTATGTACGGTGAGTGACAGTACATTCGCGTTTTTACATATGTCTCTGAATATTTTTGTGTCTGTATCACTCTGCATTGTGATATTTGTTGTTTTGGGAGGGAGAAAATTGTGAGAACAGACAGAATGGTTAAAGTGCGAATTGCCCTTCACTGAACATTGTTTTTTTTACTCAGTTGGAGGGACATGGATGTCGAGGAATCTCCATACAACACGTCCCGGTCCTCTCTGGCTCATACCAGGGTCCTCCCCACTCATGGGGTGGGGGGGGGGGGGGGAATGGAGGCGGATCAGATATCGGGTGCTCCACCATCTGGCTTGGCCCTTTCTCGCCTTTTGCAGTCTGTTTCTACTGGAATGGGAGAAAGCGGGGGAGGGAGTGGTGGTGGGAGTGTGTGTCCCTGCAGTTAATGCTGGTATAGGTGGAGGGGGAGGGGGAATGGTGCGGTGTCCGGAGGGAGTCAGTCCACAGTGTTGTATCCATGCAGTGTTATTAGTGTTGGGAGTATAGTGGAGGGAGAGAGTGTGCGGGGTTGTTGGGGGGGGGTGGTGGTGGTGGTAGGTGCTGAATTCAATAT
Organism: Chiloscyllium punctatum; assembly: GCF_047496795.1. Lineage (NCBI taxonomy): Eukaryota > Metazoa > Chordata > Chondrichthyes > Orectolobiformes > Hemiscylliidae > Chiloscyllium > Chiloscyllium punctatum. The sequence continues at coordinate 129,251,133 of NC_092744.1, read as the reverse complement.
TGAGAGTGGTAGTGCCTGAGCCTTATTTGGAGATAAAGTATGAGCCTCGTTAGGGGGTAGGTGCTACAGCTGGTAGTGAGTGTGAGGGCGCAGAGATAGTATGGCGAAAGTTAACCTGGCAGAGTGGGGAGGATATTGATGCTTGTCCTGTGATGCTGGTCATTTCTTCAGATCATGTCAGCGTCGAGGTGACCCCCCAGAATGGTTTGTTCACGTCTATCACTAATAACACCACAGACCCAGTCCCTCAGATTCCACAGAATCAGTTTGGGTGGATCATACAAATAGGAAGGAGAAGCATAAGTGTATTAGTGTATTTTTTACTCTCGGGCAAATTCTGTGCATTATATGTTCTGTAAATTAGAGATGCAAATATTTTATTATTGCATGATCTCAAATTGCATCTTAACTCATTAACTACGTGACTGCCAATGTTGTGAAAAATAAATTCCATAAGCGTATAACAGGTTGGTTGAAGAGTATGTTGTGACTCAAAAAAGAGAGCAGGATATTTTGGATTTGGTGTTGTGAGGTAAGAAGGACTCATTAATAACCTTGATCTGAGGACTAGAGCGGTCAATATACTGCATTTTACACGGCGCCTGTATACAATCTCGAATGTTTGAACACGGAGTGGGAGACACGAAATGGTTGTTAGAATATTAGAGTCATGGGGTCCTGCAGCTTGGATACAGGCCCTTTGGACTAAAGTGGTCCGTGCCGACCAAAATGTCCATCTATGCTCATTCCATTTCCCTGCCCTGGTCCCTTATTCTTCTAAATGTTTCCTAACCGCGTATTTGTCTAAAAGCCTTTTGAATGTTGTTAATGTACGTGCCTCAATCAAACTGCTGTCTGCTAATTCCATATGTCTACCAACCTCTGCTTAAAAAACTTGGCGCTCAGGATCATTTTTATTCTTTCACTTCTAACCTGATGTCCTCTAGTCTTTGATTCCCAAAACTGGGGAAAAAAATGAGTGCATTCACCTTATTGACGCATCTCATGATCTTATACATTTCTATACGATTTCCCCTCAGTTTCTTCCACTTAAAGGAAAATGCCTCTCCAAACTCTCCCTACAACTCAGACCATTGAGTACTGGCAACATCCTTGTAAATTTCTTCTGTCCTCTTTCCAATTTAATCACATCCTTCCTATGGCAAGTGAACAAAACCGAACACAATATTCCAAGTGCATGTCTCACCAGCGTCCTGTCCAACTGCAATATAACTCTCGAACGTCCATACTCAATGCCCTGACTCATGAAGGCCAGTGTGCCAAAAGCCTTTTTCACTGCCCTGTCTACGTGCAACTACTTTCAGAGAACCACGGATCTGAGAAAAAGATCCCCCTGTTCCACTACAATCCTTCAGGGTCTAACATTCACCACGAAATTCCAACCTGGATTTGACTTTTCAAAAAGCAACATCTCACATATTAATCTCCATTTGCCATTTCTCGGCCCACTTCCCCAGCTGATAAAGGTACTGCTGTAATTTCTGATAACCTCACTGTTCACAGTCCTGCCTATTTTTATTGTCACCAGCCTAATTACTAATCATGCTTTGCACATTCTCATCCAAATCATTGATATAGATAACAAACAGTAATAGGCCCAGCACCAATCCCTGAGACACTTCACTAGTCACAGGCCTCAAGTCCAACAAGTATCCTTCCAGTATTAGCCTCTGCTTTCTACCCTCAAGCCAATTGAGTATTCAATTTGCCAGAGTCCCATGGATTCCATGCTATCGAACCTTTCAGAGCAGCCTATCATGTGGAATCTTATCAAAGGCCTTTCTGAAATCTATTTAGACTACGTCTACCACCCTAACCTCATCAACATTCCAGGTCACTTCCTCAAAAGAACCTTAAAGAATTGTGAGCCATGATATCAGATCCACAAAGCAGTGTTGACTGCTCCTTATGAATCCGTGTCTTTTCAAATGCATGTATATGATATCTCTCAGAACCTTCTCAAGTTATTACAGTTAAGCTAACTGGTCTACAGATCGCAGGTTCTTCTTCGCAGCCCTCCTTGAACAAGGGCACAGCGTTCTCTACCCTCTAGTCTTCCAGGACCTCAACCGTGGCCAGCGATGATGCAAAAAGATCAGCCAGGACCACGGCAATATCTTCTCTCTTCTTTTTCTGTGTTGTTGGATACACCTGGTTCAAGACCAGAAGCTCTGCAGAAATACTGCAATGTCTGAAATAAAATGTCTATTTCTTTAAGATAGAATCACCAAGGAAAGGGCAAGTGACTTAATGAATGCTAACATGATAAAGTAAAGATTATAGTAATCGTAGGAAGTGATTTCAGAAGAATTTTAGACATGGGAGAAACCGGAGAATTCTCAGAAATTTGTTTGTGTGGAGTTTGCATATTCTCCCCCTGTCTGCGTGGGTTTCCTCCGGGTGCTCCGGTTTCCTCCCACAGTCCAAAAATTTACACGTTAGTTGAATTGGCCATGCTTATTTGCCCAAAGTGTTCAGCGATGTGTAGATTTGCTGCATCAGTCGCAAAATGTAGAATCGGATGGGAATGGGTCTGGGTGGTTACTCTTCGGAGGGGCAGGATGGACTTGTTGGGCCCAAGGGCCTTTTTCATACTGTGGGCTTTTAATGACTCTGTGAAAGAAGAACACAAAGACTACATAAATCTACAATCTGTATTGCATAGAAAACAAAATAAATGCAGGGTCAAATGTGGAATTTTGTAATTGGGAGAGGAGAGGTTACTGTGGAGAACAGGGAAATGACGAAGAAAGCAGCCAGTTACTTTGCATCTGTCATCATGGAGGAAAATCGCTGAGAAATACTAAGTGATCACATGGAACTTGTGGAACTAAAGACATAAAGTCAATTCATATCAGTAACAAGGTAGTAGTTGAAGGCTAGCATAGTAGTATTGTAGCTGGATTGAGCATTGCTAAGTCTGATGAGCCAGTTGTACTTCGTATCAAAATATTAGAAATAAATCAGCAATAGACGCATTAATTGTGCTGTCGATGACTTTTTTATTTCCCTGTACATTCTGCAGAGGCTGGAAGTTAGTAAATGTGTTCCAAGCATTGTAGATGGATGGGAGGGATTCAAGTAACTGCAAAGGGAAGAAGAGATAGTGTGGAGAACTGCAGACCAATTAACTTGACATCTGTAGGGAAACTGATGGAATTTATTATATAGGGTGTGATATTGGATATTTCTTAATTAACAACAACATTGGAGAGAATCAGAATGCACTGACAGAGTCTGACAGAGTGTTCATATTTGACAAACTACAGAACGATTTGGATTTTTTTATTACAACATTGAAATGGCATATTTCGATTTTCAGAAGGCTTTTTTTTATCAGAACTCATGCAGTGAATTCATAAATAAAGTAATGTAAATGGTAATTGGAGAAATATATAGAAGTGGAAAGTTAAAGTCAGGTTCGCCTTCATTTAAATGAATCAGAACATAGTCGGAAGGTCATGTTGAAGCAGTTTCACACTTGCTAATGAAACTGTACATAAAGTATTGAGTCCAGTGTTGGTGACCCACTCTGAGAAAGAATATACTGACCACAGAGGATGTGCAATGGACAGTCTCCAGATTAATCCCTCAGATGGTGAGATTGCCTGATGTGGAAACTCGGCCTGTGTTTTTTAGAGTTTCAAAGAATGAGAGGTGATCCTAGTGAAATTTAGAAAAGTTACTAAACATATGACAAGGTGGAAATAAACAGGATTGTTCTCTGGCTATCTACTCTACATTTAAGGTAACTAATGGCAGGTAAAGGATGGACCATTTCAGACTGCAGTAAGAAGGCAATTCTTCACTTGAAGGGGACTGACCAGCACAGGGACATGGAAACCTGCTGTCAGGACACGATTAAGGAGAATCCCCAGATATTCTACAAATACGTCAAGTGGAACAGAATAACCAGGGAACAGGTAGGACTCTTAATTGACTTGCCAAGTTTCATCCAAATCAACTTAGTGGCAGGAGACAGAAGGTCTGATGGTAGAAGTCTGTTTGTTTGACTGGAGACCAGTATCTAATTGTGTACCACAGGGATCAGTGTTGTGTCCATATTATTTGTGATTCGGAGATGCCAGTGTGGGACTGGCTTGGGCAAAGTTAAAAAAGTTACAAACACGAGATTATATTCCAACAGTTTATTTGAAGGCACGTGATGAAGAAGCAGCGCTGAGAAAGCTAGTGCGTCCGAATAAAACTGTTGGATTATAAACTGATATTTTATGATTTTTAACCTTATTATTTATCATGTTCATAAATTATGCAGCTATGATTATGGAAGGGATTGGTGTGAGTGTGATAAATCAGTTTGCGTTTGACCCAAAGTTTGGCTGGTTGGTTGGCAGTGAGGAGGAAGGCCTTATATTACAGGAAGATACAGATGGAATAATGAAATGGGTGAATCAATGGCCGATGTAATGCAACCCTGATAAATATGAGGTGATGTACTTTGGAAGAAGAAACCAGACAGGGGAGGACTCAAAGAATAGCAGCACACTAGGAAGCTCAGAGGGTGCTACTCCACATAATGGGTGGCACGGTGGCACAGTCGTTAACACTGCTACCTCACAGCGTCAGAGACCCGGGTTCAATTCCCGACTCAGTCGACTGATTGAGTGGAGCTTGCACATTCCCCCCGTGTCTGAGGAGATTTCCTCCGGGTGCGCTGGTTTCATACCACTGTCCAAAGATGTGCAGATCAGGTGAATTGGACATGCTAAATTGCCCGTAGTGTTAGGTAAAGGGGTGAATGTAGGGGAATGGGTGGGTTGCGCTTCCGTGGCTCGGTGTGGACTTGTTGGCTCGAAGGGCCTGTTTCCACACTGTAAGTAATCCAATCTAATACCCGTGAATGTGATTAAACAGCATAATGCACAAGTTGACAAATCATAGCGACCATAAACACAGACTGTATTCATGGAGGCACAGATTATAAGAGCTATGTGTAACTTTGGTTAGGCCAAATGGAATACTATGGACAGTTCTGGGAGTCACATTACATGAAGTATGTGATTGCACGGGAGAGGGTGCAGTGGAGATTCACCAGCATGTTCCCTTGGATGGAGTCGATCAGCTCGGGTTGTTTACTTTGAAGCAGAGAAGACTGAGAGGGACGTGCTTCAGAAGGATAAAATTACCAGGACCATGGACAGGATGGATAGACAGCAGCTGCTCCTTTCAGTCAAAGAGCGAAGAAGAAGGAAGTATCATTTTAAAGTGAAGGGCTTGATGTTTCGTGAGGATTTGAGGATTGGTTTTCATCCAGAGGCTGTTGGGGTCAGGAATGCACTTCCTGAGAGGGCAGTTGGCACAGATAACCTCACAACCGTTAATAAATATATGGTCGTGCCCTTGAAGTGCCATAACATACATGGCTATGGGCCTCGTATAGGAAAGTGGGACTAATATAGATCATGCTGTATTTCTGACAGTACAGAGCCAGTGCTTCTGTGATTGTATGGGTTGGACGGTCAATCATTGAGCAGCATAAGACAGGAATTGATGAGTTTCTGAAGAATGTATTAACCAGGGTTATAAAAGTAAACTTGTCTCCACGTGCGAGAACAGGGAAGCTATACGTGTCTAATGCCCTGCTCCCTTCCTGATGTTTCTGTGCAGTCTGTGGGAAAGCCCTGTCATTGTTTTCACAAGCTCTTAAACATTAGCAGGGCAGCATCTGTCTGGTTGAAAGGACTGTGTTTCCTGTTACCTTTTCCAAAGATCGTTGCCGGTGTTCTGTCTGGTTTTATCCTTTAAGAACTCAGAGCAATTTGATACAATTGAGTGTGTTGCTTGGCCGTTTCAGAGACCAGAATAGAGTTTCGCACATGTCTGTGTGTCTGGAGACACTTGTAGACCAGACCATGAAGCATGGGAGATTCACTTCCTGAAAGAACATTGGGGAGGGAACAGATGTTAACAATGGGCATTAGATTCAAGGTCAATATTACTGGCACCAGATTTTATGCCTCGATATTTTGTTTATTGTATTTAACTTCCACCAGCTGCCAGAGAATTATCCTGGTCTGGATCAGTAATCTAGTGATATTTGCACAACAAATCAATTTTACTGACTTTCCCCCAGTTCACACCCATACCCATTCGTCCATCAGCCCTATACTCAGTCACCTAACCTGGTTTCTGATGTGCAAACACATCCAGTTTCATATTCTCATTCTGCTGAGTGTCTCTCCCTGATATCATGCCTCCAATTTGTTATGTTACTTTAACATTTTAATCGGAATCATTTTCTTTCCCATCATAACATCTTCTATGTTTGAAGTGAATGTTTTTTCCTCTGTTTTTCTCCCTGATCAATCATTAAGACCTCAGTCGTGTCAGTGTTGCCAGCCTTATGTCGTTTCAGAGACAATGAACTTGTGCACTTTGCGTTTTGTTAACTTCCCAATGTACAGCGCTCTCTGCTGGACAGGGTGTTGAAGCAGATTCAACACATGTCTTTGGAAAATGTTCAAAAACAGAAACTGCTGTAGAAACTAAGGAGGTCTGGCTGCATCTTGTGAGGCGAAAGCTGAGTTCATCTTTGGTGTCCAGCGACCCTTCGACAAAGCTCCCACTTCCTACAGCAATTTGTGAATTTTTATTTCTAGTATTCATAGTTATTTGTTTAATTGAAAATTTGTGCTGTGCCTATTCATTTCTGGAGAAACGTAGCAGGTCTGGCAGTCCAGTGTGATCCTTCATCAGAACTGAAAAGGTTTGGAAACTGGGCATTTTAGTTCCTTGCCAGAGGTGGGGGGTAGGTGACAGGGAAAAGAGGGTGTGACAACAGATAAACCGGCATTTAGCAGTGGTGAAAAGAGAAGATGGTATAAAATGAGACTAAATTAAGATGTGAATGGGTGAAAGGGGTTCTCTCTATTGAGTGCAAGATAAAGAAGACACAATCACATAAGGTCATACGGAGGCCAGGAGGGAGAATGTTGAACATGTGGTATTATATAGATCTGTCCAGAGATACATTTTCACTGCAGAGATCACTGCCGTCAGGCAAAGGAATTCAGGTGCTTGACGGCTTATTGGCACTAGTAAGATTTTCATGCTGCCTTAGTATTGTAATATAAAGAAGAAAACAAATAACAGTATGAAGTTTGGGCTGAGCATTGTTTACCTGTCACTTTTAACATTGTTTCAAATTTACCATGCTGATCTTTAAATGCTTGTTCTTGAAATTAGTATCAGATGGAGTATAAGACGTTGAGGGGTGACATTATAGTAATTTACAAAATCAGGGGAGACTTGGGCAGGGTGAAAAGCCGAGGTCTTTTCCACAGGATAGGTAAAGTAACTCATAGAGCCATAGGTTTATGGTGGAAGAGGGAAGATTTAAAAGGGACGAAGACGGAACTGTTTTTTGCACAGAGGGTGACGTGTTTATGGAATGAGCTGCCAAAGGAAGACTGGCAGATGCAAGTACAGCTCCAACATTTAAAAGACATTTGGACGAACATGTGAATGGGGACCGTTTAGAGGCATATGGGCCAAATGCAAGAAGATGGGAATAGTTTAGTTTGGAAAACCTGGCCGGCATGGACAAGTTGGACCAAAGATTGTGTTTGTATGTGATAAGGCTGTATGAATATAGAAAGCGAAGAAAAGGGAAGAAAAGATGTGATATAAGTAAATTGGCAATAAATATAAAAACAAGCAGCACAAGCTTTTCCATGCATGTAAGACGAGTTAAAGAGGTGTGTGTGTGTGTGTGTGTGTGTGTATGTGTGTGTGTGTTTGTGTGTGTGTGTGTGTGTGTGAATTGGAGGGTGTGATTGGGGAACTGGATACAGGGAACAGACAGATAATTTACACCTGTATTTTACATAGTGCCTCACAGGTAAAGGAGCTGTAAATATTTCAATTATATTAGCAAAATGGTAACAGCAGGGAAAATATTGAGCTGTCTCGAACAGAAGGAACAAGACAATTCTCAAACAGATTAGTCCAAAGGTAAACAGGTCATCAGCAATTCATAGCTGGTTTTAAAAGAAGTGGTCACAGAGTGGCTGGTGGCTCTGTGTGAAATACCCCATAGCTCTCTGGATTAAAGGAGTGATCCAGTGAAACTGGAGACCCTCCAATGTGGTGCCTGTCTTCAAGAAACGAGCGATACTGAAAGCAGGAAACACTTAGCCTCACCATTATTGCTGGGAATCTGTGAGAGTCTGTTATTAAGGAAGGAAATGCAGAACATTTAGAAAAGCTTCACACAGAGTCAGCATGGTCTTGTTAAAGGAGAACTACATTTTGCCTGTTAAATCAAGCAAAGCTTTTCTGGAAATCCATGAGAATGTAACAAATGGCTTTGATAAAGGGGGACTGGAAGACATGAGGGTTTCCAGAGATTTTCCTCAAGGTATCACAAAGTAAAGGTTCTTATACAAGACAGAAGCTCATAGTCTGACGGGTGGCATGGGATAGATTAGCGTGGGATGGCACTTGGTAAACACTTACACATCGGAGAGTCATGATTCATCGATCTTTATGAAAAAAATGTATCTACTGGAGTACCACAAATATCAGTCCGAGGCAAGAGCTGCTTACAAGAGCTGCACTCAGCTCCTGACGGCGGGAGCTGAGTGCAATATACATTCGAATTTGAGGATGACACTGACAACCAAAAGGCAGGCTGTTATTAAATGGAGAGGACTCCCAAAAAACGAGCAGTACAACGGATTGGGCTGTTCATTTATCTGAAACATTACGTCAGCATGTTGATGCAGAAATGTTGGCTCATTAGACTAGTTCCTGGGATGAAAGGATTGAATTATTGAATACATCAAAAATGCTGAGGTGATTATTCATTGTGGTTTAAATGAATGAGAGTGTCATTACTGAAACGGACAAGATACAGAGTGGGCTTGACAAGGTCGGTGTTGAGAATGTGGTTCCACACCAGGGCAGAGTCTCGAAGTCAGATATGTAGACACAGAATAAGGAACATCGATTTCAAATTGAGATGTAAAGAAATGTCTTCTTTCAGAATGCAGTGAATGGCTGGAATTTCCTAACCCCGAGAGTTATGGAGGTTGCGTCACTGATTATATTTACAGATGGGTGGATTGGTTTGTGACATTGCAGCGAGTTGAGGGATGCAAGGGGTTAGCAGGAAAGTGAATTTGAGCCGTGGGTAGATCAGCTAGGTTCATATTGAATGACAGCGCAGGTTCCTATTTCTTACGTTCTTATTTATGTTTTTAGAAAATACTTGATTATTTTCCTGTAAATGATGTAAAATGTTGCATTCAGAGACGGCAGAGGGTTTGTCTGAGTTGACCTTGTGTGGGGCATGGGGGCTGTATTCAATGCGAATCTGAGCCTGTAACATGACCTACATCAGGAGCAGAAGTTACAGAGAGGGGAAGCCTGAAAAGAGGGATTGGGGGAGGGGAGTCACTGCCTGACCCAGTCTGGATTTTCCTATACATTTGCCAAACCACACCAAGCCATAGGAGTGGCCTCAATCTGCTCCTGCACAGCAGGACCGAAGGGCTGAATGGAACGGACACGACTGGGCCATTCGGAACTTTGACACTATTTCACCAGTCAATAAGGTCATGGCTCACCTCATTGTGTTCCCAGCTGCACTTTTCTCTGATTTCACAATGATCCCTGATTCACCTGTCTATGGAAAATCAGACAAAGCCAGCCTCGGTATAATATAAAGATTCAGCCCTCCCAATCTTCTGGGCGAGAGAATTCCCACTTGAATGAATTCCCACTTTGTGAATTTCTCCTCAGTCCGGTTCTGACTGAGGTTGGAGGGTGTCACTGTTTCCTTTTCTAGTCCCACTCCTCCACTGCTCACAACAAATTTTAAATGTAACCAGGTTGGCGATATGGCCGATGATAAAGGTCTAATACTGGGTCAAGTTCAGTTATCAGAACAAGCCAGTTGGATTTCTTTAGTCAGCTACAAGTAATTAACAGAGCTAACTGAGGTGTATGATGGATATGTGGTTATCACTGTGGCCGCACATCACCAAGGGGCTGGTTTCAATTCCAACCTCAGGTGAGTTTGAACATTCCACACGCATCTGTGTGGATTCCCTCCCAATGCTCCAGTTTCCTCCCAGAGTACAAAGATGTGCAGCTTAGAGTGGATTTGCCATGCTCGATTGCCCATTGTTGAGAGAGCGTCCCCTTCATGGTACCCTTGTCAGTGTGGGAAACTTAACCTGCGCTGCTGACCTCCCTCTGCATCACAAACCAGCCGTCCAGCAAACTGAGTGGGAGACAGTGTAACTGTTACAGACAGAAAAAGGCACAGGCAAAGGGTAAGAGAAACTTTCATAACAAGGAAAAAGGTACAATTCAGATAACGGTCAAGATTACAGCTGAGGATAAAATGTTCTCTGCTCAAAATTGTATTTCATAATGCGACAAGTGTTGAGAAGCAGTGTTTGGCTGAATACAATAATGTGAGACAAAGTGAAATAGCCAGAATTACTAACTGTGAATGGATATAAAATAAGTGCATATTTTTGCACCCAGGGGGTTGAATGACTGAAAGTTCCTGTACCTGGCAATGGGAATTCTTTGGAACACTATCTGGAAAATTCCATATTCAAAGTGTGTGTGTGTGTGTGTGTGTGTGAGAGAGAGAGAGAGAGAGAGAGAGACCGCAGATCCTGCACTGAGCTGGGTGGTGAGCTCAGACCGTGCTCGGTGGGGCTGGTGGTGAGGCCTCCTCTGAGAAGAGAATGGACCCCCCATACTAGCCCATCCACTAGGACCTCTGTGTCTCTGATGAAAAACCGTGGTGTTAGCTCCCCTTACCTGCCATGCTCGGGGTCAACTGTGCAGGGTGGCTTCAAACTGAGGAAGTACAACAGTGTGCCCATTGGCCTTTTAAAGATGGCACCAGTGCCAGTGATCATAGAATAGCCAGGGGCATCAGTGCGATGGTGAGTCCCTCCAGCCATATTGGGTTGGAGAATTGGGGTGGCATTGAATGCGAGGAACACTATGAGATTGAGTGGGTAGTTAATGTGGTGAGTTAGATAAGATAGCGCCATGAAACTAGTTCAGTCTCGGACAGATAATCCCTTTGTCACACTCAATAAAAATGTCACTGAGACAAACTATTATTATATTCAGCCCAATGAGTCGAAGACTCTGCTGACCCCACACCCAGTTACAAAGTTGCAGAACAAATGCTCATCTAAAACTCTCCCTCATCTTTATTGACATCAATATCCCCTTCACCTATCATCCTGGGAATACTGGCTCATGTTGTAGGATGCTGTCAAAATGCCTTCATTTCAGGATTCTGAAACCTGTGATCTTACTAGAAATTGTCTCTCAATCTCCCTTTCACTTTTTTCCCCCAAATCCTTTTTATTGTTGTTAGTTAAACTGATTTCTCTACCATCTCTCTCTGGCAGGAACTAGGGAATACGGACTAAGCAATAAGGACTCAGCATCGTAGTGATCATGTAACGAGATGGGTAATTCAGAGGTACGGGCTGTGACTCCAAGGCAGTGTTTAACATCCTACCACAGCTGATGTCAGAGCTTAAATTTGAATTACAAAAATTGGAATAATTTCACTCATGGAAACCAGAAGCCGTTAAGATTTATTTTTATTATTTTACTGATAGTCTTTGTTAAAGAAACTTAACATTATTACACAATCTGAGCTCAGTGTGACTTCAGACTCACAGCAACATTGTTGGCTCCATCTTGTCTTGACAAATGGCCGCGTGGTCAAGGACAATTAGTGATAGACAACAAATGCTGCCCTTACCCGTGATGCTGGCATCCCGAGAAACAACATTAAAGGTGAAATAAATCAAAGAATGGTGGGTTCTAGAGATCGAAAATAAAATTGTCCAGAGTCTGAAAGTGTGAGAGAATCTCGCAGGTATGGCAGCCCGTCAGGAGAAATGCAGATAATGTTTTGAACCTGCTTCACAACTGAAAGCAAACTGGGAAAGAAGATTATTTTTCCTGGTTTCATGGATGTTTGTGTTGGAGAGAGAGGTGGGGGCCAGGTTTAAATTGAATGGATGGTGAAATTGCCAGAAAAAGAGAGGAAAAGAAATGAAAAGTAAGCAAAGGGATTGCTGATGATGAACTGAAAGGAAAAAAAAAGGCAAGTTATTCTCACATTTCTCCATTTCCCATATTCCTGAATATCGCGTCCATTTAGATATGTCCCTGTTTAAAGTGAATTAGGTTCCCTTATCTCTCTTCTCTGAGTGTGATGATCGAATCCATTAGCAATACTGGTGCTGCCCTTATAATTGCTGAGATATGGAGGAAGTTAATGCTACATTGTCAACTGCTTCTTTGGAGAGAGAACCTCTTAGTGTGGGAGTGTGCAAAGATGCAACGGCTTTCTCAGCCAGGGAGAGAAACTCAGGAGTGGAAATCGTTTTCAACACTGAGCGCGTGCACGTTCCATGTGGGGAATTTACTTGTTCCTGTCATTGGAAAATCAGTGGAGTTTCTGTGGATGCTTATCTCGGGTTGTATTGTCAGCTGTTGGGTCAGGTGACCCCACTCTATACACTGCATTTACAGAGTGTCTGGGGCCATGGTAAACAAATGGAGATGAGGCTCCACGGAAGGAAAGCTCTATAAATAGGGAGGTGCTGTACAGTACATTATCTTTCCTGGGATTTCCCGGGACATTTGTCTCAGCTGGACCATGTGTCAGGTATGAAACCAGTTTGTTTCAAAATTGAGGTGGTCACTGAGCTGTGTCCCCTCCTTCAATATACTGTGTAGCCTCACACCAGTGACAGGACTGTGTTAATGCTCACCATAAATTAAACTGGATTAATTCTGGAACTTTCCAGGCAGGAGTGAGTAACATATCCATCATCACCGGAGTGCAGTCCTCCGATATATTCACTGGCTGACAGGACCCATCTGTCCGCTGAGAGTAACATATTGTGTCCATCTCCCTGAGGAAGATACAGAAAGAAACTTCCAGAAATATAAGGGAACAGAGTGACTGGTAAAAATGAGGAACAGCAAGAAATTAGAATTAATAAAAGGTACGTCTTTCAAAATCTCATTGAACTTAAGGTCCATGGTCCAGCTGAGACAATATTGCTGCATCTGATGAGCTACATTCCCAAGTATTGAGGAGGTGGAAGTAGAGCTAGTGAAAGAATTACTGATTGTTCTTCAAAGCTGGTTCGATTCTGGAAAGGATCCTCCGGACTTGAAAGCAGCTATTGTAAACCTAAATATTTAAAACAGGACGGAGAGTGCAAACAGCAAACTAAACAGTGGTTAGCTTGATGTAAGCTGTGAGAAAAACATTGGAACGTTTTGTGAGGAATGTGACAACTAGACACTTGGAAAATAATGACATGATTCAGTAGAGTCAATCGAGATTCAGGAAGGGGAAATGATCTTGATCTTTGATAAACCTGCTGGATTTTGTGGAGATTGTCCGTTGTGGCATCGACAATTGAGAACCAGTGGGAATGAAGTATTTGAATTTTCAGTCGATGTTTGACATGGTTGAATACAGATGAGTGGGGAATGTTAGAGTCCATGGGTAGGTAGAGGTGGAATACACAGAATGTATTAAAAGTTGGATAGCCGAGAGAAGGAACAGAGTAATGTAATTATCTGGAGTGAAGGCTTTGGTGTATCAGAAGGATCAGTGTTTGGGCAATAGCTCTTCGCAAGATATAAAGTATTTCAGATATGAAAAACAAATATCATCATTCACATTTATGTTCATTAAATAGTGAGAGGTTGGGAAGTGCTGTTGTTGAAACAGACCTGGATGTGCTTGGTCATAAGTCACAAACAGAATTCTTACGCAGCAGAATGTAAATGATATGTGGCTCATCATGCAAAATAAAGTACCAGAGTAAATGCATCTTTCCCAAAAATAGTGTTTTGTTGAGAGACTGTGAGGTGTATTGTGTACAGGTTGAATCAACTTTATAAATAATGATCTTATCAGCGATTCAGTCCAGACTAAACCCTGGCATGATGCTACCATGAGGAGAAATTCAGAAACTTGTGCTTAATAAAGTGTGTTAAGGTGTTTGTGAGTTTATATTTTAAAAAATACTGAAGCACATTGAGAGTTGAAAATACAAAATTGCCTTATTAGATCAATTAAAGGAATGCCCAGGCAAATTCACATTTCCTATGTATTGGAGTGCAAATATATCCACTGTAAATATATTGTTTGATGCGTGTTCCAGTCGAGGAGAGATCTGCACGGTAACAGCATGTAGATTATGGTTTTTGAGGGTGGTGGTGGTGGGCGGTTCAGCCAGTTACAGTATTGCAAACGGACAACGCAGCAGAATCATCTAGCCTCGATAAGAAAACATACATCTTTCTCCCTCACTACTAACTTCACGAGAGCAATGGGTAATGGGAGATGTGATCAATAGCCAGCGGTGCCAATATTCAATCCAGTCCAGCAGTTTTTTTGTGAACTGAAGGAACCGTACTGAAAGGGGTTAAATGGAGCTGTTTGTTCAGTGACTGTGATTGATGCCAGTCTCCATGGATCCTGGTTGTGTCATTGGATGTTTTCCGTCTCCTATTAGTAAGGGGCCTCTTGCAATGGTTAATGCCATTGTAGCAGCAAATGCATCAACTACAACGCTCAAAGGGACACAGCTGCAGAGACACAAAAAGGAGATTTAAACATCTGAGAATAGTCTGGAATGATCTATTAATGGATCAGAATCTGAGAACATTAGACTGGAATGCTGCAACAATGGACAGGAGTTTATCCTGGGGTCTTGTCTTATTTTCTTCGTCTCGGTCAATATTACCATTTCGGATATTGGGTGCACTGCTGATTATCCAAGCGGGTTACTATCCTATCCTCGCAATTGTTGGTGTTCCTGGTAAGTTTCTTCATCTCTATCCATTAATTAATCTCTTCAACCATGGCGAACTTCTTTACTATTTCTGGTATCTATATTTGTCAAAAACGAAAACTATTGTCTTCAGTTTCAAATGCAAATTCCATTAAGTACCCACAAATTTCAGAACCACCCAAACCCCCGCCCTCACAAACATCTAAGAACAAGACTGTTCACAATACCGAAGTATCTTTCATCAAAAATTCATTTATGTCTCGGTATTCTGTCCATCACCAAACCAACCCACTACCAGCTCGATTATATGCCCAGTCACCATATTGGCTTCAATGGTGACGCTTAATTATCTATTATCTATGCTTCGGTAAAATTCAGACGGTATGGTTCCACCTCTCTTCTCAGCACTCTTTCAGTTGCAAATATTTCGATCACATCTTTGTTCTTGTCTCTAAAATAACTTAATGACAGGAACACTCTCTCAGAGCAGTAATGTCGGAAGAAATGTAATTCAGATGCACAGGTTATTACACAGAAAGACACTGTTCCACATCCTACCACAGACGATGTCAGAAAGTAAATACACAAGACAGGAATTGGGAAAAAAGCAAGTTTTACTAATAATAACCATTACATCTCCAGCATTTACGTTTATCTATTTCAGTGATGTCCTTTGGTGAATAGATCTTGCGTTACTCTCTGGTCTGGCTTAAGATTGATGTGAGACCCACAGCAATGTGCTTGGTTCTGTACTACCTGAAAGAATGACCTCGCAGTAAATGACATTTGGTTAGGTCAGCAAATGCTGCCCCTTTCAGCAATACAGGCATTCCAAATAATAACAAAATTAAAGGTTAAATTAAGCAAAGAATGAAGCAATAGATCAGAAACAATAAAGAACGAGAAAGTGCCAGACAAACTGAGCAGATTTGGCAGCGCCCTCGGGTCGAGAGAAAAATAGAATTGGCAATTCGATTCATACATCGGAACTGAACACAGTTGGGAAATAGTGTGATTGATGTTGGTGACACCGACATCTGTTATGAAGGGGAGAAGGATTGAGTTGAATAGATGGAAAAAGAGAGAGATAGAGAGAAAGAAACAAACAAAAGGATTGTTGATGGTCAGCTGTGATGGAAATAAAAACTGAAATTAAACATTACTTATGTTTTTCCCGTTCCCATATTATTGATAATCATGACCATGTAAGGTATATGTCAAAATCCCTGTTTAAAGTTATTTATGTCTGTTGTTCTCTCTTCCCTGAGTGTGATCATCGTCTTTTATTCAGTAATGCAATGCTGGGCCTGTATTTAATTCCCTTTCCTCATTGGTCTTGAGAAGGTGTTGGTGAGCTGCCTTCCTGACCCACTGCAGTCTGTGGGCTGTAAGTAGTCAGTGCTTAGGTCCATGCAGTTTCTTTTCTTTGAGGCTTTGAAGTGACTGATATAACTGAGTGGCTGGCTTGGCTATTTCAAACTGCAACTGAGAGATAACCACATTGCTGTGGAGTAACGTAAGCCCCACCAGCTGAAGATGGTAGATTTCCTTTTCTGAAGGGCATGAGGGTGCAAAGTAGGACAATCGACATTGGTTACATTGTCTCATTTGATTCTTACTTCCTGATATTGATTTTCATTTCCAACATTTGCCATTGTGGGATTCGGATCCGGTGTCTTGGGCATTACCTGATTCCCTGGATTAATACTCGGAAATAATACAGCTCGGCCATCGCCTCCTCAGCATCACCAATCAACTCGAATGGCAACAGTGATGTTGTTGTTGCTGTGACTTTGCTTCATGAGGCAAATAAATGATTGGCAAAAAAAAGCCATCCTTCTCATTTTGTATTTATGAGAAGGAGAGATGATGGGAAGTGCTCTTGGTGAAAAGGAGCTGGATGTCCTTGATCATTAGGCACTAAAAGAATTCATACAGAGCAGTCGGGTACTGGCAGGTGGGACTACATTGAGTTGGGATATCTGGTCGGCACGGACAGGTCAGACCGAAGGATCTGTTTCCATGCTGTGCATCTCTATAACTCTATGACTCAGCAAGTAATCAGCACAACAACTGAGTAGTATCGTTCATTACAAAATGATTAAAGAATAAGAGTGAAGACACCGTCCTGCAGTTGTGGAGTATACTTGAGACAGTATTTTCTTTCATTTATAATCAATGATCTCCTTGCTACAGAGAGATGGTGTAATGGAGTTTCCCTAGACTAATCCCTGCAGTGATGGTATCGTGAGGAGAGTGTGAAGGAATTTGGCTGCCCTTTCCTTAACTCTCGCCGTTAGCTCAAGATGTTTCATTTGCAACTGAATTCTTGCCATCTCTGATTCTGGTGGTTTCTCCAGCAAGTTTAATTGACGAGATACTGCTGTAATTATCTCTCCTTTTCTCACAGAAGCAGTCAGTTCCAATTCCAGCTTCTCTGCTAATTCTTGCAACTTGGTCTTTTTCATTTTTCGTAAAATTTCCAAAGTCACTGCATTAAACTTTTGGCGGCTGAAATAGCCATTACTGTTCTAAGTTTTCTCAACCCAATCAAACTAATATCCAAAATGAAACATTTGACTTTCGATAAAATACAGAAGAGGGGGAAAAAAGAAAGCAGAAGAACAGAGAGTAAAAAGAAAGAATGGCAAAAGAGAGAGCAATAGGGGAGAGAGAAAGAGAGAACTTTTGAAGAACAAAAACTGACAATTAAAAAGAAAAGTCAGTGTAAAAGGCTGGAGATAACGGCTGAGGGTGAGCTTAGTAAGGAAGAGAGTGAGGATGAGCATGCCCCTGGTAGTCAGAAGCCTAGTGAGAATTTGTTTGAGTATGTTCAAGCATCGTCTCAATTTGATGAGAAGAATATGATGCCCTTTTCATCTCAGTTGAAAAGTTGGCTAAACAAATGCAGTGGGCAGAGGCTATGTGGATTTTGTTGATCCAAACGAAACTTGTAGGTAGAACTGGTGAGGTATTCATATCCCTATCAGAGGAGGTAACTGGGAGTATAAGGAGGTGAAAAAAATTTTGTCTGCAAAGGCAACATTTCAGGAATTTAATGAGAGATCCTGGTGAAACCTACACTGAGTTTGTAAGGATCAAACAGACTAATTTCGATAGTTGGATAAGAGCTTTAAAATTCAAGCAAAGCTATGATGCCCTTAAAGAGGTTAACACTTGGAGGAATTCAAAAATTAACTGCCTGAAGTAGTGCAAACTCAGGTGGAAGAGCAGAGAGTGTAAACAGCAAGGTTAGCTACTGAAATGGCTGATGATTATGAACTGGTCCATAAACTTGGTTTGGCTTCCAGAACCAGTTCTGGTCTCTGTGGGACAGAAATTGGAGCAAAGAGGTATCCTCACGTGCAAAGGGAAAGGTAGATCACAGTGTAGATCATAAGGATAATTTACCACAGTAATAAAGAAAACCTTGAGGGGGACAACGAAGTTAAAAACCTGTCATGTTTTCATTGTAAAAAAGAGGGTCACACAAAATCACAGTGTTGATGGGCTGGGAGTAAACCAGATGTAGGATAACCAGACAAGCCTGGAAGTTTTGTTGGACTCGTAACTAAAAGCTGAAAATGTGTTGCTGGAAAAGCGCAGCAGGTCAGGCAGCATCCAAGGAAAAGGAGAATCGACGTTTCGGGCATAAGCCCTTCTTCAGGAATCTGCATCTCCAACATCTGCAGTCCTCACTGTCTCCTTGTAACAAAAAGCAGAAAGGAAGTGAGGCAATTGCCTCAGAGTGTACAAGATGATCAGTGGACGTACTAAATCTGCAAACAAAACTTACATGAAAGGGTAAAGTTTAATCACATCGGCCAGGAGTAATTGGTAACGAGGTTTCAATATTAATTGAAACAGGATCTTTTCAGTCTGTAATGCTGAGGGGTGAGGCTTTCTGCACTCTTGAGAGACTATTTCCAGAAAATGTGCTGGTAACAGGAATTCATAGTGAGGCAAAAAGTGCTCAGTTATGTAAAGTGAGGCGAGAGTGTCCAGAGAAGATTGTAGCATGTGCGGTAGGTGTACTAGACCCCTAACTCTCAGCTCTAGGAATAAAATTTGTCCTTGCAAATAATATAGCTGCTTCACTCGTAGGCGTGCTGCCTACTCTAGTTGAAAAGCCAGTGGAGATGCAGGCAACTGAAGACCTGGAGAATGTTTATCCAGGAATTTCCCCTGATTGCATCACCAGAAGATCACAGAAGCACAGGTTTAAGCAGGATAAAGGCACAGATAACGAAGCTGACGTAGAGTTGTCCGAAAGTTTCTTTTTGATCAGATAAATGGAAAACAGACGGAGCGAGTAGGAAAACATGAACGCATTTTTAGCTCTGCTAAGATGATTGAATTACAGCAGAAAGATATGGAGTTACAGAAGTTATATCAAAAGATATTGAGCAAGAAAGAGAATGAATGCATTCCTGTGTGTTATTACTTAACAAATGATGTTTTAATGCAGATATGGAGATCAGCACACATTAAAGCAGATCAGACGTGCACAGAAATTCATCAAATTGTTTTGTCTGTTTGGTATAGAAAGGAGGTGCTGCGAGTGGCACGTGAGATCATTTCGGGGTGATGACATTACAGGCTGAAATACAAAGATATTTTCACTGGCCTGGACTTCACAAAGATGTAGTGAATATTGCCAAATGTCTCAAACATGTCACACAGGCAGTAATAAAACCTGCAACTTTAATACCTATTCCAGCATTTAAGGAACCTTTCACAAGAGTCTTGATAGATTTTGTAGGTCCCCTATAGCAAAGACTAAGTGGGAATAAGTACTTCTTAACAATAATGGATGTGTTGACTCGATTTCCAGAGACAGACCCATTATGCAGCATCACAGCTAAAAGAGTTGCAGAAAAAAACACTTTTTTTTTACGTAGGTACGGACTACCAATAGAGATCCAGGCAGATCAAACCTCACATCCGAACTATTCAAGCAAGTGATGGATAACTTGGCATTAAAGCAATTCAAATCTACTACGTCGTGTTCGGAATCACAGTGAGCATGAGCGAGATGGCATCAAACAGTGAAAATCATGTTCAGGGTTTATGGTCAGGATAATCCAGATGATCGTGATAAGGAAATTCCTTTTGAACTAATAGTGATCAGAGACGCACAGAATGAATCGACCAAATTCAGACTACTTGAATTAATTTTTGGCATGAAGTAAAAGGACGGTTAACATTGGTTACAGAGAAATTAATAAGGCAGAATTCAGAGACCACCCATTTCGACAATATGTCAAATTTTAGGGAACGATTAAATAGAGCTGGAGAGTTGGCTAGACAGCATTTAAAAGTATTGCAGCACACAATGAAACAATAAGTCGATCAGAAATCACACAATCGTAATTTTGCAATTGGAAATAAGGTTATTTTCAGTAACAGCTAAGCCTTTAGAACAAGTTTTAGTATCCCTTATCAAATTGGGAAGAAATTGAATGAGGTGAACTACTTGGTACGGACTCCAGACAGGAAGAAATCTCACAGAGTGTGTCATGTGCATATGCTCAACAGGTATTTTGAGAGGGAAGGAAAGCAAGAGGAGAAGGTATTAATGATAACAGTACTGAAGGAAGACCCAAGTTCAGAGGATTCTGAATTGGACATTCCTAATATCAAATTGAACAATGAGAAAGTTGTCAAAAATTGCGATAAATTACTGAGTTACCTTCCACGAGAAAAGCATAGTGACCTGAAAGAGTTATTACGATATCTTGGAGAGACATGTGGAAATAAAATGGGAAGTACGAACATAATTGTGCATAATGTCGACACAGGAGATGCTGTTCTGATTAAATAACATCCTTAAAGGCATTATCCTCTAAAGATGGCACAGGTTCAGAAGGAAATAGAGCACACGCTCCAAGATGGCATAATCGAAATGAGTTACTGTGCTTGGATCTCATGTATAGTCATGGCGCCAAAGACAGATATTACCCAGTGGACATGTGAGGACTATCACAAACTCAATTTCGTTGCAAAGACTGATGCATATCCTATTCCATGTTTAAGAACTGTGTTGAAAAAGTGGGAGAAGCTATTTACATTTCTAAGTTGGACTTGCTCAGAGGCTACTGGCAAGGACCTCTGTCAGAGAGAGCAAATGCAATTTCGGCTTTCGTAACACTAAATGGATTGTATCAGTTCAAAGTTGTGGCATTTGATATGTAAAACGATCCAGCCACCTTTCAGAGACTGATAATGAGGTCATTGTCGGATTACCCAACTATGTGATGTACATTGATCAGATGGTAGTTTTTAGTCATTCATGAAAGGAACATTTACAGCATTTATCGGACTTGTTTGATCGACTTCACAAGGCAGGCTTGCTGGGAAACCGAGCTAAAAGTGAATTTGAGAAAGCCAAGCCACATTCCTGGGTCATGTTATTGGACATGGACCAATGGCCCCATGAGATACAAAAACGAAAGTAGTTGGGGAATGTTCCACACCGTCGACAAAAAGAAATAAAAAATACTATGGTTCCTGGGCTTGACTGGATTTTACTGAAAGTTTGTGCCAAACTTTAAGCAGTGTGGCTGCTCCACTCACCGAATTGTCAAGGGCAAGAACTCTCAGTGGACAGAGGACTGTCAAAGGTCATTTTCCAGCCTAAAACCTGTGTTAGACCCTGCCCCAATATTAGCTACACTAGATTACACGAAGTCTTTCAAGGTGGCTATCGATGCCAGTGATGTCGGTATTGGTCCAGTGTTCCTGCAGGAGGGTGATGAGGGAATAGAAAAACCTATCGGGTGTTTTTCTGGGAAGTCGAACGTTCATCAACAGAAATGTTCAACGGTGGAGAAAGAGACTTTAAACTTGGTGTTGGCATTACACCATAACTGTGTTTATATTACCAGCAATGCATCTGAGACAATCGTATAAACTGATCACAACCCAATGACATTTGTGGAAAAAATTAAAGACAAAAATGCCAGACTGTGTAGATGGACTTGTGGCAGCCATTCAAACTGACAATTGTGCATGTGGCAGATCGCGAAAACATGAAAGCTGATGAGTTACTGAGACTAGAATGAGATACGGAGGTGTTCGGTGGTGGGTATACAGCAGCCTGGTTTTGTATGGGTTTGTGCATGTTTGAATGCTTACAATTAGAACAGTATAGCTGTCAGTTTTGAGAACACTAACTGGGTTTGAAGTGTTAAAAATGCAGCCACCTTTTAGCATTGATGTGTTTTTTAAGTGGGGAGAGAGGTGTCACAAAGCAAGTCCCTTTTTGTCGAAAAGCTATTCCTTGGCTCAAGGAGACTCTGTCCTTGGTTTGTTTTTAAGAGGAACAATAAAACGGGGCCAAGCTCCGATCAGAGCTGAAAACTGTGTTGCTAGAAAAGCGCAGCAGGTCAGGCAGCATCCAAGGAGCAGGTGAATCGACATTTCGGGCATAATCCCTTCCTCACTTTCTCCAAGCTCCGATCAGTCTGGTTTGGTACAGAGATGAAAAGTACTTTCAGAGGTCTTTACTTCTATGGAAACAGATGAGTCTTCATCCCAAAGTGGCCATGCTTTATAAGTGACCAGTATAATGAACGGAGACTGGTGAGCTATTTTAGCTAAACTAGCTGAGCTGACCAGTTTTCAGTTGAGTCTTGAACTGGGAAGTTCAACTCGGAGCTGTGTGGAAACTCTCTCTCTTTTCTGACCTTCAAATTCAACCTGGAAGTTTGTGTTCCATTTATACTTTTTTTTTATTATTGGGAGTTTGCTTATTGGGACAGTTGTGTATATTCGGAATAGCATAATTAAGTCTAGCTGAATAGGTTGAATTCTATCGTGATTTTTTATTCTGTTCATTGTGTTTCATTGTGTAATTTTATGAATAACATTTTTGTCTGTTTCAAAATCTAGTAGTCAACCTAGCTAAATTACCCCCGGTAATTTTCATTGTACACTTACCGAAACAAATTGCAAAGGTATGCTCTGAGCTGCCTGCTTAAAAGTGTCTAACCTAGTTCATAACATCTCGGAGATGGAAGATGCCTCCTTGGAACTTGGCACAAACCATTCACTTTCCCTCCTCATGATCAGCAAACCACGTTAACATAGCACGTGTGTACCATTAGCAATGTGGCCAGGAGACACAACATGGAGCAGTCTGTCTGTGCAGTCTGTGCCTCATTGGTTTTGTCATGTTGCAGCAACAATGACATCCTCCTATTTCAGTCTAACAGTTTGGAGGGCCTGAATGGCCTCTTCAGTTCATGTGTCAGTGTCTCGAGGGACTGAATGTCTTCCTCCTGGCCCAAGGGCAGAGGTTCAAGGACTTCAGTGGGCAACCCGTGGTTCCTGCCTACCAGCACGCTGTGCTGACGAGCCTCTATCTTCCTGAGTTATAGGAGACAAACAGAAGGCTGGAAGAACACAGCAAGCCAGGCAGCATCATGAAGTGGGAAAGTCAACATTTCAGTTATAACCGTTCTTCAGAACTGGTTTGGGGGGGTAGGGGGAGCTTCAGATAAAGAGGGAAAGGAGTGGTTGGTGTGGGGAGACCAGGAGGATGGTCAGTTACGGCTATGTGGACACAAGTAGTTTGTGCAACCTGGTTGGGCAATGGGAGGGATGAATCCGGTTGGGAGCTGAAAGGTAGGGTAATTAGGTGGAATGGAAGACCTCCCAGTCACTTCCTATTTCAATTCTCATTCCTAATGCCTTTCCGACATAGCCATCCTATGTGGCCTGGTTTTATTCCAGTATACCCCATAGTGCAGTCACTTTGTGGCCTCTTCCATTTCCTGTGTTACTGATTCAAGTAGCTGAATAGATTGATCTTGTCGCAGTGCAACTGGATACTGGTGCTATATGATCTGGTTACAGTTTTATAGGCCCGAGGGGCTTATTGGTCTCCTCCTGTAATTGTATATCAGGCTCCAGGGGCTGAAAAGCCTCATTCTGTTCTGCTGTAACTGAAATCCATATCGACTGAATCTACTGACAATGGAGAAATTGAGCACAGCAGATGCTGAAGATCAGTGTCGAAAAGTGTGGCACTGGAAATCACGGCAGGTAAGGCAGCATCAGAAGAACAGGAGAATCGATGCTTTGGATGTTGCTGATTAAGGGTTTATGTCCGAAACATAGATTCTCCTGCCCCTCGAATATGCCTGACCTGCTGTGCTTATCCAACACCACATGTTTTGAAATTAACTGTCCCACACATATCAATCTTCCTGGTCACATCATGCACTTACTTTAAGAGAATTGTCAGGAACACACTTCCTTGCACAAAGCCACACTTACTGTTCCTAATCAAATCCTGTCTTTCTAAATCTATGTACATCTTATCCCTCAGAACCTACTCGAGTAACTTACCGACCACGGATGTTAAATTTGCTGGTCTATAGTTCCAAGGCTTTTTTTGTTCAGTTCTTCTTGAATAAGGGCACAACATTTGCTATCATCCAGTCTTCCGAGACATTACCTGTGGTTACCGATAATAAACATTATAAGCCAGGGTCCCCGCAAATTCTTCTGAAGCCCCTTCAGGTTTTATTTGATATATAGGGTAAGGGCCGTGAGATTTATCCACCTTCAAGCATTCTAGTACATCCAATATCTCCTCAACTATGGTATAGATTGGCTCTAAGATATCACCACTAACTTCCTCAAGTTCTCAAGTCAACATGTCTTTCTCCACGGTAAACATAGAGTAGAAATATTCGTTGAGGACTTCAGCCATCACTTATAGTTCCACACATACTTGTCCACATTGGTCCTCGAGGGGTCGTATTTTCTACCCAGTTTTTGATTTTTCTTTTAATATATTTTAAGTTACTTTTTGGATTCATCCTAATCTTCTCAGCCAAGGCTCTTTCTTGCCCCCTTTTCACCCCACTGCTTTCCTTTTTTCAGAAGTCCTGTATCTCTAAGATACCTCCAGGAATTCCCTTGATCCCAGCGGCCTGGACCTGAGCCACGCCCCAAATTCCAACATGAACCTGTGGACCAGTTTTGTCCCTCTCCATAACTATTTGAAAATTAATAGAACTTCGGTAACTGGTCACAAAATGCTCCCCCACTGTAAACTCAGTCACCTGTCCTGGCCCTATTTCCTAAGAAAATTTCATGTTTTTCCCCTTCCCGAGTAGAACTCTCTGTACACGACTTGAGGAAACTTTCCTGAAGCTTTTATCAGATTCTATCTCATCAAAGCTCTTAACGCTCTGGCCGTTCCAGTCTGTATTAGAAAAACTAAAAGCCCCTATTATGTTAACCCGATTGCTTTTGCAGGTTTCCCCTCTCTCACTGCATATTTATTACTCTCATTCCTGTTGACTAGTTGGGGGCCTATAGCACATCCCTAATCACTTCATGAACACCTTCCTATTTCTTAACTCCACCCACAAATCCTCACTGGGTGATACATCAGTTATTTTATCTCTGATTACTGCTGTGGTACTCCCCTTAATCAGAAATGCAATTCCCCTCCCCTCCTTCCAACATCTCAGTCTCAACTAAAGTACCTGTAACCTGGCACATTAAGATGTCAATCCTATCCATCACTTAGCCAAGTTTGTGTAATGGCAATAATATACCAGTCCCACCAACTTATCCATGTCCTGAGTTCATCGTCCTTACCTGTAGGCCTTCTTGCATTGAGATAGATGCCATTTAATCCAAAAGGCATTTCTCTCTGTCATTTTCCAGGCTAAATTTACTATTTCTGATTACTCTACCTCCTTCCAGCATCGCACTTGCCTCCCTGCTCTTGAGGATACCACCCCCTGCCAATATAGTTTAAACCCACCCTCGTAACCCTAGCATAAGTGGCCGCCAAAATATTGGTGTCCTTTCCAGTGCATGTCTCGGACGGTAATCACCCTCTAAGGAGCTTACCACTGTCAAGGTAATCTCGCTCCAGAACCTCGGCCCTATTTCAGCGGGTAACATTTGTGTCAACGTGCATAATGATTTCTGGATGCTCACCCAACCCCTTGAGAATGTTCAGCAGCCACTTGGAGACATCCTGGACCCGAGCAGCGGGAGGTAACCCACCATCCTGGATTCCCGTTTGTGGCCACAGAATCTCCGATCTGTCCCTCTAACAATTGACTCTCCTATCTTTAACGACCTGTTTACCTTTACCGTTTCTCGCTGTGCCCCAGAGCCAGTGGTAGTACCACCAACCTGGCTACTGCTGCTTTCCCCTGAACAGACATCGCTCCCAACAAACCAAAATGGTCGACATGTTATGGAGAGCAATGGCCACAAGCTATTTCTGCATTCCTTGCCTACTCCCTTTGCCATTCCTGGAGGTTGCACAGCTACTCTCTACCTGGAATATGGCAGGAAGCAAGGAACGCCTGTTGGATTAAATTGTGTTTATTTAAATAAAACAGCACTGACAGGTAAAGCTAATGAACTGAGGGCGATGAACGTTCACCTAGAATATTACAGTCATTCAAGAATCATAACTAGGGGTGTGATTTGGCTGTGGCCACCACACTAAAGCACTTATCTATGATGTTCTGAGTATCTCACGAGGTACAAACAATGACTGCAGATGCTGGAAACCAGATTCTGTATTAGTGGTGCTGGAAGAGCACAGCAGTTCAGGCAGCATCCAAGTAGCTTCGAAATCGACGTTTCGGGCAAAAGCCCTTCATCAGGAATAAAGGCAGTAAGCCTGAAGCATGGAGAGATAAACTAGAGGAGGGTGGGGGTGGGGAGAAAGTAGCATAGAGTACAATGGGGGAGTGGGGGAGGGGATGAAGGTGATAGGTCAAGGAGGAGAGGGTGGAGTGGATAGGTGCAAAAGAAGATAGGCAGGTAGGACAAGTCCGGGCAAGTCAAGAGGACAGTTACTGAGCTGAAAGTTTAGAACAAGGGTGAGGTGGGGGAAGGGGAATTCCAGCTCAGGAACTGTCCCCTTGACTTGCCCGGACTTGTCCAACCAGCCTATCTTCTTTTCCACCTATCCACTCCACCCTCTCCTCCTTGACCTATCACCTTCATCCCCTCCCCCACTCCCCCATTGTACTCTATGCTACTTTCTCCCTACCCCCACCCTCCTCTAGCTTATCTCTCCATGCTTCAGGCTTACTGCCTTTATTCCTGATGAAGGGCTTTTGCCCGAAACGTCGATTTCGAAGCTACTTGGATGCTGCCTGAACTGCTGTGCTCTTCCAGCACCACTAGTCCAGATTCTGAGTATCTCAGATGACCCTGAGTGCATTCTAAATAACCTTCAGCCCAACAAGTCCGCACCTACCCTCCAAAGAGCAGCCCACCAAGACCCACACCCTTACACTACAGGCAAATTAGCACGACCAATTCACATCTTTGAACTGTGGGAAGAAACCGCATCATCCAGAGGAAGCCCATGCAAACACGGGCAGAATGCGCAAACGCCACACAGACAGTTGCCCGAGCCAGGATTTGACCCCAGGTCCCTTGTGCTGTGAGGCAGCAGTGCTAACCATTGACCCACTGCACCGCCCAGCTCCAGTTCCCTAACACGGTCTCCCAGGAGCTGAAGCTGGGTGCACAGTCCACACATATATTCATCAGGGACGGTGAAAATCTCCGTGGGCTCCCACATCCCACAAGAGGAACGTGCGACTGCCCTAGCTGCCATCTCGACGGCTATAACAATAAAGTTAAAAGGACTTTATTTCAGTTTTCCTGTACATTTTGCTTAGCTGGTGCTGTCAGAAGCCTCTCGTGTCAAAGCCTTACTGCTTACTCTGCTGCAACGGCATGTCTCTCTACCTCTCCACATATAGTCTTGGCCAGCGAAGGAAGGAGACACGACAGTGATGCAGTTTTTAGTCCTTCAGGACTCCTTGACACCTGGCCACTGACTACAAGGTCCCCAGTGTAGGTCTCTGCTTGGCCTTGGAGGGTGTCTTGTTGAGGTCTTCCTTCTGGTAGTGGTGACTTGTCCATGCAAATCCTCACCCTGACAGGCAATCTGTGCTGTCGCAGTCCTCTCATACTTTCTGTCTATTAGTATCGCGTTTATGAATTCCTTGAATCCCTCGAGAGAGGTGATGTTCTTGTGAATACAGTGCTATTGGAAAAGAAGACCATTAGGCATAGGGACAACAATATGTCTGTCCTCTAACTGAGTCTGCGTTTCCTTCGAATAGGTTATTTTTATTTTGTTAATCCCACATTCCACGTTTCCGCAATTTCCCATAGCACTTGTATAAAAATCTGTCTGTCTCAGCCTTGAAGATATTTAATGATCCAGCCTCAACAGTCCTCCGAATGTTATACAATTGTTTCCCTCTCACTGAAGTGAGACTTGGTGGTCTTTAATCTGGTGATTTGCTCACTCTATCTTGCATAAACTTCCAATTCTTCCTCAGCTCCTGTGTCAATATGCTCAAGGGTCAAACGGTCACTCTCCCTGAATCCAGTAACAGCTTCTCCAAACTCAAGACCGATTCGGAGGATGTATTTAGCATATTCTCTGTCTCTGTGGACAGGCTGTCCCCTTTGGCCCTAACACTCCCATTCTTTCCAACATTAGCGACTTCCCCTTAATACACCAAGAATATGACTTTGGATTCTTGCTAATCTTACCCGCTAATGTTTTATCATCCCTCCTCCTGCTCTTCCGCTGACTTTTTAAGTTTAGCCCTCCACTTTCTGTATTCTTTTAGGGCATTCATTGACCTGCTCACTTGGAACCTGCTTTAAGCTTCTCTTTCCTTTTTCATCCTGTTCGGGATTTGTGTCGACATCTGAGGTTCTCTTGGTTGTTTTCCTAAATTTTAACTTCGATGTAACATGCTGGGCCGACACTGTTATCAATTCAATTTTAATCAATTGATCCCCCAAACCCCGCCCCACCTTGTTCTGCTATAGTTTCACCCAGAAGCAACTGCACTTTGGCCAGGTTTTGTCATTTTTTTTCATAGAATCTGTCTACCCAATCCAAAAAGCTTTTATGATTCAAACATTTTGGGGTCTTTTCCTTAGCCATGTCAAAATGTGTGATTTCACAGTCACTGGTCCGATAATGCTTTCCCACGTATGCGTGGAACACCTGACTGGCTTCGTTCCCCACAGTGAGGCCCAGCACTGCATTGCCCATTGTTGTATCTGCTCTATGTTGATATAAGAAGTTCTCTGGAATAAATTTCAAAGCACCTGCCCCCCTTAAGAAATTATCAATACCATAACGAATGTTTGGAATTGAAATGCCTGAATATAATGATCCTATTATTGTTTTTACACACCTCAATAACTTGGTTATATACCTACTCCCGAACTTTCCTTTATCTGGGGTTCTGCAATATATCCCAAGCAGGGTTTCTGTCATGGTTTTGACACTGAGCTTTAACCACCAAACCTCATCAGATGATCCTTTCAAGATATTGTACCTTCTTAAGCCAGTAACTGAATCCATAATTTATAAGACAACACTACCTCATCTTTTACCCTCTCTCCTGCCCTGACTATAGTTCTGGTACCACAGAATATTGAGTTGTCAGCCATGAACTCCCTCATACACATCTCTGTAATAGTAAAAATGACACACTTCCACTTGTCATATCGTTTCCTTTTCATATCTGTCTGTCTGATAATATTCCCAGCATTAAGGTAAAGAACATCCAACCTGGAATATATTACCTGGAATTCTCTGTATGTAGGAGTTCTTCAGTCATTCACTGTTGGTTATCAAGCTGCCTAATTCATGAACCAAAACTGAAACTCTGGAACTGAATGAATATTTGTTGAATTGTAATTTCGTTTTTAGTAAACGTGTTCATCAAATGCAGGTTTTCAGAACTGAACAGTCAGCTCTAACTACAACGGGTTTCTGCTGATTAGTTCCCTGCTCAGTGTGCACAGGGGACAGCCCTCAGTAATGGGCAACGTGAGGACTGCAGATCCTGGTGATTCGAGTCGAATAGTGTGGCGCTGGCAAAGAACAACTATTCAGGCATCATCTGGGGAGTAGCAGAGTCAAAGTTTTAGCATCTCCCCTTCATGAGAAAGGCATTCGTGCCTTCCTATGTTTGCCATTCCATAATACACAGGATATTGGGAACCATACTTGCTCAAGAAGGCAGCACTGAACAGAGCCCTGAAATGGAAAGCAGTCAATCAGTTGGTTAGACAGGGAGTAAACAAGTTGAGGTGAAATACAGACTGATTGAAGTACAAACATAAGGATAGATAAATCATTCGACCAGACGGGAAACACCCTAAGTTACTACAGGAAGAGAGGAAAGGGATTTCTGTGCTTTTGGCGATAGTTTTTGCGTCTTCCCTCTCCATTCGAGTCGCGTCGGTTGATTGGAGTGTGGCAAATGTTACTCCCTTTTTCAGGCAAGGGAACAGGGATTATCCTGAGAACGACAGACCAGTCAGTCTTACATCAGTATTGGCCAAGGTATTGGAGACGATTCCGAAAAATCATAGTTTGATTAGAAACAGTCAGCATGAGGTAGAGCAGTAAATGCTGAGTGCATGGATTTTAACAAGGTGTTTGATAAGCTTCCCCGTGGTAGTTTCATTCAGAAAGTAAGGGGCTATGACATACAGGGAGTCCTATCTGTCTGGATAGAGAATTGGCAAGCCCATAGAAGACAGAGGGTGGTGGTAAATGGGAAGTATTCAGTGTGGAACTAGGTGAGCAGTGGTGTTACGTAAGGATCGGTTCTGGGACCTCTGCTGTTTGTGATTTTAATAAATGACTTGGATGTCGAAGTGGAAGGGTAGGTTAGTAAGTTGATGATGTAACACCGGTTGGTGGAATTATGGATAGTGTAGAGGGCTGTTGTAGTTTGCAACAGGACATTGACAGGATGCAGGACTCAACTGCTTAGTGGCATATGGTGTTCAATATGGAAAAGTGGGATGCAATTCATTTTGGAAGGTCAAAATTGAATGCAGAATACAGGGTTAGAGGCAGGATTCTTACATTGTGGAGGAAAGGGGATCAAATGGGCCATGGCGTAGCTCCCACAATGTTTCTACACAGGTTCATAAGGTAGTTAAGAAGGTGTTTGATGTGTTCATTAGCTGAGGGATTGAGTTTAAGAGCTGGAAGGTTATGCGGAGCTAACTATATTGAGCCCTGGTGAGACCACACTTAGAATATTGTGATCAGTTCTGTTTGCCTCATTATAGGAATGATGTGGAAGCTTTGATGAGAGTGCTGAGGAAATTTATCAAGATGCTGCCTGGACTGGAGGGCATGTCTTGCAAAGAAAATTTGAGGGAACCGGGGTGTTTTCCTCATTGGAACGAAGAAGAAAGGAACATGACTTGACAGTGGTGTACAAGATAATGAGAGGCAGAGATAGAGTGGATAGCCAGAGACTCTCTCCCAGGGTGGAAATGGCTACCTCGAGAGGTTATGATTTTAAGGTAATTGGAGGAAGGTTCAGGGGAGATGTCAGAGGTAGGTTCTTTACATAGAGAGTGGTGGGTCTGTGCAATGAACAGCCAATAGTTGTAGCAAAATCAGCTATATTAGGGATATTTAATTGGATAGGCACATGAATGATAGTATAATGAAAGGTATATAGGTTAGAATGATCTTAGAGTAGGATAAAAAGTCAACAGAACGTCAAGGGCCTAAAGGCCTGTACAGTGCTGCACTATTCTATGTTTCCAGTTTCAACCAGCTTGTGGATTCCCCTGAAATTGTTGAATGTGTGAGGGAGTGATGTGTGAGAGATCAGGAAGCTTTGGAGGGGTGTAAGGCCAAAGCCTCCAGTTGTGGTGTGCATTGTTACAGGCACCTGAAAGCCAGTATAATATGTGTGGTTACTTAGACCAGACAGTATCCACCAAGTTGAGATATTAATGTGATTTTGGATTGCAGTTTGCTGCTGGTTACTTCACATCAGTTCTCCTGTGTGATCCATGTAGTAACTCTGACCATTCATAGAGATGTACAATTTTATTTTGATACTGGAGAATGTGAAGGTGACATTTAGTAGATATGGCTTTAGAGACACAAGGCACTGCAAGAGATTGTCAACTTGGTTACGTCTTCACCCATGCCTGGTCCGGGGTGCAGATATATGGAGTCTGGGAGGCAGGTCAGGTTTCATCACCATAGGTAACTTGTATGGTGTGATTCTGGCTCTCCATGTCAACACGTCTGCTCCCTGGGCCAGGCTCTGACTGAAGATGAATTTCAAAACCTGGTTTCTGGTCAGCCATTAGTAGTTAACCTGGACAATATTTGTATCTACACTGAGACCAGTGATAGTCTGTTGGCGGGTTATCCAACTGCCCAAGGAAGGTTCCAACTTATTTGTTTCGAAATAATGTTTGCCTGACTGCCCTGAAGCAGGTTAGAAGCAATTTGGAACAGGCCACTGAGTCTCTCTGTATCACAGGCAGCTGTGAGGTCCAATAACACTGCAAATTATTTCAGATAAATTGGAAGCAAATTTCAGCGTAGCTCATTGCAAGATGTTGAGTTTATTGACCCCGAACACTAATCGGATATTTGCTATAGTTCATGAATTGGGCAACAATAAGATGTGGTAAAAACAATGATTGCAGATGCTGGAAACCAGATTCTGGATTAATGGCGCTGGAAGAGCACAGCAGTTCAGGCAGCATCCGAGGAGCAGCGAAACTTTCGGGCAAAAGCCCTTCATCAGGAATAAAGGCAGAGAGCCTGAAGCGTGGAGAGATAAGCTAGAGGAGGTTGGGGGTGGGGAGAAAGTAGATTGGAGTACAATAGGTGAGTCGCGGAGGGGATGAAGGTGATAGGTCAGGGAGAAGAGGGTGGAGTGGATAGGTGGAATAGGAGATAGGCAGGTAGAACAAGTCCAGGCAAGTCATGGGGACAGTGCTGAGCTGAAAGTTTGGAACTAGGGTGAGGTGGGGGAATGGAAAATGAGGAAACTGTTGAAGTCCACATTGATGCCCTGGGGTTGAAGTGTTCCAAGGCGGAAGATGAGGCGTTCTTCCTCCAAAGCGTCTGATGATGAGAGAGCGGCAGTTAAGGAGACACAGGACCTCCATGTCCTCGGCAGAGTGGGAGGGGGAGTTGAAATGTTGGGCCACGGGGCGGTGTGGTTGTTTGGTGCCGCTGTCCCAGAGATGTTCCCTACAGCGCTCTGATAGGAGGCGCCCAGTCTCCCCAACGTAGAGGAGACCACATCGGGAGCAACGGATACAATAAATGATATTAGTGGATATGCAGGTAAAACTTTGATGGATGTGGAAAGCTCCTTTAGGGCCTTGGATAGAGGTGAGGGAGGAGGTGTGGGCACAGGTTTTACAGTTCCTGCGGTGGCAGGGGAAGGTGCCAGGATGGGAGGGTGGGTTGTAGGGGGGCGGGGACCCGACCAGGTAGTCATGGAGGGAACGGTCTTTGAGGAAGGCTGAAAGGAGTTGGGAGGGAAATATATCCCTGGTGGTGGGGTCTTTTTGGATGTTGCGGAGATGTCGGCGGATGACTTGGTTTATGCGAAGGTTGGTAGGGTAGAAGGTGATCACCAGGGGGGTGCAACAGTACCCTTCCACCGACACTCTCATTCGTTTGGCCGAACTGGTCCTCACTCTTAACAATTTATCCTTCGATTTCTCCCACTTCCTCCAGAACAAAGGTGTAGCCATGGGCACACGTATGGGCCCCAGCTATGCCTGTCTTTGTTGGCTACGTAGAACAGTTGATCTTCCGTAATTACACCGGCACCTCTCCCCACCTCTTCCTCCTCTACATTGATGACGGCATTGGCGCAACCTCATGCGCCCGCGAGGAGGTTGAGCGATTCATCAACTTCACCGACAAATTCCACCCTGACCTTAAATTTACCTGGACCATCTCTGACACCACCCTCCCCTTCCTGGACCTCTCCATCACCATTAATGACGACTGACTTGACACTGACATTTTTTACAAACCCACTGACTCCCACAGCTACCTGGATTACACCTCTTCCCACCCGACCTCTTGCAAAAATGTCATCCCGTATTCCCTATTCCTCCCCCTCCACTGTATCTGCTCCCAGGAGGACCAGTTCCACCACAGAACTCATCAGATAGCCTCCTCCTTTAGGGACCACAATTTCCCTTCCAAAGTGTTTAAAGATGCCCTCCAACGCGTCTCGTCCACATTTTGCACCTCCGCCCTCAGACCTCACCCCTCCAACCGTAAGAAGGACAGAACGCCCCTGGTGCTCACCTTCCATCCTACCAACCTTCGCATAAACCAAATCAACCGCCGACATCTCTGCAACATCCAAATAGACCCCACCACCAGGCATATATTTCCCTCCCAACTCCTTTCAGCCTTCGTCAAAGACCGTTCCCTCCGGACTACCTGGTCATTTCCACGCCCCTAAACACCCACCCTCCCATCCTGGCACCTTCCCCTGCCACCGCAGGAACTGTAAAACCTGTGCCCACACCTCCTCCCTCACCTCTATCCAAGGCCCTAAAGGAGCCTTCTACATCCATCAAAGTTTTACCTGCATATCCACTAATATCATTTATTGTATCCATTGCTCCCGATGCGGTCTCCTCTCCATTGGGGAGACTGGGCGCCTCGTCGCAGAACACTGTAGGGAACATCTCTGGGACACCTGCACCAATAAACCACACCGCCCCGTGGCCCAACATTTCAACTCCCCCTCCCACTCTGCCGAGGACATGGAGGTTCTGGGCCTCCTTCACGGCCGCTCCCTCACCACCAGACGCCTGGAGGAAGAATGCCTCATCTTCCGCCTTGGAACACTTCAACCCCAGGGCATCAATGTGGACTTCATCAGTTTCCTTATTTCCCCTAACCCCACCTCACCCTAGTTCCAAACTTCCAGCTCAGCACTGTCCCCATGACTTGTCTGGACTTGTTCTACCTGCCTATCTCCTATTCCACCTATCCACTCCACCCTCTCCTCCCTGAACTGTCACCTTCATCCCCTCCCCCACTCACCCATTGTACTCTATGCTACATTCTCCCCACCCCCACCCTCCTCTAGCTTATCTCTCCACACTTCAGGCTCTCTGCCTTTATTCCTGATGAAGGGCTTTTGCCTGACACGTCGATTTCGCTGCTCCTTGGATGCTGCCTGAACTGCTGTGCTCTTCCAGCACCACTAATCCAGAACAATAAGATGAGAACAATTATCCTTCAACTGGACTATAATCTGCTAAATCAATTATGTTGATTCTATATTTATGGAACTAAAATATAACTCCTGTCAAGATTTTCTAACACAGAAATAAAGCAGGTACATTTTATTTTATCGAAGGAAGAACATAACTCCTGTGGTAATGAGACTTAGATATTCAATGTAAGGATTCAAAGCAATGTTTTGCCACTCCAATATTTAAAGTGGTTGGTTTCTGTATAATTCTATGTTCAGAGTGAGCAGAAGATTGAACATACAAATAGAATTTGCGTTCTTATACATTTATATATAATCAATAAGTTTAATTTCTCACTGAAACGTACGATCTTCAGCTATTTGCCAGCAATTTAAAATGACAATAATTCAACATGAGCTGTGAATATCAAACTAAAAAAAATATTTGTGTTGTCAACTTTCAGTGAACAATAATTTGAAAACTTCCAATTTTTAGAATGAATGATATTTAATATCAAATGTGGATAATGAAAAAAAAACAAAAAAAACCAACAAACATAATATCGTGTCAGAGAAATGTCAAAGCTTTCCAAAGGGTTTTGTGCCAAAGCAATGATATATTTGTTTTAGTAATTGGAATACAACATGTAAAATATTCATGTTCTGAGTAACAATTAGACTTCATAATGAAGCTGACCTTGCAATAAATGCATTTTAAATCCTTATGCTGCACCAAATAATCAGATATTTGCGAGCATTTACATTGTGAGATAATTGGATATTGACTTTTATTCACAGCTGACACTTGATACAGTACAAAACTTTAAAGCACAGGAGGAAGTCATTGGCATAGTGTGTGAATCAGCTCCAAAAATGTCTCCCAGCACCTCACATACGCCAGCTCTCTCTCTGTTGCCCGTTAAATTAATAATTTCCAAATATATATCCAGTTCTCTTTTGAATCTTCATTCACAACTTTCCCAGTCTGTCAATTCCAATTTGTAACAACTCTCTAAATAAAGACACTTTTACTTATTTCACTCCTCGCTCTTTTGCTTACAACCTTGAAATTAGAATTCTTTGACTCGATAATGCCAACTAATAGAGTACTATTTTTCACTCTGACAGTTTCTTCATACTTTTGAGCATGGCAATAAACTCATGTCTTTGTCTGTTCTGCTCCAGGAACAATAAGCCTTGGAAGAACTATAACAAACACTATAACGGAAAACAAGCAGAAAACTAGTCACCAGGATATATGAACATCAACTAGCCACAAAATACATGATCCCAACACTAATTTCTTACGTACTGATGAGGAAGTACGCCACTTTGACTAGGTCTGTACATTCATTCTAGAACAGGCCAAACAGAGACAAGCACAAGAATTCCTAGAAACATGACATTCCAACCGGAACTCCTTCAATAAACACATCAAGTTTGATGCCATCTCCCACCCTCTGACGAAAAGGGCCGGAAATGACATCATCGACAGAGGCATTTACATGACTCACGCAAGGAAACCGAACCCCTTAAATAGAAAGTGGCAGATAACACCAGCACTTCACTGGAGACTCACTCGCTGAATACAGTCAATGGAACAAACCAGGAACTGCCATTAGCTATTGCTTCAGAATATATCAGTGTTCATAGCTGCCACCACATGGAATCATTGAATGAAAATGCGAGCCTGCATCACCAAGTGTATATCCAAAGGCCTTTTAAAAGTTTGTGAGATTATCTGCTCAATCACCCGACGAGGGAATGCTTTCCAGCCACATGTCACCAGGGGCAGAACGGTGGCTCAGTGGTTAGAACTCCTGCCTTAGAGCGCGGGGACCCAGGATTGATTCCAGCCTCGGGTGACAGCCTGTATGGATTTTTCACATTCTCCCCGTGTCTGCGTGGTGTCCTCCAGGTACTCCGGTTTCCTCCCACAATCCAAAGATGTGCAGGTTAGGTGAATTGGACGTGCTTAATTGCCCATTGTGTTCAGGGATGTGTAGGCCAGGGGTAAATATAGGAGGAACGTCTTTGTGTGGGCTATTCTTTGGAGGTTCAATGTGGATTTGTGGGCCAAAGAGCCTATTTCCACACTGTAGAAATTTTATATTCTATGTCTGTGCCACCCTCTCAGTTCAAATCAGACTCACAAATCCTCTCTCAATCCCCTGCCTTTCACTTTAAGTATGTATCCCTTGGTTTTTGACCCTTCGAGTTAGGGAAACAGCTGCTGTCTGTTCATCCTCTCCATTCCCCTTATGCTCTTGTACACCTGTACAAGGTTTCCTCCTCAACCTTCCCCTGCTGCAATGAAAAAAGAGCAAATTTAGCCCTCACACTTCACAGTTTGAGTACTCATTTGTCTTGTTAATTCGGATATGCATCATCTCACATTTATCAGTGCTACACTTCATCGGCCATTAACATGGATATACAAATCATCTGTTTATATCATCCTGTAGCCTAACCCTTTCCTCCTCACTGTGAACCACCCAGCTAATGTTTGTGTCATCCCCAACATTTGTTATCCATCTTCCACATTCTCACCATCATCATTTATGAATATCACAAACAAACCTTGATTTCCTTCCTGTTCTCCAGATGTTATTCACAGAAGAGGAATTTAAGAAGTCCAGTCTTTTGCTATTCTCATTTTGGGGAATTTACAAAGTGATGTAGTTAACACCTATTATGAGGGAGCTGCTAATAGCATTTTCGAAACAGAGTTGAATTCACCTTTTACACTCTGCCCCTCAGCATGTCTTATTCATAAAGTGTGTACCTAATTTAAGATGAACTAGGGTTTGGCTCCTTGCATTGGAACATTAGCCATTTGTGTCGCACTGTTCTTTTATCAATAGTCAGAGCTGAAGAAGTTTTTCATCTGCAGGGTGGACACAGACTCATTGCTTGAATCAGTGATTGTGATGAGGATAACTATTCAATTAAATTCCATGTTATGGGCAAACTGCAGGAGATCAAATCATGTTCTCATGTCTACCTTGAATTGGAAGCAAATACATATTGTTAAAAAAATTCAAAAATGAGATACCATACTAGGGGGAAATAACATGTAATCCGCAATTGATGGAGATACAAAAATACAGAGTGAATGTGCAATCTGAACAAGAATCAAGTATAGAAAATGAAGTACATCAAATCTTAATCTTCAATGGAACCAGATCCCAATTTTCCTGAACAGTGATATTTTTCACCCAACCTCACATTTGCTAAAGCAAGTTTTTCCCAGTCACTAATACTTCATTCGCCATTCTTCCTCGGCCTTCTTACTCTTTTCTTACACGCCTACTTCCCTTGCACTGCTCCATCTGCAGCTACATACTCTTCCATTGATGATATCTCTACACATCTTTCTTCTCCCACTCCCAATTCCCTAGCTGCTCCCACTTCCACTGGCAAATCCTTTCCGTTTTTGCTTTCCAACAGGGGTTATGGGAACTGCTGGCTTCTGTGCTGCTATTGTTCATCAGTGAATGATGAGATTGAGA
This sequence comes from Chiloscyllium punctatum, assembly GCF_047496795.1. Lineage (NCBI taxonomy): Eukaryota > Metazoa > Chordata > Chondrichthyes > Orectolobiformes > Hemiscylliidae > Chiloscyllium > Chiloscyllium punctatum. The sequence continues at coordinate 129,212,700 of NC_092744.1, read as the reverse complement.
TGATCAATGTCCAATAGGAACAGACAATAGTGTGTGTCTGTCACCGTCCAATGCACCGTGAACATGGTGGTTCTGTTCCCTATAGAGAGTGGAACTTTATTTCTTTCTCTGTGTGACAACGCTTAACCTCATCACAAATAGGACAAACGTCTCCTCAGAATCAGATGAACATGCATCAGTTTTTCCTTAAACGTTGTGAGGACAGTGACCACATCATTCAAATAAGCCATGTACTATCATTTTGGTCTTTACCATTTTAACTGATATTCCAATGTCATTAGAGGTGAGATCAGAGTAACTTGCCTCGCATCAAAGTAATATTTAACGCATGTAGCATCATTCACCCTTAGAAAACTGTGGTTAACGGGAATCAGAGGAAATTCTGCGCTGGTAATTTCCTCAATTAACAATGACACCTTCCCTAGACCTATTGGGAATGACAAATAAACTCTGCCTTTGCTACTGCCTTCCAAAATCATGGATGGATTTGTCTTATTAATAACATCATTTATTTTCACGATTTGGTCTAAAGTCTCAGAAAATTAAGATCTTGTTGGTTGACTTTCACCCCAATGAAATCAGAGCATTACAATAAGATAACGCTAATTTTCAATCAGTTACTTTCTGTGGACTGATCGTGCAATGTCAGTGCCACTGAGATCAACATTTTCTCTGTTCAACAGCATCTCATCAAATTGACTCAAGGCTGCACCATTCCACAATTTTACATCATTCTCCAGCTCATTCGCCATGCTCGCCAGCTATACGAGGACGACAAGGTGGAATAACTGAGAGATGCCTATGAGCCTCTGGAACATGTCACCCCACCCATGCCCTGTGCTCTGAGCCCATGCCCTCCCCCAAGCCCACCTCCTGTCGTGTATTCACCATTCCTCCTAAACTGCCACGCTGTAATGCTGAATGTTCTGTACTCTGCAAAGTTCTCAGCGTTATCCCTCTGCACCCCCTTTAATGAATTTCAGGAACGACATAATGTTGAACTCCTCTTCCACCGAATTCTCCTCGGTGTCCAGTTGTTTGCACAAGAGTCCACTCCCCATCCCAAAGACCCTTTCCCCAGCTCCAACACTCTCCCTCCACCTGGACCCATTTCTCTAGCGTTTACTTTGACTCAATCTGTTCTTTGAGAACTTTGAATGTGACACTGGTTGTTTTAATTTCTCTGCATCCCCCTCACCCTATCACACCTATCACTCTCTGAACAGACTGTCTGCTGTATGCTTCGATCCAACCCTGACTGTGTTATTCAGCTTGTGCCGATAAGGGTGGTGCTGCTGTAGTCTGGTGGACTCATCTCTCCATTTCAGAGGCTGAGTGCCAGCTCTTAGTTAGTTCCACATATCTCTTGCTCCTCCATAACTCTGCCATGGCATATCTGGCCATCTTTTTAACTAAATCTGACAACATTTCATCTGGTGATTCCCACCCACTCGCCCCCACCTAACAGTCCCGAAGCTGATGGTCCTCTGATAGCAGAGCTCGCTTTTATGTCCTCCTGAAAATCCATGAACAGAACTGCCTGGGCAGACCCATTGCTTCAGCCTGCTCCTGCCACACAGAGGAGGGTGCATGGATACACACGTGGGCCCAAGTTATATCTGCTCCTTCATGGGGTGCGTAGACCATTCCTTATTCTAGTTCTTTCCAGTCCCCATCCATAACTGCTTCTCCGATACGTAAATGACATCATAGCTGCTGCTCCTCTCTCTTGTCCAGAATTGGAAAAGGTCATCGTTTCCAATTTGCACGAATCCCTCACTTTCACAAGGTCTATCTCTGACTCCTCCCTTTCTTTCCTCGACATCTCTGCTTCTATTTTTGGGGATAGACGGGTCACTGATATCCAGTATTAAGCCAACGACTCCGATAGCTACTTGGAATATACACCCTCACACGCTGTTTCCTGCAAAGGCTCCATTCCATTCCCCCAGTTCCTCCGTCTCCACCACATTGCTTCTGATGATGTCAAGTTCAAAAATGTGGCCTCTGAAATGTCCACCTTCTTCCTCAACCGAGTTAGAGTTCTCCTTGTCCTTACCGACCATCCCACCAGCATTCACATGCAGAAGATCATCAGTCTGCATTCCCCCATCTCCAGCGAGATGCCACCACCAGACACATATTTGTCTCCTCTCCCTTTTCCGCCTTCTGACCATTTCCTCCACGACACCCTAGTCCGCTCGTTATTCATTGCCAACACCTCCCCCCCACCGCCACCACCCACCCCCCAACACAGGTCCACGTCACTTTCCCCTGTCGGAGGTGTTACACTTTCCTTACCTCCTCCCTCTTCACTAACCAAGGGCCAAACATACCTCCCAGCTGAAGCATCATCCTATCAACATTTCCCACATTCACTGCTCACATTGTGGTCTGCTCTCGATTACTTACAGTGTGGAAACAGGCCCTTCGGCCCAACAAGTCCACACTGACCCGCCGAAATGCAACCCACCCATACCCCTACATTTACCCCTTACCTAACACTATGGGCAATTTAGCATGGCCAATTCACATGACCTGCACATCGTTAGACTGTGGGAGGAAACCAGAGAACCCGGAGGAAACCCATACAGAAACGGGGAGAATGTGCAAACTCCACACAGTCAGTCGCCTGAGGTGGGAATTGAAACCAGGTCTCTGGTGCTGTGAGGCAGCAGTGCTAACCACTGTGCCACCGTTCTACATTGGGGAAACGAAATTTAGACTGGGTGAACACTTCACATTATATCCAAACTGTACCTGTGCAAAAGACCCTGAGTTTCCAGTTGCCTGCCAGTTTAATACCCCATCCTGTTCCCAGGCCAATATCTCTGAGTCAGACTTGCTGCAGTGTTCCAGGGCACTTCAACACAAGCTGGAAGAACAACACCTCATTTTCCGCGGGTGGACCCTGCAGCCCTTCAGACTCAAAAGAATATTCAATAATTTTAGGGACTGAACTCCTCAATGCCCCCTACCCATACACCAAGCCTAGTACTCACCCCCTATAGTTAGCTACTAACAGTCTCCATTAACAGCTATTCAGCCTCTTATGTATATAAATCAACATTTTCAGGGCTACCATCCGTTCTGAGGAAGGGCCATTAACCTAGAAACTTTAATTCTGATTTCTCTGCACAGAGGCAGTTAGACTTGAAACGTCAGCTCTTTTCTCTCGTTACAGATGCTGCCAGACCTGCTGAGATTTTCCAGCATTTTCTCTTTTGGTTATAAATTACTCGAGATTCAACTGAGATCGCAGCTTTGCTTAGATCAGTCAATTTGTCACAGTTCAGAAAGAAAAGAAAAAACGATAGAGGGTAGCTCAGCAGGTCTGGTACTCTCTGAGCAGAGATACGCAGAATTAACCTTTGATTCCAATATGACTTTTTCAAACAGGGTTGCATCATATTCGATATATTAACTTTGTTTATCTCTGCAGATACTTCCTCATCTGTGGCGCTTCTTCACCATTTTTAATTTGTTTTTCATGTTTCTGTATCACTATATTTCATGTTTCTTGGCAGGGATACATCCTGAATTTGGTTATATATGGAAAATGTAGTCCTTTCCTGTTACTGTAATAGTTGGTGTGTCTGTGACACCTGTTTTACGGCCGAAATCTGTTGCTTCTTTAAGATTCAAAGGAAAAAAGAATATTTTTCTGATTATCTTGTAAATCTCCAGAACTCCACTTTGTTTGAAAAGACATTTTAGAGGCAGCAGAAATTTCATGAGATAATAGGAACAAATTATTGATGGTGGAGCACTCTGTGACCTTCATTGAACTCGCTTGTCTACCCCCTCCCAAAGGCTTTGGTTACATAACACAGAATTATTTACAGCAATAGTGGGGGAAACTCAGCCCATTGTCTCTTCCAGTTTGGAACGACTATATCTCTACTGTTAGTCTCCTGAACTGCCCCCATAGCCTTCCACATTTTGTTATAAGTGTCTGCTTTTAATTTTAAGTATCCTGCCGGATATGAACAATATGATCAAGCTCAAACAAAAAAAAAAGCAGAACTTAGAGGGCAAGTTCAGCTGGTCTGGCAGTATCTGTGAAGAGAAATCAAAGTTAATGTTTCTGGTCCAGTGATCCTAATCGAACTGTATTCCCAATCATTAAGTGGTGTGTATATTAAACATAGTTCACTTTATCACATTTAAAATGATCCTGTTCAGTTCATATTGTCATTCAGCATTGCATTTCTCAAAAGTTGCTGTTTCCTTGTTGTGCATTAGATTTAATTCTGTCTGGCAGAAAGCGTGATGATGACAGGGGAATATCATTGTACCACCCCCCCCCCCCCCCCCCATAAGCAGTCTCCACAGCCACTGTCCCATTCTGTCCTATCTACCAGCGAATGTCATGATCATTCAAACCTGACTCATTAATTCATAAGTCTTAATGCATAAGTTCATTGTAATTATCACTTTTGGTTTCGACTGAGGCCAAAATGCGTAAAAAGTACGGTTTTACACAGATAGAACTGCATTTAGAAGTTTGTCAATTTGTATAAATAAATTACTGAAGCATATTCCCTAGTTGCCTTATTAGAGCAGTGAGAGGAACATTTAGAGAAGTCCACACTTCCTGTCTATGTTCAAGGCAACTGTGCCCAGTGACAGTGTGTTGGCTGGCGGTTGTTCCCGTGGAGGAGAGATCCGCACAGAAACAACATCCTGATTGTGTTTATTTTGGTGGGTGGAGGGATTTGGGGAGAGATGGTAACAGCATAGTAAATGGACAACCGAGCAGAATCATCTAGCCTCCGAAAAGATAACATTCATCTTTCTCCCTCACATCTGACTTCACTAGAGCAATTGGTGATGGGAGATTTGACCAATAGCCAGCAATGTCGACATGTAGTCCAGTTATATCGTGAACTGAATGTTCTGGATTAAAAGCTGGGACTGTTTGCTCAGTGACTGTGATTAATGTCCGTCTCCATGCAATGTAACTGTGTCACTGGAGGGTTTCCCTCTCCTATTGGTGAGGGGCTTCATTCAGTGCGCTCTCCCAGTGTAGGAGCAGATGCATCAGCTCCAACAGTAACAGAGATCAACAGCTGCGTACACAGAGAGAGGACAGATCTGAATCTGAGAATAGCAGACTGGATCATTACAACAATGGAGAGGAGGTTTTTCTGGAATCTTTTCAAGTGTGACTTCTCTTCAGAACAGAAAAGGATTTGAAAATGGGCTTTTAAATCCCTTGACCGCGGTAGAGGAAGGGTGACGGGAAACAAGATGATGTAGAGGAACAATGCCACTGACAAATTGACTTTTAGTTCTGGTAAAAGAGAATCAAATGTAAAATGAGTATTAATTAGATTGTGAAGGGGGGAAATGGGTTCGTTAATTAACTGCAAGACAAACGATTCACAAACAGGGCAAGTTCATTGGGAGACCAGGAGAATGAATGTGTGAAGAATGGAGAACAGCCATAATGCGGTCAGCTGTGCAAGTATGGAATTGACTAAAAATTCCATCAGGATAGAACGTTCCAAGGTCTAAAGTAGGTGTTACTCGAGCTTGGGTTTTGCTTCATTGGAGCATTACAGCAACCCAGGACTGAAATGTTTGCATGACAGCAAGGTAAGTTTTTGAAATGGAAAGCAATGAGAATGTCAGGGTTATTCCCACAGACAGAGTGGGAGTGTTCCTCAATACAGTTTCTGTTTGGTCTCCCCAATATAACGGAGACTGCATTGTGAGCAGCAATGACAGGAGACTGGATTGAAAGAGTACAAATGAAATGCTGCTTCTTCTGGAATATGTGTATTGGGTTGTTAAGAAATGACAGATGCGTCCGCCATTTTTTCAAATGTCCAAATTTATTTCTTCTTATATTTAGACCACCTAGTTCCACAGCTTGGAAAGTGTAAGTAGTATAGCTGCGGGAGGCCAGAGTTAATAAACTTGGATCTGGATAAACACAGCAGACCAGACAGAATCAGAGGAGCAGCAAAGGCCATATTTTGATCTTGGACCTTTCGTCAGGACGGGTGAGGGGGAGCGGAGCCCAGAAATGGAGTGATGGGATATGGAAGGGTAGCGGGTAGGTATGGTGGTGGTAGGTACATGCAGGTATGAGGTTACTGTGATTGGTCAGTGGGAAGGGTGGATCAGATCCAGGTGGGTCTGGTGAGGGAACAGGGACATGGGATAAGGCGGCAGCCGGAGGGTTTTTGAATCGGCTTCAGTCAATATTGAGGCCATTGGGCTATCAGCTTCAAAGGTAAACTCTCAGGTGGTGGTCGTCTGACAGTGGACTGGCTAAGGAAAGGCATGCCACCGGGCGAGTGGGAGTGGGAATTAAAATGCATGGTAACTGGAAAGTCGGGTTGATTGTTTTGTACAGAGCACTAATGCTCCACACAGAGCCTAATCCTGACCAACCGAGCTCATCTCCAAATCCCAACGTTGTCTCCTCTATGTTGTGGAGACCAAAGGGAGACTCAGGGACATAATCATGGAGCATCGGCTCTCTGTACACTTTAACAAATTCAGCATTCCAGTTGCCATCCATTTCAATCACTCCCCTCCCCTTGCTCATCCAGCGACAGGCCTCCTCCACTGTCAGAGTGAGGTCAAACAGAAACTGGGGAACACAACTTGATATTTCAGCTGGAGACCTTACAGATTAATATTGTCTTCACTGGCTTCAAAATCTCTCGACCAACAGTTTTACCCCATGTCCCCTTTCTCTGACCTCACCAAAGCTGTCCATCTTTCCATTCGTATATCTGTTGCACCCTTCCCACTGACCAATCACAATAATTCCCTGCCTGCATCCCACTATCGCCATCCCACCTAGCCTTCCACCAGCCCCACGCCCCTCCCTCTATTTACTTCCCGGCTCTCCTTTCCCAGCCCAATCCTGATGAAGTCTTTCAGCCTGAAACGTTGACTTTCCTCTTCCTAGGATGCTGTCTCACTTTCTGTGCTTTTTCAGCTTCATAGCAACAGATTTTATTGTGCTTTTTATACATTCCTTGTCTGTTTACTGACAAGCTTATCTCAACATTCTCACAACAGGATCTAGGAAACTGTCTTTTTGTCACTAATGCTCCTGTCTGCTTCGAACTGATTTTCTTTGTTTTAACCGTACTTTCATCACTGCTGTTCGCAATGGCATTGTAATTGTAACTCTTATTATGCTGTAGCTTAACCACACTATTTCCAATATGCTTCACAACTTCCTTGTTCTTATACTCCACACATCTATTCATAAACCCTAAGATCCAATAAGTCTTTCTATAATTTCCTGTCTTCTGTGTTCCTCTCTCCTTAAACGGGGAGGTTACAATTACCAGTCCTCCCTCACTCCAAAGTTTCCTGAAAGATCATTAGCAATGCCTCTACAATCACCTTCAATATCTCTTTAGAACTACGAGCTGTTGTCCAACTGGTCTCGCTGATTGATTCAACTTCACCCACCACAGCGCCTTCTCCTTATTGAGGTCAGTATACACACCTCTATACCCTGACTGTCTTGATACACACACTCACACACACAGACACACACGCACAGACACACACACTCTCTCAATCGCAGGCACACATACAGACACACACACAGTCACACAGACACACTCACACAGACACACACTCACTCACACACACAGGCACGCACACTTTCACACGCACAGACACACACACTCACACATACAGACACACACACACTCACACAGACACACACACACTCACTCACACACACAGACACACAGACACACACAGACACACACAGACAGACACACACTCACTCACACACACAGAGACAAACACACTTTCTCAAACTCAGACACACACACAGACACGCACACACTCACACACACGCAGACACATACACACTCACGCACACACTGACACACACACTCTCTCTCACACAAACACAGATCAATCATTGTTTGGCCATTCCATTTCAAATTATCCTGTTTCATTTACACTGTCACTTGCTATTCCTTCTTCCGAATATATCTGTTTCTTTCTCTACATTTGATTTTATTCTCTCTGTCAAGAAGACATTTGGGACAGGGGGGATGTCACTTTACTCCTCATCAGTCTCCACAGTCACTGTCTTCTATTCCTTTCTGTTTCTTAGACCATGAAAAATACATACTGTGTCTGACCCTTGAATCCCGATAAACAGGTGTTATTTTAGATTTCTACAGTATGGAAACAGGGCCTTCGGCTCAACAAGTCCGCATCGACCCTCCGAACTGTAACCCACCTAGATCCATTCCTCTACCCTCGATTCACCCCTGACACTGTGGGCAATTTAGCATGGCCAATTCACCTAACCTGCATATCTTTGGACTGTGGGAGGAAACCGTAGCACCCAGAGGAAACCCACGCAGACACAGCAACAATGTGCAAACGCCACACAGACAGTTGCCCAAGGCTGTTCAGGATACAAAACATTTACTTTTGAGCTAAGGCTGCAACAAACCTAAAAAAAGAAACGGCATACAACTGTGCAATAAGATGTTTGCACCTTTACAAGTAAATTATTGAATTACATTGTGAAAACGATAATTAACTGATAAAAGGTATAAGAGTATAATCCAGCAAAATCCGTAGCACTGCAAGCGAATAACAAGCAATTACATTTAAACTTGAGGATTATGAACTAACATTTATTATGTCCGGAAAAAAGATGGTGATTTTGTGAAAAATTGCATTTTCCCCATGATATGTAATTCCCAGTAGTTCACGTACCAGTGTGGAGACCCCATGTTGGTTGAGAGGGAGCGCCAGGCTCTGAATGAATTCTCACTGTCTCAATGTGCAGTTGGTGTGTGTCTCTGCACTGTTCATAAATCTATCAGCAGCCTTAATGCCTTACTCCTGAAATAGTTCGCTATTCCCACCACCTTCTGTCCTCTATAGGAGTACAATAATGTCTTCTCGAAGATAGAAGGCATTTCCTTGAGACTTCGCACAAACTTTTCACATCTCACTTTTCCTTCTCACGTTCAGCAAACCAAGTTAAAGTGACACATATGTACCACGAGCAAAGGAGGAACAACATAGAGCAGTCTATCTGAGTAGACTCTGCTTCACTCTTTGTTACGTTCGGGCATCAAAGACATCTTCCTATTTCTGTACACGTGGTTCGATAGGCTGAATGGCCACCTCCTGGTCATCTGGAAGCAGCTCAAGGACCTGACTTGGCGACTCCAGTTCCTGTTTAACATCTCGATGTGCTGACTACACTCCTTCACTCCTTGTATAATAGGCAGGAGTGTCTGAATGGGCTATCCCTATTCTTGTCCAATAGTTTCAATGGATCGAATGGCGTCCTTGTTTTCTGTTGAAACCACGTTTAGCGCAGAAGTATATGCTCAGAAACGGCGATTCTCCTGCTCGTTGGATGCTACCTGAACTGTTGTGCTTTTACAACGCTATACTCTCGAGTCTTCAGTCACTGAATGGTCTCTTCAGTTTCATTGCACCAGGTTATCGGAGTATATGAACTCCAAACGCTCCTGTCTTGCAGTTTTGAGGAACTGAATGGAACATAGGGACGTAGGGCTGAGGAGTAGGAGTGTGTCATTAGACACATTAAGCCTTCTCAACTAGGCAGTAAGATCGTGGCTGATCTGGATGTGTTCTCAGCCCCACTTCCATATCTGTAGTTCATTGTCCTTTACTGTCCAATATCTGACTGCCATTGCTTTGACTAAATGCAAACACACAGGCACCACAAACTTCTGGGGAAGAGCATTCCCACGCAAACAAACTTTTGTGAAATTATCCTCTTCCGTGTTCAGACTGGGGCTGGATGGACCACTGTTTCATTTTCTAGTCCCGTTCCTCCATTGATCATGATAAATTTTAAATGTAACTCGGTTGGTGATATGACCAATGATACAGGTCTCAGACTAGGTCAGGTTCTTTGCTGGGGACAAGACATCTCGATATCTTACATTTGCAAAAATAATTCATCAAAGCAAAGTTACTCAAAGCTAAGATGGAAAAATAAATGGCAAACAGTTTGGACAAATACGTACATTAATATTTATCTTTCAACGCATACTGAGATGCAGTCTGTGCATACACACAGACACACACACTAAGACATACACAGTGTCTCACACACGCAAGTGCACACAGACACACACATACACATACCTAAATACAAGGAGGAAAAAAAGCTGCAAAATATCAGCTTGAAAGAGCTTTGTCCAAGCAATAGTTAAACTCAAGACAAAAGTAAAATAATGAAATGTTATTCTGCTTCTGAGTTTGTTCTGCTCACACAAGCAGGATTTATTCCTGTAACAGTCGGATTTGGCTGAATTACCTTTGATTTTAAGCAGTGGGGAGATGCCAATGATTCATCAACAGTAATCCTACATGAATGATAAAGATGACTGAACGGTTTTCACCTCTCATACATTGCTGCGAGAAGGAACAAGGAAAGATAGGTAGCAATAAGCAGTGGCTTCTCCAGCATGTTGCATTTTCTCCATCTCTGAGCAGAAATATACAGTAATGTTATCTCAACACCAAACTGGACCACGTGAGGCCTCCTTCAACATTCTCGGAACTGTAGGACTATGTCCCTGTTCTCTGCTCCATGTCGGAGTTTTAATGAAGATACGTTTGTATGTGTCCTCATGTTTTTGTCCAATAAAATCATGTCTTCATAGTATTTGTTTTCTTATACGATGAAAAGAGGATATAACATATACATGTTGTTTTCTTAAAATGAATCCTCAGTTCTAGACTCATATACCAGAGACAATGTCCATAGGCTATGCATCAGATACACTCTCCTCAATATCTTATACAGTTCAATACGAACGCCTCTCATTCTCAATCCTGAAGTGATCTCGCCTTATAGAGGTTTAAAACATCATGAGGAGAAAAGAAATGGTGAGGATCCAAGAACATTTTCCTAGCTTAGGGCAGTCCACAATTAGAGCACATAGATTGAAGGTGAGGGGAAAAACATATAAAATGGACAAAAGTGGTAACTTTTCACAGAGTGTATAGAATGAACTGTCAGAGGAAATGTTGGAGGCTGGGACAGCTACAGCATTTTTAGCCATTTGAATGAAGCCATTTGAGTGAACACGAAGGTTTTATGGGATATGGGCCAAGTGCTGGCAAATGGAACGTGATTAATTTAGGACATCTGGTCGGCATGGACATGGTGCAGTGAAGAGTCTGTTTCCGTGCTGTATGACAGAATAAGGCCTTCTTTCCAGGAGCAAGTGCAGTGAAACATATTCGCAAAATCTTCTAAAGCTATTGAGTATATTTATTTTCAGTTTATGGAATCATCACTGCCCACTGTACATCAGATGTTGACTCAGAAATCCTCTGTACAGATGCAGTAAAATATCCTGATAGCCCTTTCATGAAGTAATCATTCCAAATACCTTCCTAATTACTTGCTGCATCTGCATACTAACCCCGTGTGATGTATGTACCAGGGTGAACAAATGCCTTTGTACAACTGAGTTTTGTGATCTCTCTTCTTTGAATTAGATTACTGTTGTTTTCCCCTTCTGCCACAGCACAAACGTCGGTACCCCATGTTATCCTGTTTCTGCTGAAGGTTTGCACACTAACCTTCCCTGTCTATATCACATTACAGACTCTCTACCTCCACTTGACATCTTATCGAATCTTCGTGGTTGAGCCATTTGATTTACATCCAATCAGTTCCCACACGCAAATCATTGACAGATTCTAAATAGCTTTTGATGTTGCACTGATCTCTGAGGCACTTCACCAAGTTAAAGATTTCCAACCCGAAAATACATATTTCTCCTAACTGTCTATTTCCTCATAGTTACCCAGGGCTCCCCTGTTCCTGTGTAGCAATCTAGAAAGTAGGTGTGACCTCCTCTTGCGCTGCGTAATGTACTGAAATGGCTGGAGAGCTTCATCCTATTTCTTTATAATTACTTAGAGGTGCAGATCGATCCTGAATGGCTGAATGCGATCTTGCTCACCTTCTGTAACAGCATCGCGGGGTTGAGTGAGTGAAAAATACATGAAGCAAGAGCAGCAGGTGGCCATGCAGCCCCTCGAGCCTGCTGCACAATTCAGAATGTCCATTGTTGATGTGATGGTAACAAAGCATCCCTTTCCTGTCTGTTCCCAACAAACATTGATTCTCTTGTTCATCAACGATCTATATAACTCCTCCTTGAGTGTTTTCATTAACCCAGTCTTCACTGATCCTTGGGCATGAGAAGATCACAGACCATACAATCCGAAAGAAAAAGGAACATCCCTTTCCCAGTCTGAAATCGGAATGCCCTTATTCTCAAAATGAGTTCCCCTCAAACCAATCATTATTCTTTTGACACAACGGTTAGGAACAGATATAGATCATTTAGCCCCTCAAACCTCCCCAAATTTCCATTAACCCTCAACAATCAAACACTGATCAGATTAATCTCCATTGAAGTTAAAGGAATTCCAGGTACAATATTTTCACAAGAGTTCAAGGTATTAGAACAGCGAACATTGAACAGTACAGCACAGTAAGAGCCCTTCAGCCCTCAATGGTGTGGCGACCTTTTATCCGACTCTAAGATTAAACTAAACTGCAGAGCCTTCATCCTATTATCATCTATGTGCTTATCCAAGAGTTACTTGAATGTCCCTAACGTAGCTAATTCTACGACCACTGCTGGCACTGCATTCCACGCACCTATCACTACCTGTGTAAACAACCTGCCTCTTGACATCCCCCCAAAACCCTTCTCGAATCACATTAAAATTGTGTTTTCCTCGTGTTAGCCATTCCTAGCCTATGAAAAAGAATCTCCTAATCCATTCTATCTGTGCCTCTCATCATCTTGCACACCTCTATCAAGTCACCGTTCATCCTTCTTTACTCTAATGAGAAAAGCTAAAGCTCCCTCAAACCTTCTTCATAAGACATGCCCTATAGGACAGGCAACGTGCTGGGAACTCCCGTCTGCACCCTCTCTAAAACTTCCACATCCTTCCTTTAATGGGGCGAACAGAACTCAACACAATATTCCAAGTGTGTTCTAACCAGGCCTCTATGCAGCTGCAGCATAACCTCGCAGCTCTAAACTCAATCCCCCAGCTTATGAAAGCCAACACATCATGCACATTCTTACCTTGATGGCTTTGGCAACTTCGAGGAATCTACAGACGTGGACCCCAACATCCCTTTGTTCCTCCACACTGCCAATAAGCCTACCTTTAACCCTGTAATCTGCATTCAAATTCAACCTTTGAAAGCTCTCTCCTGAATATGGGAAAATAGAGCAGAATCAGGCCACTTACCACATTGGATCTGCTGTGCCATTGGATTACAGCTGAACTGTTTCTCACCTACATTCTCCTGCCTTCGCCAAATGATCACTGATTCCCAAATTAATGAAAAGCTTATTCAACTCTATTTTAAAGAAACTGTGTGCAGGAGTGTGTGTGTTTGTTTGTGTGTCCGTATCTGTATGTATATGTGTTGTGTGTTTAACGTGTCTGTGTATGTTTGTGTGTATCTCCGTGAGATGATGTCCTGCCGTTTTTTGGGATAAATCCATTGAAATTGAGATCAACCCCTCACCACCACCCCCCCCCCCCACACCTCTACGTCTGTCCCTGTTAAGTTTATAGTTATACAATGCCACCTTCCGCTAGCCTCCCCATGCCTTTGCACGAGTGTCAGTTTTTTTTTGTTTCTTTCAGAGGACATCAAATACTGTCAATCTTTCACATTGCTTGGCTGTTTGGTTTTTCAAATAACGTCTTTGGAAGCACAGAGCAGTTTCGTCTGATACCTAACGATATCGTTCCTGAGATATTACCACCACCACTGTGTCCATTTCAGGATTTTCAATCTTTTCTCATTTATAATTGTAGGAGTATATTATAAAACATGCCAAAATAATGAACGTGAAATACATTAATTGCATTGACTTACAAATTGTTCCGTAAATCTTGTTTGGATGCATTTGCGATAGAAATACACTTTAATTTGTGCACTCTGTGTCATGAATAATCTTCAAAGACAAATCACTTCCACATTGCAGAGTGACCATATACATAACTTTACATGAACATTCTCCACTCTAAGGGTCCTCAGTACGAATACAATCCTCCATATATCAAACTGTGTATGTGTGCGTGTGCAGATGGTTCTGTCAGTTTGGATGGCGCTCTGAGCTGCCTCTCTCCCCCTCCCTCCCAGACTGAATCCCCTGATGGTTGTCACCCTGCGGTGCTGTCAACGCAGAGGAATGTGAAGGCCAGTAGAGAGGGACATTGCATCACTTTAAACACCAGAGAGGCTGACAGATCCTCTGTGTACATGGACACACAGATACACACAGAGACGAATATAGTCATGCAGACAAAATGCAGAGATGAAACCAGACACGCAAATACACAAAGAGACAAATACAGACACACAGAGATGAATACAGATGCACAGGCGCACACAGAGATGAATACAGACGTGGAGCGACACACAGAAACAAATACAGGCACACAGATACACACAGAGACAAATACAGACAGGGAGATACACAACAGAGATGAATACAGGCACGCAGATACACACAGAGACAGATATCGACATGCAGATACACACAAAGACAAATAGACTCACACAGGTGCCCACAGGGATGAATATAGACGCAAGGATACACACAGAGATGAACACAGACACGCAGATACACACAGAGACAAACACAGACCCGCAGCTACACACAGAGACGAATACAGACACACAGATACTCACACATGAACACAGGCATGCAGATAGACATAGAGATGAATATACACACGCAGATACAGACATGAATGCAAACACGCAGATGCACACAGAGATAGATGCAGACACGCAGATACACACAGAGGCACGCAGATAGACAGAGAGACGGATAGAGACATACAGATACACGTAAGAAGAATACAGACACGCAGATACAAACAGAGACAAACACAAACATGCAGATACACACAGAGACGAATACAGTCACAGAGATGCCCACAGAGACGAATAAAGACACACGGATACACACAGAGATGAAAACAGACACACAGATACACACAGAGACAAACACAGATACGCAGATACACATACAGACTCGCAGATACACACAGAGACGAATTTAATGACACACACAGATGGATACAGGCAGGCAGATGCACATAGAGATGAATAAAGGCAGGCAGATGCACATAGAGATGAATTCAGACACGCAGATTCAGAGATGAATGCAGACATGCAAATGTACACAGAGACGAATACATATACACAGATACACAGAAAGACAAATATAGACACGCAGATACACAGAAGGGCAAATATAGACACGCAGTTACACACAAAGATGAATAAAGTCACACAGATACCAACAGAGATGAATACAAATACACGTATACACACAGAGTTGAATACAGATAAACTGATATACACAGAGACAAAAACAGACGTGCTAATACACACAGAGATACGCAGATGCACACAGAGACGAATGGAGACACACAGATACACGCAGAGATGGATACAGACACGCGGATACACACAGAGTTGAATACGGACAGTCTGGTACACGCAGAGATGAATACAGACATGCAGCTGCACACAGACATAAACTGAGGCATGCAGATACACACAGAGACAAATACAGACATGCAGATACACACAGAGACAAATACAGACATGCAGATATACACAGCGATGAATGCAGAAACGCAGATACACACAGTGAAAAAATCAGACATGCAGAGACACACAGAGATGAATATAGATGCACAGACACACACGGAGACTGATGCAATAGCACATATACAGACACACATAGACAAATTCCTGAAGAAGGGCTCATGCCCTAAACATTGATTCTCCTGCTCCTTGGATGCTGCCTGACCTGCTGCGCTTTTCCAGCAACACATTTTCAGCACACATAGACAAATGCCGATATACAGATGCACATGCACACACAGATACCCAGTCATCAATACAGACGCACTACACCCAGTGCCACACTGACGTTTAAATCGACATTGGGAGTCTGCCAGTGTTTACTTTTCACGTGGTGACTTTCTCAATATTTCACTCACTCTGTGTGGCTTGTGTCATCCTTTCTGCTGTTCCATAGATAATTCTCTGCATTCTCTCTATAGCTTCCACCTCTTTCCTTTAATGACGTGACTAGAACACGGTATTTTAAGTGTGCTGTTATGACACGGCGCTGAACTCTTCTGTTAATGAAACCAAGCACTCAGAAAAGCTCACCTCGCTCATAATCTGTTAAAGTCGAGTGACAGAGAGCTCGCAAATTCCGCTACTTAACAGGAAATAATATCAATGTATCCCTTAATTCTAAAAGTGAATATTGAACAACAACAGTTATTCCCAACTCTAATCTTCCCTTTCTCTGAACTGTTTGTTATCTTTTTCCGCCTTTAACAGTATAATCTTCCAATTAAAGAAAAGCTGTATTACAATTACTTAAACCAGACAGTGGCTGTAGTCTCCAAAGCCCTCCTTCTTTCCACTGAATATCTCCCTTGGTCATGTTCTGTCTTTTAATGCAAGGATATTTCGTTCAAAAAATGAATCTTACACAGAGAATGTTGTTCATGGCAGACTCTCACGAAGGCAGTTTACTCTCTAACTTCCAAAATGCGTGCTCATCTACTTGGTTTGATGTTGACAAAACAATAAATTTAAAATCGATTGGGTTTAGTATAGTGGGACATTATTTAAACTTGGTTGTTTAAATTCGAATAGTTGTTAAAAGAGCAACCAAAGCTCAACATATCTGTTTCACAGCCAGATGTTACATAGTTTCAGTACAGTAAACTCTGAAAATATTAGCTAGTCATATGACAAGTACTTGCAAGCTCTCAATGCAGAACAACATTCAACTTTATCACAGTGGGTTAAACAGTGGGATTATAGAGCTGCAGCATAACCTCATAGCTCTCAAACTGATCTCCCCGGCTGTGAAAGCAAACACATCATATGCTTTCTAAACAACAGCACCAACCTGGATGGCAACTTTGAGGATCTATGGACATGGACCCAAATCCCGCCGTTCCAGATTTATCTCGATCTGTCACTCATCAGCTCAGTTATGTCAATGTCCTGTTGTAACCTAGAACAGCCCTCCACACAAACCACCAACTCCACCAAAGTTCGTGACATCAGCGAAACTATGAACCCACCCTTCCAATTCATCATCATCTACTCTCTTATAAAAAAAATCACAAAGAGCAGAGGTCCCAGATCACCAAGTTAGTCACCAAGCTCCAGGCGGGATCTGTTCCATCTACCACCACCTTCTGTCTTCTGTGGGCCAGCCAATTCTGCATCCAGACATCCAGACCTCCCTGTAAGCCACGCCTCCTTATCTTGTGAATCAGCTTACCGTGGATAACTTTATCAAACGCCTTGTTAAAATGCATATATACCACATCCACTGCTCTTAGTCGGGGGATATTACATCACTTTAAACATCACACAGACAGCCAGACCCAACCCCACACAGATACACACACAAATACAGACACATAGAAGCACTCTCTATACATTTACAGTAATATAGACCTATAGAGTGTGTCAATATTTCACTCGCTCTGTTTGATGTGTGTCAGTATTTTTGAGTGTAGTGTGACTGTAGGACAATTTCAATATTTGCAAATACCAAACCTGAAAGAATTGTAAAGTTTGTTGAGGACGGTGTGGAACTCCAACCAGAAAGTTATATGTTGATGTACTGTTCAGGTGTATGGCAGATGAGGATCAATGCAGCACAGTGTGAGGTGATGCTCTTTAGTAGGAAGGACATTGAAAGACAGTATAAAACAGGCTGTACCGTTTAAAGGAGGTGCATGAGCAAAGGGCTAGGGTGTATATGAGAACAGGTTATTGAAGATGTCAGGACAAGTGGGGAGAGCAGTAAATCTCACAGATTCGTTTCAGTATCTGAGCTGTTTACAGGGGGAGGTGGAGGAGGGAGTCTCCGTGCTCCCTTCCTGGGAGGTGATCGTGACGATGTGGTGTGAGCCCACCCTCCTGCCCACCGAGACCGTGGGGATTCCATTTGTACCAGCTCGACACAAAAGGGAGATGGCATCAGGGCCACGGCTTCTAAGTTGTGCCGGGGGAAACGGAGGTGCCAGTGGGTTTAAAGTGAGAATTGCCCTTCACTGAACATTGCTCCTTACTCGGTTGCTGGGACTTTTCAAAATCTCCATTCGACGCGTCCCAGTCCTCTCCGGCTTGTACCAGGGTCCCCCGAACGTGGCAGGCAGAGGGGGAACGTGAGGGAACGGATATCGGGCACTCCACCACTCGGCTTGACCCTTACTGTCCTATTCCAGGCTGTTTCTCCTGGAAATGGAGAAAGGGAGGTACGGAGAGAGGGAGGGTGCGAGTGGGTACCTCTGCTGTTACTGCTGGTGTAGGTGGGGGGAGATATGGTGAGGTGTCTGGAGGGAGTCAGTCCACAGTGTTGTATCCATGCAATGTTATTAGTGTGTGTGTGTGGTGGGGGCAAATAATGGGAAGAGAGAAAGAGAGGGGAGGTACTGCAAGCAGCAGTGAGAGTGGTGGAGCATAAATGTTGTTCTGGGTCGCTGCTGCAACAGATATACAGTGAGTGTGAGGAAGCAGAGGGAATACGGTGACCCTTATCCTAACACAGCGGGGAACGTTATTGATGCTTGTCCTGTTTTGCGAGACATTTCTTCAGACCTCATACACTGCACTGACCTGAGTTGGGAGCTCAGACCATGCTCGGTGGGTCTGATATTGTGACCCTTTCTAGGAAGAGAATGGTCCCCCTCTGTACGAGCCAATCTACCAGGACCTCTGTGCCACTGTCGACAAACTGTGGTGTAATTGCCCCTTATTTGCCATGCTCGGGGTAAACTATACAAACCAGCTCTGACATCAAAAAAGCTCAACTGGCCTTTTAAAGATGGCACCAGTGCCAGGGATCACGGAATACCCAGGGGCATCAGTGCGATGGTGAGTGCCTCCAGCCATGATGGGCGGGAGAATAGGGCTGGCATTGAATGAGAGGGACACTATGAGGTGGGGTTGGTAGTTAATGAGGTGAGTTCGATAAGGTAGCACCAGGAAATTAGCTCGACCTTGTGCAGACAATCCCTCTGTCACACTCAATGAAAATGGCGCTGAGATAAATTATGATTCGAACCAGCCCAATGAGACGAAGACAATGTTGACCCCAATCCCAGTTACAACGCTGCAGCTGCTTGATCAATGCTCTCCATCACAGAGAAGGATCTCAACGTCACCTTCCCCTTGGGAAATATGGCAGGGCAGGAGACTGAGCTATCAGTGGGGAACCACTTTGAGACACATAATCATAATTCTATTAGTTTTAAAATAGAGATGGAAAAGGTTGAACTGGGTCTAAAAGGTAACGCTCTAAGTTGGAGAAAGGCCAATTTTGATGATATTTGCAAGAACGTCCAAACTGGATTGAAACAGATATTCGCAGTTACAGCACCAGCTGAGAAGAGGGAAGCCTTCAAAAAGGAGATGTCAAAATCACAGAGACAGTCTGCCCTTGTTAGGGTGAAGGGTAAGGCTGATAGGTGTAAGGAATGCTGGAGGACGGGAGAAATTGAGTGTCTGGTCATGGATAAGAGGGAAGCATATGTCAGGTAGGGAGAGCAGGAGTCAAGGTTTCTTGCAGTACTCATTCACGGGTTGAGGGTATCACTGGTTGGAACTGCATTCATTACCCATTACTAATTGCCCAGCGGGCAGTTACGAGTCACATTTCAACTCTCGCTCCCACTCTGTCGAGGACATGGAGGTCCTGGGCCTCTTTCACCGCCACTCCCTCACCACCAGACGCCTGGAGGAAGAAAGCCTCTTCTTCTGCCTCGGAACACTTCAACCCCAGGGCATCAATGTGGACTTCAACAATTTTCTCATTTCCCCTTCCCCCACCTCACCCCAGTTCCAAACTTCCAGCTCAGCACTGTCACCGTGACTTGTCCTGAGTTATCCTACCTGCCTATCTTCTTTTCCACCTATCCACTTCACCCTCCTCCCGCCCCCAACCTATCACATTCATCCCCTCCCCCACTCACCTATTGTACTCTATGCTACATTCTCCCCACCCCCACACTCCTCTAGCTTATCTCTCCACACTTCAGGCTCTCTGCCTTTATTCCTGATGAAGGACTTTTGCCCGAAACGTCGATTTTACTGCTCCTCGGATGCTGCCTGAACTGCTGTGCTCTTCCAGCACCACTAATCCAGTTACGAGTCACACACATTGTTGTCGGTCTAGAGTCACATGTAACTCAGGCAGTTTGCTTCCTTCAAGGCCATCAGTGAACCTGATGGGTTTCTCCAAAAATCGAAAATGGATTCATCATCGTCATTTGGCTCTTAATTCCAGTTTCAAAGTGACTATTGAGAAGGGTCTAAAGCCAGTAGGAGTAGACATAAGAGGGAAATCCGGAGGCCATAAAGGGGACATGAAATAGTTCTGGCAAGCAGGGTTAAGGAGAATCCAAAGGGACTCTACACATACATTAAGGACAAAAGAATAACTCAGGAGAGTTTTGGGCCACTTAAAGATCAGCAAGGTTGCCGATGTGCAAAACCGCAGGAGATGGAGACGATACTAAATAAACATCGTGCGTCAGTATTGGCTGTACAGAAGGAGATGGAAGCTAAAGAACTTTGGAAATAAACCGTGACATGTTGAAAAGTGCCTGTATTACAGAGAAGGAGATGTTGGAGTTCGTAAACCCGTTAAGGTGGGAAAACCTTCAGCACCTGATCAGATGTACCTGAGAACTCTGTGGGAAGCGAGTGAAGTGATTGCTGGGCCCATTGCTGCGATATTTGTATCGTGAATCGTCACAGATGAGGTACCATAACTTAGCTAGCGAACTTGGTGCGATTACTGACAACATTCTGAAGGATGATAAGGAAAAGCTAGTGAGCCAGACTTCCGTGGTGCAAGCTGTTGATAAGGATTATGAGGCACAAGGTTTGCATGGATTTTGAAAAGCAAGGACTGATAAGTGATAGGTAACATGGCTCGAAGCATGGAAAGTTGTATCTCACTAAATTGACTGAGCATGTTTGAAGAAGTGACTTAGACGATTCATTGAGGGAGAGGTGGACATTGATGATATGGAATTCAGTCAGGCATTTGACAACATCCTGCATGGTAGATTGGTTAACAAGTTTAGTTCATATGGAATACAGGGAGAACTAGCTATAGGTATACAGAATTAGCCCGAAGGCAGGAGACAGAGGGTGGTGGTGAAGGATTGACTTTCGAACAGGAGGGTTGTTACCATTGGTGTGCTAAAATGGTAAGTGCTGGCTCCACTGCTTTTCACTATTCACATAAATCATTTGGATGTAATCATTGCAGCAAAAGTTGCTAAGTTTGCAGATGAAACCAAAAATGATGGCGCAGTGGACAGCAAAGAAGGTTTACCTCAGAGTACAATGGAATCTTGATCAGATGGGCAGATGGGCTGACAATGGAAAGGTGGTTTTTAATCTAGACAAATGGGAGATGCTACATTTTGGAAATGCAAATCAGGGTAGGACATGTACACTTCATGCTAACGTCCTGGGGAGTGTTGCTGAACAAAGAGACCTTGGAATGCAGGTTCATAGTTTCTTGAAAGTAGAGTCGCAGTTAGGTAGGATAGTGAAGAAGTCATTTGGTATGCTTGCCTTTATTGGCCAGTGCTTTGACTATATGAATTGGGTGGTCATCTTGCTGCTGTACAGCACATTACTTTGGCCACTTTTGGAGTACTGCATTCAATTCTGGTCTCCTTCCTTTTGGAAATATATTGCGAAACTTGAAGGGAGTCAGTAAAGATTTACAAGGATGTTGCCAGGATAGGAGTTATAGGGAGATCGCAAGTAAATTGGGTTCTCACAAACTTTGATGATTGGGTTATTTTATTCCTGTAGCGTGAGGAGCATGTATAGTGTCCAAAGCCAAGGTCTTTTTCCCCAAAACTAGAGGGCATGGATTTCTGATGAGAGGGAAAAGATTTTAAAATTACCTAAGGAGCAAACTTTTTCCCACAGAGGGTGGTGCATGTGTGGAATGAGCTGCCAGAGGAGGTGGTGGAGGGTTTTTACAATTATAACGTCTAAATGAAGAGGAAGGGTTTACATCGACATTGGCCAAACGCGATTAGTTTAATTTGGGGTATCCCATCACCATGGTCGAGTTAGTCTGAAGCATCTTATTCTGTGCTGTGCATCTCCGAGTCTCTGACTCGATCTGACCTTGCACCAATATCGTATTAATTCATCATTCCCGGACATGCTAACCTATGTTGCTAGATACGATCGAAATGTCTTCATTACAGCATTCTGAAACCTGTAAACATATCCTTCCATAACACTGGCTCAGAGTCTCTCTCCCACTGTCTATATCCCAAATCCCTCCCATTTGTTGGTGTTTAAACTGCTTCCCCACCATCTAGTTTTAATTGTCCAGTTTCAATGTGAATAACTGTCCTATATCTTTTCCTGCCCTTGAATGTTGCTCACTCAAGAGCATCAGCTTCCAACACTAAGAAGCTTGGAAACAGTGTTCAAAAACGCATTGCCTGCGTTTTCTTTGACTTCCCAGTGTCCTGCCCTGTGCTCCATGTTGGATAATGGGGTTTTAACAGTTTTGAGGCACACATTTGTAACTTGCTATGTGCGTATTCATTGAACGCCTGTGTTAATTACTCTCTGCTGCTCATATGCTCAGTAACATCAGGAATCCTCACAACTGTTCGTGATTCAGACCAGGCTTCTCATTTGCCTTTGACTGATATTTGACTGAACTCTAGTTTTTGTACGTTCGGGGATTGTTTTCTGGAGGCTGTGTTTTAAGCTGCTGTGGAAATTCAGGAAGACCAGAGGCTTTGGTGATCCAACTCTGGATGAAACATGGTGACTGTAGTTACAGTATCTGGATCTGCAACATGACCAACAAATGGAGCAGAGGCTGCAGAAAGGGGAATCTCTGTAAAATGGGATGAGGGAATCACAATCAAATCAGCCATGGTTTTGAAAAATGTTGGAGCAGGATTGAATGGTTCGCTCATGCAACTTATTCAGATATTCCTGTTAGTAACAAGCCAATTTCCCTTTTCTCCCAGTGTCCAAGACTGGTGGGTTGTGAGTCACCTCCTCCTGTTCGTGGGGAACTGAAATCTGGGGCCTCACTAGCCTCCAGGTTTCCCTGTATCCCAGTCTCGAACAATTGAGTGTCGACCTCCTGTTCCTGTGTTCCGGAATCGAGCAGTTGAGTGTCTACCTCCTGTCTCTGTGTCTCAGTCTCGAACAGTTGAAAGACTGCCTCCTGTTCTTGTGTCCCAGTCTCGAGCAGTTGAGTAACTACCTCCTGTATCTTCCTGTTCCTGAGCAGCAGTTTCAATGCTCTGAATGATGTCACAAGGTTAGGAAAGGACTTGATAACAGGGAATTTCAAATTTGGAGCAGCATAACACAAAGATATCTCGAAACGTCTCCACCAAACCTTTTATGCAGCTGTTGTTTTATTCCTGTCTCCTTTTATAAACAGGGTGAATCGTATACAACAGTGCAGTATTCCCACAATACTCCCACATACATGGAAGACAGATTATAAAGATTGAAAGATTTATGATCTATCCCTCAGCAACCCTCATCCCATCTTCTGTTTGAACCTTCAGCTATGAAACACAGTCTTAATAAAGCCAATGATCTGCTGCTGCTTAACCAAATCTGAGTCGGTATTCCATGGCTTGTATCTAAACGCAGACCAAAATCCCATCATTCCTGTACGGATTGCTTTATATTGTTGTTGGGTCTGGCAATGCCTTTACTTTAATATTCACAAACACGTCGTCACCTCTGACTATAACACGGTCCTCAGTCTCCCTCTGTTAATGACACAAAGCCCTGTCAGTTGTTCACATTTAAGCTGATTTTCTCTATGTCTATTGTCTCTCAAATAGTAATTTACAAGTCTACTGCCATCAAAACACACACACACACAATCTCTTGCCTTATATTTCGGCAGTGGAGGTACAAAGCCATACATTTGTGGGAGCCCATTTACTGTCACTCACTGCATGGATTACAAATCTTCCCGTGCAAGACATTTCTGTAGTGCAACTATGATAGCAATATACTGGCAAAGGTTTGCGATGGTCCCCATGCTGGGCAGGTCGAACAGTTTATAGAGTAGTCCACGAGCATGGTGTGCATAGCTCTCCATTCTGGCTGGTCCCTTGTCCCAGTTTATGGTGCCTGGGATGGTTCTGTGAGGCAGATTCACAATTTGATTTAACTAACCATTTCAACTGATCTGGCAATAATTTTATTGAATGCTCCTGTTCTTGTGATCGGACCCACCATTGTCTCACTTCTCCAGTTACTCCCACTCCCCCGTCTCCTTATCCATATTTTCACAACATGTTATCAGTTAATTAATTGTTTGTTTTTCAGTACCTTTCCCGGTGTTGTTTTTTGGCTCCCGAGTGTATCGAGTGCTGGAATTGTGAAGCTCAGAAACAATGAAATGGTATGTGGCGGGCTGTTTCTCCAAGTTGGAAAGGGGGTCCCAGCAGTATTGAGACACAGCTTTGAAACTTGGTCTGTGCCTGACCACTGAAAGCCTGTGTTTGTCCCTCTTACATGATTGTGCGGTTCATCACATGAGAAACCCCTCGAGTAATATTCTCAATTAACAGTCTCTTACTTGCAGCTGAGGGGCTTCTGACTGACTCCTGTTATGGAAAGTTTAGTGGAGGGACTGGGGATGGTTTTCTGGAGGTTGTGCTGTGAGCTGCCTCAGACATTTAGGGAGACCTGAGGATTTGGTGACCCAACTCTGGATGGAGCATGGGGAGTGTAGTTACAGCATCTGCGTCTGCAACATGAACAACAAATGGAGCAGAGACTGCAGAGACGGGAAGCTCTGAAACCACACAGTGTGTGTGGGGAAAGGGATCTGTTAAATCTGCCTGTGTTTTAACGAGGAGACACACATCCTTTCCCTCTCCCCTTTAAATATACCCATGCAAACTCACCGTCTCCTCCCCACACACAAACACACTACCCCTCTCTCACATGCACACACACACACTCCCCTCTCTCACACGCAAACACACCCTCTCTCTCCCTCCCAAAGACTCACATACTCCCCCTCATTCTCTCACAAACACACACACTCTCTCTCCATCCCACAGACACTCCATCTTGTTTTCAAACACACACCTGCACGTGCACACAAACACACAGACACATACACACACACACACACACACACACACACACACACACACACATCTAATATCTAAGATGAATTTTCATTTGCTGGCTTTTATTTCCAGATGCATTATATTTTCTCAAAAATATACAATTTGTAGACAGTCAGTAAATGTGATATTTTATGAAATCCTACTTTGGAAATAAACCTAGTCTGATTCCAGGTGAAGACACATACAGAACCCAAACAAGACAGCATGCCTAAAATACGTTGTCTTACTGGAAGGGTCACCTCCTTTACATTGATAATACCTGAAGGTATCTCCAGGCAGGAGTTGAAAGGAACTCTGGAATTTGCATATTCATCAATCAAAACCTGTACCTCCATTCTACCCGAATTAAGATTTAGCAGCCATCTTAGATGTGTTCAATTCATGTGCATGTGTTGTATAAGCCTTTCATCTTTTCCTAATAAATTTTGTGCCTAAGGTCTTCTCTCTCTAACACTTGACGAAGGAGCAGGACAATGAAAGCTTGTGTTTTCAAATAAACCCGTCAGTCTATAACCTGGTGCCATGTGATTATTGACTTTACTCAACCCAGTCCAAAGCTAGCACCTCCATATCATGGTTTTTATTGGTTAGCCAATTTTTTTCTCCAAGCAAATAAATTGTCTCAACTCCATGTCCTCTTGTTTTGCATATTGAGCTTTCATGAAGCATGTTCTGCATTGCATTCTTGAAGTCCAGATATAATACATCTTTCAGGTCCCCCTTATTCAACTTTTTTGTCATACTTCTTCACACGAAAAGATTAGGAAAATCATTCAAACATGATTCATCCTCAATAAAATCATATCGACTTAGATGGGTTGTGGTTTGACTTTCAAAGTCTCCTGTTGCTGATTCCTTAATAACAGATTCGAACAATTTTTCGTCAGTCCCAATCGTCTGCTCATACCTTTCCGTTCCCGATTGAAGTTGGTTATTCTAAGTTCTTCCCTTTCCATAACCTCGACAGTCCGTTTCAATTCCTGTGAAATAGGCACGAGGCTGTGAAAGATCGGCTCCAATTGCTGTGTGAGGGGCATGGGTGGCTGATTGGATTCATTCTGTTATTGCTTTACACACAAGATGGGCTGAATGTCCTCCTGGTGTTCCTACACTATAGATTCGATGTCTTGCAAGTCCTGCGCCTGTTCCTGACCAAGCTGCTTAAGATATCATTGTCCTCATCGTGTTGCACAATGACAAGTTTGGAGACTTATGGAATCTCCCTGCTGTTATGCCACATTTCGAGTGTTGAATTGTGCAGGCAGGTTGCGTTGACGACAGTAGGTAGCTCAGTGGTTAGCACTGCTGCCTCCCAGCACCAGAGATCCAGGTCAGTTTCAGTCTCGGGTCATTGTTTGTGTGGATTATGCACATTCCCCCGTACCTGTCGGGTACTGCAGTTTCCTCCCAAAGTCCCAGGATGTGCCAGTTAGGTGTATTAGACATGGAAAATGTTAGGTTGTGTGGACAAGGAGGAATCTATCATTGTTCTGGGCTGGAAGGGACGGATTGATGGCAACACTGTGGGAGATGGGACAGTCATAGCTGAAGGCCCTGTCCACCAGAATTCGGGGATTTCTGGTTTGATGGAAAAGGAGGTCACGTTAGACGCAGCTCACAGGAATGTGGCATCGTCAAACAGAAACAACAGAGATGGAGAAACTTGGAGAATGGAGTCAGCCTCCACTGATCTTGTGCTCAGCCACAGGCAGAAGATCCCCCTGAATGATTGAAAAGAACCAGGCATCTAATTTGAGGATCTCTGCCTCACATCTGGTCTGCAGTATAATGTGAAAATAGACCCAGTAGAAGATCAATGAGTATACGTGAGCAGACATTCAAGCAGATATCCCAAACCGCTCAGTAATTATTGTTTCTGTTCAAAGAGATGAACTCGATAAGCAGGTGAAGCACCCATGGTTGACAAAGGCTCTCAAGGATACTATTGATAAGCATTAGTGGAGGGCCAGATTTAGGATGTTTATTTCAGGGACCAAAAGCAGATGCTAGGCACGAATTTCAGCTGTGCTTCCTGAATTCCCCTCAGAAACTGCTGCCATTGCTGCTCCATCCTCTTCCCTGCTCGTGTCCCCTTCCTGATTCCCGGTTCTCCCTCTCAAATTACAGAGTACATTATCTTACATTATGCTCCCTATCCACTTCACCTGAAACTCTTTGATCAAGTCTACCTACTCTGCAGTAGCATCAAGCTGTGTTTAGTGCTGCCACTTTGCCTCTGGTCTCAGTGTGGCTTGGCCTCTCCATTCATGCTGTTTTACACCTCCCACTCACATCTCACTCCGGAAAGTTTCCTTCTTTGAGTAAACCTTGAAAAGACCTCTCCCCCTTTGCACTGAATTCACACTGTGATCCAAATTTCAAAAAGTATACTCAGCCTTCATCTCACTCTGCTAAAGGCAACTGCACGCTGACCGTGTGGTACAAAAGTTCCCCTTCTTATATGGTTCAGGCCAGTGATGCGCTTTCACTGTAGAGATAATCACCCCATTTGGACAAAGCAATTCAGGTGTTTGACCTCTTATTGGGTCTCGTAACAGTTTCCTGCTGCCTTAGTATTATAACACGGAGAAAAATACATCACAGTATGAAGCTTGGGCTGAATGTTATTTACCTGTCATTTGAATACTGTTTCAAATTTGCAGTGCTTTATCTTGAAATGCTTGTTCGTAAAGTTAGTGTCAGATAGAATTTAGGAGGTTGAGAGGTGACATTGTAGAATCATGATAAAATCATGAGAGGTATGAATAGAGTGACCAGCCAAGGTCTTTCCCACGGGATGGGGGAGTTCAAACATAGAAGGCAGAGGTTTAAGGTGAAAGAGGGGAGATTTGAAATGGACGAAGGGTCAAAGTTTTCACAGAGTGGGTGATGTGTGTATATGGAATGAGCTGTTAGAGGAAGAGTGGGAGGTGCAAGTACAGCTACAACATTTAAAACTCATTTGGACAAACATATGAATGGGAAATGCTTAGAGGCATATCGACAAAATGCAATCAGATGGGACTAGTTTAGTTTGGAAAACCTGGTCAGCATGAACAAGTTGCACCAAAGGGTCTGTTTGTGCGCTATATGAATGTATCAATCGAGAAAGCGAGGAAAAGGGGAGAAAAGACATGATGTAGTAAATTGGCAAGAAATACAAAAACAAGCAGCACGATCTTTTCCGAGCATATAAAAAAAGTTCAAGATGAGTGTGTGATCTTAGGTGAAATTAATTAGGAATGTATACTGAGTATAATTGGAAGGTGTGACTGAAGAATTGGCGACAGGGAGCAGACAGATAATTTACACCCATGTTTTACATCTTTCCTCACAAGGGAAGGTACAGTAAGTATTTCAATGATGTAAACAAAATGGTAATAGGAGGGAAGTTCCTGAACCGTCTCTTACAAAAGGAACAAGGATTGTTCTAACAGATAAGAGCAAGAGTAGACAGGCCAGCAGTAATTCAGAGCTGGTTTTAAAAGAAGTGGTCACAGTCTTGTGGTCATGGCGCCCTCTCTATCAGATGTTAGTTCTGCTGTTTGTTAATGTAAGCAGTAAGTGCGGTAACTTGAATGGGTTGTCATCAGGTTTAGGTACACATGGTTCTGACCATGGCATGTTCACCCACACTCATCACTGAACCGGAGATCGGCTTCTCATCCTGTTTGAGTATCTTCATGAGGCCATGCCTCCAATTGTCGCATTCCTCAAAAGCATTTAATGTTTTCACCTGAATATTTTCCCCTCTAGTAATGCCATCTTCTGTTTAAAGCGAATGTGTTTCCCGCTGTTTCTCTCCATGACCATGATTAAGAGCTCTGTCGTGTGGGTGATGACAGCCTTATGTAGTTTCAGAGCAAATGAATTTGTACACGTTGCATTATCATTCACTTCCCGGTGTATGGCGCTCTATGTTGGACAGGGCGTGTGAGCAGCTTTGACACACATGTTTGAAACTAATTTAAAAACAGAAAGTGCTGAAGACACTGACCAGTCTGACAGCATCTGTGGAGTGAAAGCGGAGTTAATCTTTCGGGCTCTGTGACTGTTCCTCAAAGCACCCATACGTCCAACAATTTTTGTTTTTGTTTCAGATTTCCTGTATCCAATGATCTTTGCTATATTGAAAATGTGTTCTGTAACTTTTCATTTCTGAAGGAACTTAGGGGTCTGGCAACATCTGCAGAGACAGGGAAACAATGTTAATGTTTCAAGTCCCGTGTAAATCTTCTTCATACGTGTAAAGAGTTGGAAAGTGAGCGCTTTAGTATCTTGGCAGAGGTGGGAAAGAGTGTTTGGAGGCCCAGTGTGAAAGACAAAGGGGCTTGAAATTGTGGTAAAAGAGACACAGGTATATAATGTGTGTAAATTAATGTGTAAATATTAGAAATTGATTTTCTCTGTTGAATGGAACATAAACAGGACACGAACTGAGGGAGCCCAGGAGCGAGAGTTTACGGAAAGTGGAGAACCACAATGGGTTCAGGCTGGGAATTTATGGAAATCAATATTAATTCCTACAGACTGTAACGCACCAAAGTGTAAGGTGAGCTGTTACTCGAGCGTGGGTTGTGCTTCATTGGAACATTGCAGCAGCCTGCAATTTCTTAGAATCCCTACAGTGTGAAAACAGGCCCTTCAGCACAACAGGTCTATACTGACCCTCCAAAGAGTATGCGAAACAATCCCATTCTCTACCATAATACTATACGTAGACCATTAACTATTGCACCGAACATCAACATCCCTGAACACAATCGGCAATTCAGCATGGCCAGTTCACCTAACCAGCACAACTTTGAACTGTGGCAGAAAACTAGAACACCCAGAGGAAATCGCACCCACTTCCCTGATGCTGTGAGGCACCAGTGCATACCACTGAGACACCGTGCCATCCAGGACCGAAATATTATAAGGCCACAACTCTATACGAGCAGAAATGAAGCCATTCAGACCATCAAGTCTGCTCCGGCATTCGATCACGAATTATAGATTTTCAACCCCATTTCCCTTCTTCCTGTCAGTTACCTTTGATCCCCTTGTCAATCAAGAACTTATCTGAGTCTGTTTTAAGTATACTAAATAGAACATAGAACAGTGCAGCACAGAATAGGCCCTTTGGGCCATGATATTGTCCTGAGATTTAATCTTCATGTAAAATGTAGTAATTTAACCTATGCACCCCTCAACGCACTGCTACCCACGTGTATGTTCATCAGTCGCTTAAATGTCCCCAAAGACTCTGCTTCCACCAACAGAGCTGGCAATGCATTCCATGCATTCATAACTCTCTGCGTAAAGAACCTACCTCTGAGGTCTCCCTTTTACCTTCCTCCTAATATCTCCAAACTATGACTTATCGTACGAGTCAATCCTACCCTGGGGAAAAGTCTCTGGGTATTGACTCTCTCTATTCCTCTCATTATTTTGTACACCTCAATCAGATCTCCTCTCTCCTCCTTGTCTCCAGAAAGAAAGGTCCAAGCTTGTTCAACCTTTCTTAATAAAGTAAGCCCTCCAGTCCAGGCAGCATCCTGGTAAACTTTCTTTGCACCCTCTCTAAAGCCCCTGTATCTTTCCTGTAGTAGGGGGTCCGCAACTGGACACAATATTCCAAGTGTGGTCTCACCGGGGACTTGTAGAGCTGCAGAAAATCTTTGCGGCTCTTAAGCTCAATCCCCCTGTTAATGAAAGCCAAAACAGCATATGCTTTCTTGATACCCTATCCACTTGCATGACAACTTTGAGGGATCAATGCACTTGCGCACCCAGATCCCTCTGTTCCTCCACACTGCCAAGAATCCTGTATTTAATGCTATATTCAGGATTCGAATTTGACCTTCCAAAATGAATCACTTCGCATTTACCCAGGTTGAACTCCATCTGCCACTTCTCAGCCCAGTTCTGCATCCTGTCTGTGTCGCGCTGCAGCCTACAGTAGCCCTCTATACTATCGACGACGCCTCCAATCTTTGTGTGATAAGCAAATTTACTAACCCACCCCATAACCTCCTCATCCAAGTCATTTATAAAAACTCCAAAGAGCAGAGGCCCAAGGACATAGCCCTGTGGGATCCCTCTCAACACTGTCCACCAAACAGAATATTTTCCATCTACAACCACTGTCTGCCTTCTGCTAGCCAGCCAATTCTGAATCCAGATAACCGAATCTCCCTGTATCCCACGCTTCCTGACTTTATGACTGAGCCTTCCATGGGGAACCCTATCAAATGCCTTGCTGAAGTTCACATGCACCACGTCCACTGCTCAACTGTCGTCGACGTGTCTTGATACCTCCTCAAAGAAATCAATGAGATTTGTGAGGCATAACCTGCCCCTCACAAAGCCATGCTGACTGCTTTAATCACACAATGCTTTGCTATATAGTCATAAATCCTATCCCTCAGAATTTTTTCCAAACTTTGCTGACCGCAGACGTAAGATTGACTGGTCTGTAATTGCCAGGGATTTCCCTATTACCCTTCTTGAAATAAGGAACAACATTCGCCTCCTTCAATCCTCTGGTACGACTCCTGTGGAGAGTGAGGAGGCAAATATCCTCACCAGCAGCTTAGCAAACGCCTTTCTCGCTTCCCGGAGCTGTCTACGATAAATTTGACCCTGGGGACGTATCTATCTTAATGTTTTCCAAAATTTCTAGCACATCAATTTCATCAATCTTGATCTGGAGCAGCTCCTCTAAGTTTTCATTTACAGCAAGTTCCCTTTCCCTGGTTAAAACCGAAGCAAACACCTCATTTAGGGCTCCCCGATCTGCTCAGACTCCACGCATAAGTTCCCTACGCTATCCCTGATTGGCCATACCTTCTCCCTAATTATTCCCTTACTCCTCACGTATGAGAAAAATGCTTTTGGATTCTCCCTAATCCTTCTTGCCATGCCTTTTTCTTACCCCATCATGGCTCACCTCAGTCCTTTTATGAGCTCCTTTCTAGCAAGCCTGTAATCCTCTAAAGCTGTGTTAGATTCTTGCTTCCTCCATCTTCCGTAAGCTGCCTGCTTCATTTTGACGAGACGTTCCTCTGTTCTCGTCATCCAAGGTTCCTTAATCTTACCCCTTCTTACCGTCTCAGAGGAACAAATTTGTGTATTTCTCGCAACAACTGCTCCTTAAGCAGTCTCCATATGCCTGCTGTGCCCTTTCTGTGGAACAATTGCTCCCAGTCTGTACTTCCCAATTCCTGTCTGATAGCATCATAATTTCCTTTTCCCTAATTAAATATCTTCCTTTGGAAACTGCTCCTTTCACTCTCCCAGACTATGCTACATGTGAGGCAGTTGTGATCACTTTCAACAAAGTGCTCTCCCACCATTAGTTCTGACACCTGTCCTGGCTCGTTGCCGAACACCAAATCCAAAATAGCCTCTCCCCTTGTTGGTCTGTCTCCATACTGAGCAAGGAAAGCATCTTGAACACACCTGACAAAAACGGCTTCATCCACACCATGTGCACTTAGGAGGTTTTAGTCGATATTGGAAAAGTTGAAATCGCCCATAACATTAACCCTGCTAACTTTTGCACTTTTCTGGAAACTGCCCGCCTATGAGATCTTCAATCTCTCTACTGCTATTAGATGGTCTGTAGAAAACCCCCAATTGTGGCGACTGTTCCCTTGCTGATCCTAACTTCCACCCATACTGACTCAGTAGACAAACCTTCCTCAACAACCTTCATTTCTGTAGCTGTGACGCACTCTCTGATTAGCAATGTTACACCCTCTCCTCATTTTCCACCCACCCCGTTCTTTTTTAGATAAGATTAGATTACTTACAGTGTGGAAACAGGCCGTTCGGCCCAACAAGTCCACACCAACCCTCCACAGAACAACCCACCCAGAACCATTCCCCTACATTTACCCCTTCATCTAACATTAGAGGCAATTAAGCATGTGCCAGTTCACCTAATCTGCACATTTTTGGATTATGGAGGGAAACCGGAGCACACCCACGGGGAAAATGTGCAAACTCCACACAGACAGTTCCCTGAGTTGGGAATTGAACCCGGGTCTCTGGCGCTGTGAGGCAGGAGTACTAATCATTGAGACTCTGTGCTGCCCCGAAACATTTTTAAACGTTTTAAACCATCCCTGCCCCTGTGAAACCTCCGTCTCTGTTATGGCCACGATATCGTAGCCCCAAGTACTGATCCATAATCTAAGTTCGTCACTCTTAGTTCAGGCATTCCTTACATTAAATCAGATGCACTTTAACTGATCCCTTTGTTTCATCACGTGAGAAACCTTCCTGATAGATTCAATATATCCTGTCACTGTCCCGTTTGCAACTAACCCCCTCTCAGATATGTGGTCTTATTCCTACCCCCCTCTGCCAAACGCGATTTAAACCTGCCAGAATCACACGAGCAAACCTCCCAAACAGGCCATTTGTGCCCCTCCAGTTCAGGTACAACCCGTCCTTCATGTACAGGTCCCACCTTACCCAGAAGGTATCCCGATGGTCTAGGTATCTGAAGCCCTCCCTCCTGCACCAGCCTCGCAGCCACGTGTAAATCCGCATTCGCTGACTGTTCCTCATTTCACTAGCCCGTGGCACTGGTAGCAAACCTGAGATCACGACTCTACTCGTCCTGCTCTTCAGCTTCCAAACTAACTCTCTGGAGTCACGTTTCAGATCCTGAGTCCCTTTCCTGGTTATATCGTTGGTTCCAAATAATATGGTTTCCACAGCCTTCTGTGGTAAGGGATACCACAATTTCACCACTCTCTGGCTAAAGACCCTTTCATCTTATCTCCGTTCTAATGGGTTTTCGCTTTGCTCTAAGCCTGTGTCCTCCAGCCAGTTCCAACGTCCTCCCAATTTTGTCTGTATCCAGGTCATTCAGTATTCTGTAAGTTTCAATATGATTCCCCCCCCCCCCCCCCCCATCCATGTAATCTCCATCGAGTATAAACCCAGAGTTCTCCAATGTTCCTCATGTGCTAAGTTTTTCATTTCTGGTGAACCTTCTCTTAACACACACCCAGGCTAATACATCCTTCCTGATATATGAGGCACAAAATACTGGAAATGTGGTCTGACCAGAGCCTTAGAAAGCCTCAGAATCCCCAGCATTATAACCTACTCCTCTCAAGATGAATGACAACACTGTATCTGCCTTCTTAACTACTGACTGAACCTGCAAGTTTATATAAGGCAAATCCTGCGCTTGGAATCCCAAGTCCTTTTGTTCCTTAGATTTCTGATTTTTTCCCCATTTAGTAAATAGTCCATGCCTGTATTCTTCATACCAAAGTACATGACCTCACACTCTCCCACATTGTATTCCATCTGCTACTCCTTTTCCCACTCTCCTAAACTGTCAAAATCTTCCTGCAGGCTCCCTGCCTCCTCAATATTACATGCCCCTCCATTTGTCTTTGCTTCATCTGCAAACGTATCCAGAATGCCTTCTGTCCCGCCACTCAGATCGTTAACCTATAAAGTAAAATGTTGTGGCCACAACAATGACTCTTGTGGAACACTGCTAATCACCGGCTGCTATCCTGAGAGAGACAATTTTATCCTCACTCTGCAACCTGTAAGAGAGGCAATCTTTTATCTATGCTAGTATCTGTCCTCTGAGAACCATGGGTCCTTATCTTACTCTGCAGCCTCCTGTGCGGTACCATGTCAGAGGCCTTCTGGAAGTTCAGATAGGTAACTCTCTATTGTCCAACCCGTCGTTACCTCCTCAAAGACTTCTCATTATCTTGAGAGCAATGTAGGTTCTTGAAATGGGGAGCAATCAGAATGACAGTGTCATTCCTACAGACAGAGTGGAGGTGTTCATCAAATCAGTTTCTGTTTAGCTCAGTAATGTAAAGGAGACTGCATTGTCAGCAGCAATGACAGGAGATTGGATTGAAAGCGTACAAGTGAAATGCTGCTTCACTTGGATGGTGTGTTTCGAGCCTTGGACAGTGAAGAGGGAAGAGATGAATGGGCAAAAGTTGTAGCTTTACATGGGAAGGTGCCATGGGGGAGTGGGGAACTGTTCGAAGTCATGGAGCGTGCCACAGAAGGAATGGTCCCTGTGAATTTCTGACAGTGGATAGGAGGGGAAGATGTGTTTGCTGGTGCTGTCCTGCTGGAGGTGGTGGAAGTGACGGAGGATGATTATGTGATTGCAGACTCTAGTGCAGAAGGAAGTGTGGACAAGGGGAGATCTATCATTGTTCTGGGGAGGAAGGACGGAGTGAGGGCAGAAGTGAGGGAGATGGGCCAGACACAGCTGAAAACTCAGTCCATCATTTAGGGGATTTCTCGTTTGAGAGAAAAGGATGACATGAAGGAAGCTTCCCACTGGAATATGACATCATCGAACAGAAATGACAGAGCCAGGGAAACTGGGAGCATGGAGTCACCTTCAGCTGATCATGTGTTCAGCCACATACGTAGGTTCCCCCCGAATGACTGAAAAGAGCCAGGCATTTCAAATGCAGCTATATGTCATATATCTGGTCAAATACGGAGTGTGAAAATAGACACAGATGAAGGTCAGCAGATATGTGTGTGGCGCGGGTGGGGTGTGGCGGGGGGGAGGGGTGTGGCAACATTGAAGCAGGTACTGATTAATAACTCACAGTAATGTTTGGCTTTGGTGAAAAAGAAGATGATATGAAGATGTAAAGATGAACCATCCATGATGCACAAATGCTGTGAAGTATGCTGATCAATCACAAACTAAAGAATTCAGATTGTTGAGCTCTAGCGTTGGCCACATTTGGGAAGTTTACTTTTGGAACAAGAAGCAGATTGTATAAAACAAAATACAAAGAAAAAAACATTTCAAAACTGGCAAGAAATATGAAAAGAAACTCACCGCAAGAGTATTCCCATATCGAATAAAAAAACATTCATGATGTGTGTGTGACCCTTGGAAGGAAGACAGGAAAGAATATGTGGGACACCTGAAGATTTGACTGGGGAACTGATTTCAGGGAACATGCAGAGAAGTTAAAACATTATTTTACATTGTTCCTCGCAGGGGAAGGCACGAAGAGTTTCAATATTATAAACAAAATTGTAGTCAGATGAAAGTTTTGCATTGTCTCTCACAAAATGAACAAGGCTTTTCTCAAACAGAAAAGACCAAGGTTAAACAGCTCATCAGCAATTCATAGCTGGTTTTAATAGAAATGGTTACAGAGTGACTAGTGGCACTGTGTGAAATATTCCATAACTCTCGGGATTACAGGAGTGTTCCAGTGAAACTGGCGAAACTCCAAAGTGGAGCCTGTCTTCAAGAAGAGAGCAAGTCTTCAAGTCTTTAGGTGTTCCCTTTGCTTCATTAGTGGAGCATATTTGAGAGGATTAATGGCCTCATGAAACACTTTCATCCTGAGTGACTTCAAAAAAAAGTAAAACTATGCTCCTTCCTCTGATGGGTTACATACTGGGGAATGAACATTTTGCTGAAATTGAATTATTTTGAAAATTATCTGGAACATTGTACGAACGACATCAACCAGAGAATTCTAGAAACTGCACTCATAAGAACATTTTCTAACCATGTGGGGGTATTGCGTAGGTGAGAGAGAGAGAGGGAGAGAGAGAGAGAGAGAGAGAGAGAGAAGGTGCTGTACTGCAGTGGTAAGAGTGATGGAGCCTTATTCTGGGGAAGGCACTAACAGATATGCAATGAGTCTGAGAGAGTAGAGAGAATACGTTGACCCTTATCCTGACAGAACGGGGAAGATTATTGATGCTTTTCCTGTATTGCTGGACTTTTCTTCAGACCGCAGATACTGCACTGAGCTGGGTGGTGTGCTCAGACCATGGTCTGGGAAGAAAATGGTCCCCCTCTGTACTAGACCATTCACCATGACCTTCGTGCCTCTGTCGTGAAGCTGTGGTGTAATTTCCCTTTATCTGCCATGCTCGGGTAAACTGTGCAGGGCAGCTCCAAACTGAGAAAACTCAACCGTGTGCCCATTGACCTTTTCATGATGGCAGCAGTACCAGGGATCACTGA
The DNA here is from genome assembly GCF_047496795.1 of Chiloscyllium punctatum. Classification (NCBI taxonomy): domain Eukaryota; kingdom Metazoa; phylum Chordata; class Chondrichthyes; order Orectolobiformes; family Hemiscylliidae; genus Chiloscyllium; species Chiloscyllium punctatum. The sequence continues at coordinate 129,175,400 of NC_092744.1, read as the reverse complement.
ATATCCAGGGGCATCCGGGCGATGGTGAGCACCTCCAGCCATAATGGGTGGAAAAATCGTGCTGGCGTTGAATGAGAGGGACACCATGAGGTAGGGTGGGTAGTTAATGAGGTGAGTTCGATAAGATAACACCAGGAAACTAGCTTTGCCTCGTGCAGATATTCCTTCTGTCACATTCAATGAAAATGGCACTGAGACAAATTATTGTACGATTCAGCCCAATGAGTGGAAAACTCTCTCATCCTAATCCCAGCTGCAGGACAAATGCTTATCTAAAATTCTCAATCGTCATAACTTACACAAATATCCTGCTCACCCCATCATTCCTAGAAACAGTGGCTTATATTGCAAGACGTGATCGAAATATTCTCATTTCACAATTTTTAAACTTACCATCAGATCATTCTATGAAATTTTTTCTCAATCTTCCCCTCGCTTTTAACAAAGCTCCTCCCAGTTGTTGGTACTTAAACTGATTCCCCCACCATCTCTCTCTGGCAGTGAGTTTCACACCCACAGCACTCCTGTGTCATGCCACACTGAAGATATGGAGCTGGAAATGGAGAGGTGCTGCACATCCTGTCGCTTCCAGCATGAGCTGCAAGGTTCCCCACGCTGGGCAGTGATCTAATACAGTGTCACACAGCAATGCAGCGATTGGTGCACACAGCTGCATATGCTGGGAAGGTAACTGCTCCACATTAAAAGATAAATTCACTGCTATTTACTGCACAGCTCCCCATGCTGCACAGATATCCAGTCCGTGTGTATCGAACAATGCCTTCGTGTGTTGTGCACAGCGCCCCGTGTTGAACAGATCATTTAATCCAAATTAATACATCAGTGCACTGTTGGACACATAAGTAGTGAACTTGTGAGCTCTAAACAGTCTTCGATCCTGAACGGATTGCTGAGCAGTACACTAGCCTGGTCTACGCAGCGCTTCATGTTGAGGAGGTACCTCATCTGGGCTTATACGTGTCTGGGCTGGTTCTGAGAGGTGGATTGGGTAACCGATATAATTCTTGACATGATTATCACTCCTCCAGCTCGGCCCATTCCGCTGGTAAATGTAAGGTGCTGTGTTTGAGATAGAATTTACTTGGTCAAAATATTCGACATTAAGCAAAACACAATTTATTCGAAGACTTTCGGTAAAAGACAACAAAAGGAAGACGAACTTGCAATAACTTAATTGTGTTCGAAAACTTAGCAGAATATTTGTTTATTTAACTACCATACACTAACTGCTCCAACATGGTATCATCCAATAAGCACACAAAGGTCAAAAAACAAATGCAGGAAACAGATTGTCTGACATGCAGTTCTCCAATCCAGGAGGAAAGAACATTAAAATATAGTTCAGAGAGAAATCACAGAGAGAGTGTGTAGAACCGGGGAGAGATTTCCTGCCTTCCACCCCTGCTGAGACACCAGCAATAACTGGCGAAAGGTAAAATTAAGAGTCCTGGTTCTGTGAGAGTTTGACCATCACTCCACAGGACCAGGCCGTGGCTGCAAGAACACAAGGAATGGACTGTATCTACACCGTCTATGGCTCCGTAGGTATCTCTCAAAAATGCCTAAACCCACCTAAGCTGTTAAATGCTGGACAGACAAAAGTCAAAGTTAAACATAAATAAATAAAACAAAAAGATGCAGCGTGCCTGGTGATCAGACACAGATGGCCTCGGGAGCCCAGCAATTCCTATATTGCCAAAACACAGCAGAATAATCGAGCCTGTGAAGAGAAAGAATTATGTCTCTCCCTCACCTCGATGTTTACAACTGGACATGTGCCATGAGCCCAATAATCATCGGTATCAAAATCCCACCCACACCAATTATTGTGATATATCAGAGTTGCCGTGAAATGGGTTACCTGGAGGCTGTTTGTTCAGTGACTGTGATTAATATCAGTCTTTCTGGACCCACCTGTGTCACTGGAGAATTTCCCTCTTTCATAATTAGGGACTTCTTTCAACATATTATGCCATAGTATTCGGTGCAGCGTCAATCTCAACAAGATTGGAATCAGCAGCGACAGAGGAGGAGAGAAATCAGAATCAGAGAACATTAGAATTGTCGAACAATGGATTTAATTTGAGAATATTAGACTAGAATGTTCCAACAATGGATCCGAATCTGAGAACATTAGACTGGAATGTTCCAACAATGGACAGGAGTTTATCCTGGGGTCTTTATTGGCTTTCTCAGGATTGGCCATGGTTAGAGTTGCGGATACGAGCCGAACTGATGATTATTCAAGCTGAGTACTATCCCATCCTCGCTATTCAGTCAGAGCAGTGGAGGGATACAGGATAGCCAGAAGGGACCTGAAGAAAGGGATTAGGAGAGCTAAGAGAGGGCATGAAAAATCCTTGGCGGATAGGATCAAGGATAACCCCAAGGCATTCTATGCGTATGTGAGAAACCTGAGAATGACGAGAACGAGGATAGGTCCGATCAAGGACAGTGGTGGGAGACTGTGTATTGAGTCGGAAGAGATAGGAGAGGTCTTGAACAAGTACTTCTCTTCAGTATTTACGAACGAGAGGGACCGTATTGTTGAAGAGGAGAGTGTGAAACGGACTGATAAGCTAGAAGAGATACCTGTTAGGTAGGAAGATGTGTTGGACATTTTGAACAACTTGAGGATAGACAAGTCCCCCGGGCCTGACGGGATATATCCTAGGATTATGTGGGAAGCAAGAGAGGAAATTGCAGTACCGTTGGCAATGATCTTCTCGTCTTCACTGGCAACGGGGGTGGTACCAGGGGACTGGAGAGTAGCGAATGTTGTGCCCCTGTTCAAAAAAGGGAATAGGGATAACCCCGGGAATTACAGGCCAGTTAGTCTTACTTCTGTGGTAGGCAAAGTAATGGAAAGGGTACTGAGAGATAGGATTTATGAGTATCTGGAAAGACACTGCTCAGTTTGGACTCAATGGGCTGAACAGCCTCCTTCCACACTGTAGGGATTATGTGATGACAAACTGGAGATGCCTGAGCTGAGGAAGCTACGCTGAGGATCTCCTGCAGATGTGTCCCACGGTTGAGATGATTGATGCCCACCAATGATAATCATCTTCCCTTGTGCCGTGAATGACTCCAAGCAGTGTAGAGGTCATAATTAATTCTCATTAAGTGTGATTTTGTTCAGGTTCCTTGATGTCATCCTCAGTCAAATACTGCCTTGAGTTCAGGGTCAGTCTCTCTTACCTGAGCCCCTGCATTACCTCTTTTCTTCATATCAATAGCTCATGGTGCAGAAGCAGAGAAGGTTTTCTTCAAACAGAGGGTAGGCGAATGTCAGGAACTCTCTTACACAGAGAGTTAAGGCAGCTAGATCACTGAAAGGGACCAGTAGTGTCCCGCTCGGATCAGTTCAGTGACCTCTGCTCTCTGTTATTTTCAAAAATGACTTGGATGTGGGTTTTGAAGAGTTGGCTAGTAAGTTTGCCGATGACACAAAGGTGGTTGGAGTGGTACAGAATGTGTAGGGCTATTGTAGGTTGCAATGGGACATCGACAGGATGCAGAGTTGGGCTGAGAAGTGGCACATGGAATTCAAACTGAAGTAATTCACTTTGCAAGCTGGAATGTGAATGCAGAATACATGGTTAAAGGCAGGATTCATGGCAGTGTGGAGAAACAGAGGGATCCTGGCGTCCGTGTCCACAGATCCCTCAAAGCTGCCACCCAAGTTGATCGGGTTGTTAAGAAGGTGTATGGTATGTTGGCTTTCAGTTGCAGGGGGTAGTTTAAGAGCTGCGAGATTATGCTGCAGCTCGATAGAGCCCTGCTCAGACCGCACAGGGAATATTGTGTTCAGTTCTGGTCTCCTCATTATAGGAAGGATAATGAAGCTTTTGAGAGTGTAAAGAGGAGATTTACCAGGATGCTGCCTGGACTAGAAGTCTTACGAAGAAACCATGAGGGAGTGAGGGCTTTTCTCATTGGAGGAAAAATAGATGAGAGGTGACTTGATAGAGGTGTACAAGATGATGAGAGGCAGATAGAGAGTGAATAACCAGAGACATTTTCCCATGCCAGAAATGTCTATCACTAGGTGGCATGATTTTAAGGTAATTGGAGCAAGTTTTAGGGGAGATATCAGATGTAGATTCTTTACACAGAGAGTGGTTGTGTTGAATGCACTACCATCAGCGGTAGTAGAGTCAAATACGTGAGGGAAAAGTTAAGACACTCTTGGATAGGCACATGGAACAACGAGAACTGAAGCATGTAGGTTAGGGTAGGACAAACAACACAACGTCGAGGGCTGAAGGTCCTAACTGCATGCATTCATGTAGAACCTAGAGCGCAATATCTGCATGAATTCATGTGAAACTCTGTGATCTCACTTTTTAGCTTAGAATCAATCTAAACATCATGGCATAGTCAGAGAACACAGGGGGGCAACACCTTAAACATTTTATCTTGCTATCACCATTGTTCACAGCTCACCTGAGAATGCAACTTTTTTTCAAAAAAAGGTTTTGTGATTTACACATGAAAGAAGTGAAACTATCATGGTCTTCTAACAGATGAAAGGCTTAACAGACAATCAATTTTTCCATGTATAATTTCAGTTACATCACACTGTAACTTTTTGCTATAAATTCTGTGTTACGATCGAGGCCTCCACTATCACCTGATGAAGGAGCGATGCTCCAAAAGCTAGTGTGCTTCCAATTAAACCTGTTGCACCATAACCTGGTGCTATGTGATTTCTAACTTTGTACACCCCAGTCGAACACCGACATCTCCAAATCAATACTGTTCTTTGTTCTGTGTTCTATGGAAGTGCTCAAGAAGACTTGGACATTAAGTAGATTTGAGACTTGGAGCAGGTAAGCCTTGATCTTAGTGAAAGGCAAGACAGGCTTGGGATGTGAATGACCTGCCCCTGTTTCTGATGCTCTCCCATTCTATTATTGGAAAGTTAGTATGTGTTAGTATGTAGTTAGTATGTGTTAGTATGTAGAAAGTTAGTATGTTTCCTGGAAGGTCTTTTATGGAATGTTGCAATCAGGGAGACCTGTGGATTTTGTGAGCCATCACTGGGTGAGATTTGGGGGGGGTATTCACAGTGAATCTGGGTCTACAACATGTTCAACAAATGAAGCACAAGATACAGAGAGGGGAGGTTTTGTAAAGAGAAATGAGCAACCTCTTCCATATCCAGCCTGGGTCTTCCAATTACATTTTCCAAATCTCCCAAACCGAGTGGAACAGTCTCGAGGTACCGAACTGTTTCCTCTATTTCTGTGCATCATGCTATAACAATAAGTGGACTCTAACTGCTCCTGTCGAGCAGGTGAGAGGGGTTGAATGGAACACAGAAACATGGGAATGAGGAGGAGGAGTGGGTCATTAGAGAATTTGAGTCTTCTCCACCAGACAATAAGATTGTGGCTGATCAGATTGTGGTCTCAGCCTCATCGTCCTGTCTGTGTCCCATTATCTGTGACTCACTTTTCTGTCAAATCTTGAACAAACTCAGCTGTGAATACTTGTAATCAGAGAGGCATCACAAACTTCTGGGGAAGAGAATTCCCATTCGAATGGCCCTTTTAGAATTCTTCCTCTTCCCGCTGTGAGAATAAGAGAATCATACAGCGTGGAAAAAGATCCTTTTGTCCAATTTGTCCATGCCAATCAGGCATCTTAATCAGATCTCGTCCCGCTTGCCAGCATTTGGCCCACATCACATAGAACATAGAACATAGAACAATACAGCACAGAACAGGCCCTTCGGCCCACGATGTTGTGCCGAACTTCTATCCTAGATTAAGCACCTATCCATGTACCTATCCAAATGCCGCTTAAAGGTCGCCAATGATTCTGACTCTACCACTCCCACGGGCAGCGCATTCCATGCCCCCACCACTCTCTGGGTAAAGAACCCACCCCTGACATCTCCCCTATACCTTCCACCCTTCACCTTAAATTTATGTCCCCTTGTAACACTCTGTTGTACCCGGGGAAAAAGTTTCTGACTGTCTACTCTATCTATTCCTCTGATCATCTTATAAACCTCTATCAAGTCACCCCTCATCCTTCGCCGTTCCAACGAGAAAAGGCCGAGAACTCTCAACCTATCCTCGTACGACCTACTCTCCATTCCAGGCAACATCCTGGTAAATCTTCTCTGCACCCTCTCCAAAGCTTCCACATCTTTCCTAAAGTGAGGCGACCAGAACTGCACACAGTACTCCAACTGTGGCCTAAACAAAGTCCTGTACAGCTGCAACATCACTTCACGACTCTTGAATTCAATCCCTCTGCTAATGAACAATAATACTCCATAGGCCTTCTTACAAACTCTATCCACCTGAGTGGCAACCTTCAAAGATCTATGAACATAGACCCCAAGATCCCTCTGTTCCTCCACCTGACCAAGAACCCTACCATTAACCCTGTATTCCGCATTCTTATTTGTTCTTCCAAAATGGACAACCTCACACTTGGCAGGGTTGAACTCCATCTGCCACTCCTCAGCCCAGCTCTGCATTATATCTAAGTCCCTCTGCAGCCGGCAACAGCCCTCCTCACTGTCCACAACTCCACCTATCTTTGTATCATCTGCAAATTTACTGACCCACCCTTCGACTCCCTCATCTAAGCCATAAATAAAAATTACAAACAGCAGAGGACCCAGAACTGATCCCTGCGGAACTCCACTTGTAACTGGGCCCAATGCTGAATATTTACCATCTACCACCACTCTCTGACTTCGACCGGTTAGCCAGTTTTCTATCCAATTGGCCAAATTTCCCTCTATCCCATGCCTCCTGATCCATTCCTTTTTACATGATCCATTCCTATTTATGTACCTATCCAGTTACATTGTAAACATGTAATTGTACACGCTTTCACTACTTTCTCTGACAGTACACCCACCAGCCTCTTGTATGAAAAGGTTTCCCCTCAGGTCCCTTCTAAGTCTTTGCCCTGTCACCTTCACCCTATGCCATCTAGTTCTGGACGCCCCTACACTGGGAAAAAAATCTTGACCAATCAGACTCTCCATGCCCCTCAGGACTTTATTAAACCTCTGTCATGTCACCATTCAGTCTCTAACATGCGAGGGGGAAAAGCCTCATCCTGTTCATCATCTCCCTGTAGCTCAAAACCTCAGGTTCCAGAAAATCTTTGTAAATCTTTTCTGCCCTCTTTCAAGCTTAACAAGAGTCAACTGATATGTACGCAGTATTGTTAAAGTGGCCTCACCTCCGTCCTGTCCAAGCGCAACACGTTACTCCAACTCCTATTCTCAATGTTCTGACCAATTAAGGCAAGCATGTCAACCATGTTCCTCAGTACTCTACCGACCTAAACTCCACTTATAAGGAACTATGAATCTTCACCCGTAGGTCTCTTTGTTAAGCAACATTTCCCAGGGCACTGCCCCTCTTGAACTTATCAAAATGTAAAACCTCACAAATATCTAAACTAAACTCCATCTGCCAGTCCTTGGCTCATTGATGTTCAAGGATCCCGTTATATTCTGAGATAATCTTCTTCACTGTCCACTGCACCGCGTTGGTGATGTTATCTGGAAAGTTACTAACCATGCCTCCGATAATCACATCAAAGTGGTTTATATCCGTGATAAAATGCAGTGAGCTCAGCACTGATTCTTTCAGAACACCGCTGGCACAGGTCTTCAGTTTGGAAAACAATCCATTACCTTCAATCCAATTTTGTATCCAATTGGTTAGCTTTTCCTAGATTACATATAACCTAATTTTAGTACTCTGTCTACGATGGGGAACCTTATTAAATGCCTTGCTGAAGTTTGTGTAAAAATTGTACACCACAGTGTATTCTTCAACCTTCTTTGTCATCTCTTCATAATACTCAATCACATTAATTAGACATGATTTCCATCACGCAAATCCATATTGACTATCCCTAATCATTCCTTGTCTTTCTAAATAGATGTAAATCCTATCCCTCAGAATCCCCTCCAAGGAATTCATCGTCTCTGACGTTGGCTGATTGAGTCGATAATTCCCTGTGTTGTTTTGGCTCACTTCTCCCTTTTCTAGCCCCACTCCTTCACAGCCCACAAAAAATAATTATAACTATGTTGGTGACATGGCCAATGATATAGTTCTCAGAGTGTGTCAGGGTCAGTGTTAGGAACAAGTCAGGCAGATTTCTTTAATTTACTAAAACAACATGTCTATGACCAAAACAAACTATGATGGAAAGAGGAATGACGAGAGGATATTGCAAATATGTGCAGTGATATTTCCCTTTGAAAAATACTGAGAAACACACACACACGCACAGACAGACAGACACACACACACACACACACACACACACGCATGCGCACACACATGCGTATTGTTGATAACAAACTGAAAAGCAAAATATCTGCAAAATTAACTTGAAAGAACATTGCCCAAATCTGATTCGAACTTATGACCGAAGGGAAGATGAGAGTTTGACCCAAATGCTATTCTATTTGTACAATCATCAAGTCCTACAGCATGGAGAGAGGCAGAGAGGCCCTTTGGCCCACACTCGTCCATGCTGACCCAAATATCAAACCACACAAAACTCATTTCCCAGCACTTGGCCCATAGCATTCTCGACCTTTCCTGTCCATGTACTTGCCCAAATGCCATTTAAATATCGTTAATATAAATGATTCAACTCCTTGTGTGCCACTCTCTGTGTAAAACAGTTTCAATTAGTTTCCCTTTTATTCTTTCCCCTCTCACCTTAAACTGATGCTCTCGCCTCCTTGATTCCCCAACTCTAGGAAAGAAAAAGGTTGGGTCCATTCACCCTAACCATGTAAACTTCTCTAAGACCCCTCTCCTGTGCTCTAAAGAAAAAAGTCCTCGCTTGTCCAACCTCTCCCTATAATTCATACTGTTGAGTCCTGACAACATTTTAGTAAATTCCGTCTGCCCACATTCCAAATTAAAAACATCCTTCCGATCGCAAAGAGACTGAACTGAACACAACACGACAAGTGCAGCCCCACCAACATCCTGTATCACTGCAACATAACTTCTCAACTGTTCTCCTCCATGTCCTGACCAATGCTTGCTCGTGTGGCAAAAGCCTTCTTCACTACCATGTCGAACTATGACCCCACTTTCAGAGAACGGTGGAACTAAACTCCATGGTCCCTCTGCTCAACTACCCTCCTTAAGGTCCTACCAATCACCATGAAACTCCTACCTTGATCTAACTTTGCCAAAATATTTCTCAGTTCACTTCTCCAGTTTGATCAGGGTCCTGCTGCAATTTCTGATATACTTTCTCACTGTCCACGATACCACCTATTTTAGTCATGATTCGGAGATGCCGATGTTGGACTGGGATGTACCAAGTTAAAAATCACACAACACCAGGTTATAGTCCAACAGGTTTAATTGGAAGCACACCAGCTTTCGGAGCGACGCTCCTTCATCAGGTGATTGTCAATCATCTGATGAAGGAGCGTCGCTCCTAAATCTAGTGTGCTTCCAATTAAAACTGTTGGACTATAACCTGGTGTTGTGTGATTTTTAACCTATCTTAGTGTCATCTTCAAGTTTCCTAACCTTGAACATGCCTTGTACATGCCTTGTACATTCGCAAGAATATCATTGATACAGATAACAAACAGCACCGGGCCCAGCAGAGACCCTTGAGGCACTTCATGTGTCACAGGCCTCCAGTCCGAGAGCATCCTTCCATTATTAACCTCTGCTTAGTACCATCAAGCCAATTGTGTGTCCAATTTGCCAGCTCCCTCTGGATTCCATGCGATTCTAACCTTCCAGACCAGCCTATCAATGGCAACCTTGTCAAAGGCCTTCCTGAAAACCACACAGTCTACCGCCCTACCCTCATCAACATGACTGGTCAATTCATCAATGAACTCAAACAAATTTGAGAGGCATGATCTCCCACTCACAAAGCCATGCAATCTTTCCAGTCTAAAAACAACTATTAATGATAATTATTAAAATTAATAATATAAAACTAATAAATAATAATAATATGACACTTTCAGTGGAGAATAAATTATTCATGGTATATGATATTGGAACGTGCATCATGGGTGAAGGGCAGAATAGATTTTGTACCTGTGTCATTGAACTGTGTTGAAAAAAAGCAAGGGTGACATGGTAGTTCAGTGGCTAGTACTGCTGCCTCATAGTGCCATGGATCCGGGTTTGGTTCCAGCTTCCGGTGACTCTCTGTGTGGAGACTGCACATTCTCACTGTGTTTGTGTGTGTTTCCTCTGGGTGCTCCATTTTCCTTCCACAATCTAAAGATCTAGAGGTCAGGTGAATTGGCCATGCTAAGTTAACCTCTGTTATGTGCATGCGTCAGGGGTAAATATAGGGTAAGGGAATGGGACTGGGTGGGTTACTGTTTGGAGGGTCGGTGTGGTCTTGTTGTGACAGATGGCCTGTTTCCAGACTGTAAGGAATCTTTCAAAAAAACTATTTCTAAATAAACCTTATCCTTCCAAATGCATGCATATCTCATCCCTCAGACTCTTCTCAAGCAGCCTACGGACCACAGATGTTAGACTTCCTGGTCTATCGATCCCAGATTTTTCTTTGCTTCCCTTTTTGAATAATGGCACAGCATTTGTTGATCTCCAATATTCTGGAACCTAACCTGTCGCTAACGATGATGCAAAAATATCAACCAGGGTCCCCGTAGTTTCTTTTGTAACCTCTTGCAGTGTTCTTGGATGCATCTGTTTAGGACCAGGAGATTTATCCACCTTCATACATTCTAATGCATCCAACACATCTTCTCCTGTGATGTTGACTCACCCCAAGATAACACTACGACTTTTGTTAACCTCCCAAGTTTCATGTAATTCTCCACGGTAAAGACAGAGGAGAAATATTCATTGAGAATCTCGCAAATCTACTACGGTTCTAGACATGCATGTCTACTTTGGATCTTGAGGGGTCATATTCTCATTTAGTTATTCCTTTTACTTTAATATACTTAATGAACCTCTTTGGATTCACCCTAATCTTCTCAGCCAAGGCTAACTTGTGCCCCCTTTTCACCCTCCTGATTTCCCTTTTCAGTAAATTACTGTATCCCCTGTATATCCCCAGGGATTCCTCGATCCCAGCTGCCTGGACCTGAGCCACGCCTCCTTTTTTCTGGTCAAAGTCTCAATATCTCCTGACATCCGAGGTTCCCTCTTCCTACCAACCTTGCCTTTTACCCTCACAGAAACAAATAGACCTTGAACTGTAGACATTTGACTTTTAAAGCCCTCCCACTTGCAAGAGGTCCCTTCGCCTGCAAACAAATTCCTCCAACCAACCCCTACAAGCTCCTGTCTAATTCCATCAAAATTCGCCTTGCCCCAAGTTTGAACTTGAACATGTGGGCCAGTTTTGTCCTTCTCCATTACTATTTAAAAATTAATAGAACTAATTTCACGGGTCCCATAGGGCGCCCCCACTGTCACCTCAGTCACCTGTCCTGCCCTAGATCTTAGAGTAGGTCACGTTTTGTCCCTTCCCGATTTGCACCCTTGACTTACTGCTTGAGGAAACTATTCTGAACCCACTTAATAGATACACCCCATCTCAGTCCTTAATTCTCTGTCATTCCCAGATTATGTTCAGAAAATTAAAATCTGCTACTAATGTAATCCTATTGGCCTTGCAAGTCTCCCCAGTCTGTCTACATATTTTTGTTCCCTTAATTCCTCGTTTACTATTTGGGGGCCTATAGTACAATCCAAATACTCTCACTATTCCCTTCTTATTTATTAGCTCCACAGACAAATCCTCACAGGATGATCCATCAGTTATTTTATCTCTGATTACTGCTGTGTTACTCGCCTTAATCAATAATGAAACTCCCTGTCTCGTCTTTCCACCATCTCTGTCCCGTATAAAGCACCTGTACTCTGGTACTTCAAGCTGCCAGTGCTGTCCCTCCCTTAGCCATGTTTCAGTAATGGCTATAATATCCCAGTCCCATGCACCGATCCATGCCCTGAGTTCATCGGCCTTACCTGTCAGCCATCTTGCATTGGAACAGTTGCAATTTAATCCAACAGACATTCCTTGCTCCCTGTCGTTGTCCAGCCTGACCTGTCTCTTCATTTTACTGTTTCTGATTACTGTATCTCCTTCCAGCCTCGCACATGCCTCCCTGCTGTTGAGGATCCCACCACTCCCCAACCCCAGCCAATCTCGTTGAAACCCTCCCTTGCAGCAGTTGCAAACCTGCCTGCCAGGATATTGGTCCCCTTCCAGCTCAGGTACAACCCGTCCTTCCTGAACACGTCACCTTTCCCCACAAAAGATCCCAGTAATCCAAAAATCTCTGCCCCCTGCACCAATTATTTAGTCACCCCTTCATCTGCCATATCATCCTATTCTTACCCTCACTAGCACGGAGAACTGGAAGTAAACTGGATATTAGCACTGTCTTTTATCCTTTTTCCCTAGCTCTCTACAATCACCCTGCAGGATGTCATCACTATTTCTACCTGTGTCATTCTGTCCTTTGTACCAATGTGCCCAATGACTTCTGGATGCTTCCCCCCACTGCCTCCCCGCAACCCCCGGTGAGAACGTTCTGCAGCCAGTCTGAGACATCCTGCACCCTGGGAATGTGGGAGGCTACACACCATTCCGGATTCCCATTTGCAGCCACAGAATCTCCTGTCTGTTCCCCTCACTATCGAGTCAGATAATTACTTCTGTAGTTATTCTACTTGCACAGCCTTCTGAAAATGGGATTTCTTCATGAAACTGTTGAATTTGGCTGAATTGTTTTGCTTCAGACAATGGGGAGATTCCAATGAATCCTCATCAGGAATCCTCCATTAGTGGGAAAGACGACTGGGCTTTTTTCACTCCCAAACATTGCTGTGATGAGCGATTGGGAAACAGAAAGGGAGCAATAGAATGTTTCTCCACAGATAGGCTACATTTTCCATCTGTAAGTTAAATCAGTAACGTTATCAGTCCCACACTGGACTCTGTGAGCTCTTCTTGAACATTGTCTGAACTATACGACTCCATCACATTCTCGACTCCAGGTCAGTGCATTATTGCAGTATCAATTCATTAACAATAAATGGTTCTACTTGTTTTGAAGATGTGTTACTATGTGCTTGCATAATGTAAAAATAAGTGTTTCATGTCTTCACAATATCTGTGTTAAAATGAATATTCTTAAACATATACAGTAATTGCTGAAAAAGCTCAGCTTGACTATCAGCATGTAGGAAGAGAATTCACAGTTCAATTTTACTATCAAATGAGCTTTCCTTTGAAACTGACTTATTCTTAAATTATTTCCCCAGTTTTATTCTCCCACACAATGAGAAATATCCATCTGGTATTCACCAACAACATTCTTCTCAAGATTTTGTATGGCCAATAAAACATGCCTCATTCTCAGGCCGAACTGTTAATTCTTCAAAACGTAATGCCTTCATTCCAAAAATGCGTAAAGAGAAACATCTTTGAGACGTTTCGAAAGCAATTTTGTTTTTTTTTTCAGTTTAGGCTGTTATAACTACACATAATGCAACAGATGTAATCTCAGCAATGCCCTGTACTGATGCAGAAAACATCGCTAAGATCATACCCAACACCACTTGCACGAAACAGGATCACGACATTTACCTTCCAAATCACTTGCTACATCTTCAGGTTAATTTGATGTGATCTATGTACTAAGACACACAAATCCCTCTCGTAACACTGAGTTCTGCATTCTCCTTGCATTTAAATAAATTTCTGCTGTTTCGTCTTTTCCCCAAAACAGAAAATTTCCATCACATATATATTGTACTGGTTTTTTTCTGCTGAAGATGTGCTCACAGCCATTCTCTGTCTGTATGCCATTGCTTGTTGCTATTCCCTCCCCCAGTCTGTGTCCCACTGCAGATGTTCTGCACTCCCACTGTCTGTATCCCATTGCAGAAGCACTGCCCTCCTCCGTCTGTATCCCATTGCTGATGCTCTGCCTCCCCGTCTGGATCCAATAGCAGACCCTCTGCCCTCACCCATCAGTATACCATTGCAGACGCTCTGCCCTCCCCCTGTCTGTATCCCATTGCAGACGAGCTACCCTTCCCCCTCTGTATCCCATTACAGACGCACTGCCTTCAGCTGTCTATATCGCTTTGTAGATGCTCTCCCCTCCCCTGTCTTTATCCCATTGCAGACTCTCTGCCCTCCCCGTCTGTATCCCACTGCAGACGCTATGCCTCCCCTGTCTGTATCCCACTGCAGACTCTCTGCCCTCACCCATCACTGTTCCATTGCAGGCGCTCTTCCCTCCCCCTGGCTGTATCCCACTGCAGACACCTGCCCTTCCCCTGTCTGTATCTCATTGCAGACGCTCTGCCCTCCCCCTGTCTGTATCCCATTGCAGAGGTGCATCCCTCCGCCAGTCTGTCTCCCATTGCAGACACACTGCCCCTTCCCCTGTCTGTATCCCATTGCAGACGCACTGCCCTCGCTTTGCCCTCCATTGTCTGTATCTCATTGCAGGCGCTTTTAACTCCCCCGTCTGTATTCCATTGCAGACGCTCTGCCCTCCCCCGTCTGTATCCCACTGCAGACAGTCTTCCCTCCACTGTCTGTATCCCATTGCATACGTTTTGCCCTCCCCCCGTCTGTATCCAATTGCAGGTGATCTGTCCTTCCCCTGTCTGTATTCCATTGCAGATGCCCTGTCTGTATCCCATTGCAGACGCTCTGCCTCCCCTGTCTGTATCCCATTGCAGACGCTCTGCCCTCCCCCTGTCTGTATGCCGTTGCAGATGCCCTGCCCTCCCCCTGTCTGTATCCCATTGCAGACGCTCTGTCTCCATCTGACATCTTTTAACTAAGCCTGAAAAGTGAGAGAGATGAGATTGGAACTGCCAGCGAGTTTAAATTGAGAATTGCTCTTTACTGAACATTGCAGCTTACTTGGCTGGTGGGACATCGATGTTTCAGAATCTCCACATAAGGTGTCCTGGTCCTCTCTGGCTCTTTCCAGGATCCGCCCCACATGTCGAGGTAGAGGGCGAGGGAACGGATATCGGGCACTCTCACATCCGCTTTGGCCTTTTATGTCCTATTCCAGGATGTTTCTCCTGGAATGGGAGAAGAGGAGGGACGGAGTGAGGGTGGGAGTGTGTGTCCCTGCTGTTATTGCTTTTATAGGGGAAGGGGGAAGAGCGAGATGTCCGGAGGGAGTCTGACCACAGTGTTGTATCCATGCAGTGGTATTAGTGTGCGGAGATATTGCGTCAGTGACAGAAAAAGTGAGGGAAGGAAGGTGCTGAATTCAACAGTGAGTGAGGTCGTGCTAGAGCCTTATTTGGAGATAGAGTGTGAGCCTTTTTCGGGGGTAGGTCTTATAACAGATATACAGTGAGTGCGAGGGAGCAGAAGAATATGGTGACACTCATCCTGGCAAAGTGGGGGGAAAGAATATTGATGCTTGTCCTGTATTGCTGACCAATTCTTCAGATCATCTCAGCGTTGAGTTGAGTCTCCCTGAACGTCTTGTCCAAGTCTATCAGGAATAACGCCTCAGACCTTTTCCCTCGCTTCCCACATAATCAGTTTGGGTGGAGCTTACAAATAGCAAGGGGAAGCAAACATTAGTGTAAAATATATCAAAACCAAATCTGTCACGTAAATACTTTAGAACATATGCTCTGGAAATTAGTAATGCAAGTATATTCAAGGGGGAAGCAATGACACAGTGATATTATCACTGGGGTCTTAACCCAGAGACCCAGGTAATATTCTGGGGACATAAATTCAAATCCTGACAAGGCAGATGGTGGAATTTGAATTCAATATGTATCTGGAATCAAGGGTTTATGATGACCAGAAATCCATTGTAGATTGTTGGAAAAACTCATCTGGTTCGCTGATGCTCTTGAGGGAAGGATACTGCAGTCATTACCTGTTGTGGCCTGCAAATGACTCCAGACTCAAGACAACGCTGCTGACTCTTATCTGCCCTCTGGCATGGGCAATAAATACTGGTTATCCAGGGACGCCCACCTCCTCATCCTGTGAATGAGTAACAAATAATCGTGTGTGCTGCAGTAATAATGGATGGTCTCAAATTGCACCGAGACTGCAGTGACGACTAATACTGTGAAGATAAACTTCCGTAAGTGTGTATTAGGTAAGTTGAACAGTGTGTTTTGAACCAAACTAGAGAGCAGGTTATTTCAGATTTGGTGTTGTGTTGTCAGGAGGACTAATAAATAACCTTGCTTTGAAGCAGCTTTGCAGGAATAGTGACATCAATATGTTACATTTTTACACGGCGTCTGAATACAGTATCGAATGTTTGGACATTCTGGTTAAGCATCATGGAAGCCCGGAGGCTAGAGGGTCAAGCACGCTTCAATGAATTGGGGAAGTATAATATAAAATTCAATGGGAGAAGCAATGATTGTGAGAGTCATAGAGTCCGACAGCATGCAGAAAGGCCCTTCAGCCCAAATTGGTCCATTCCAAACAAAATGTCCATTCACATTAACCCCATTTCCCTGCCCTGCCCCATATCCTTCATCTTTCCTATCCGTGTATTTGTCCAAATGCTTTTTAAATTTTTTGAATGTACCGCCCTCAACCACTTCTGCTGGCAGTTCATTCCATTTGCACACTACCCTGTGTGTAAAAGAAATTGCCCCTCAGGTTCCCTTTTACTCTTTCCCCTCGAATCTTAAATTGATGCCCTCTAGTTCGTGGGTTGTTCAATCATGTGGAAAAAAAGACTGAGTGCATTCACTCTATCCATGCTTCCCATGATCCTATACACTTCTATCAGATCCCCCCTCAGTCTCATACACTCTAAAGTAAAAACTTCTACCTTGCCCAACCTCTCACTATATCTCAGACCATTGAGTACGGGCAACATCCTTGTAAATTTCTTCTGCACTATTTCCAGTTTAATAACATCTATCCTATAGCAAAGTGAACAACACTGAACATAACAGTACCAGTATTGCCTCAACTCCATCCTGTATAACTGCAACATAACTCCCTAATTTCGATACTCATTACTCTGACTTATGAAGGTCAGTTTGCCAAATGCCATTTTTCACTGCCCTATCTACCTGCGACTCCACTTTCAGAGACCCTTGAACCTGAATTCCAAGGTCCCTTTGTCTCAATACACTCCTTAAGACCCTATCATTCACCATGAAACTCCTACCTTGATTTGACTTTCTAAAATGCAAGAACTGACACTTATCCGTATGAATCTCCATTTGCCATTTCTCCGCCCACTTCCTCACCTGATTAAGGCACTGCTGTAATTTCTGAAATTTCTGATAATCTTCCTCACTGTCCACGATTCCACCTATTTTTGTGTCACCTTGAAACTTATAATTCATGCCTGTACATTCTGATCTAAATCATATATATATATATACACACATACAATATACATGGATAAAACTAACAGTAATTGCCCCAGAACCGACCCCTGAGGCATTCCACTCATCACAGGCATTCAGTCTTACAAGCATCCTTCCACTTTAACTGTATGTTTCCTACCATCAAGCAAATTTTGGATCTGATTTGCAAGCTCCCCCTCAATTCCATATGATCTAAACTCCCAGAGCAGCCTACCATGTAGAACCTTACTGAAGGCCTTACTGAAATCCATATAAACTACGTATACGACCATGCCCTTGTCAAAGTTACTGGTCATTTCACCAAAGCACTCTCACAAATTTTTGAGCCATGATCCCCCATGCGCAAAGACGTGCTGACTGCTCATAATCACACCCTGCCTTGCCAAATGCATGTATATCGTCTATCTCAGAGTCTTCTCAAGAAACTTACCTACTAGAGATTAGGTTTACTGGTCTCTAATTCCCAGGTTTTTCTTTGTAGCTCTTCTTGAATAAGGGCACAGCATTCGCTACCCTCCAATCCTCCGGGACCTCACCCGTTGGCGACTGATGATACAAAAGTACCAACCAGGGCCCCCACTATTACTTCTCTGTCCTCCTGCAGTGCTCCTGAATTTATCTGGTAAGGACCAGGAGATTTATAGAAATACTGCATAGTCTGAAAGATATGTCGACCTATTTCAGGTGACAATACCAAAGAGTGAGTAAGTGACTCGATGATTAACATAACAAATTAAAGAATATATTAATCACAGGAAGCGACTTCAGAAGAATTCCAGTCATTGTGGAATCCAAAGAATTCTCAGAAAATTGCAATCCAGAAAAGGAGGGTCATGAAACTGATCAGGAAATCAAAAAGCGAACATGCATGCAAACAAACAGGAACACAAGGACTGCAAAAATCGATGATCTATAATTCAAAAGAAAAACAAAAATAGTCAATTGTGGAAATTTGCAATCGGGGGAGACATGTTTCTGGTGGATAACAGGGAAATGGCAAAACAAATGACCAGTTATTTCACATCTGTCTTAATGGAGTAAGATCCAGAAAATCACCCAGTAATACGAAATGATTGTATAGGACTTGTGGAAGTAAAGACATAAAGTCAATTCATATCAGTAACAAGGCAATATTGAACATGCAGCTGGATTGAGCATTGCTAACCTTGACAATCCAGATGTACTTCATACCAAAATCTTCAGAAATAAATCACAAATAGAAGTATTGATTGCATTGTCGATGACTGCGTTCTATTTTTCTGTACATTCTGCAGAGTTCAGAAGCTGATGTAGATAAATGTACATTCGTAAACATGATCCAAGCACTATAGATGAATGATCGAAGCATCTACAAAGAGAAGAAAGTGTGGAGAACTGCAGACCAATTAACTTGACATTTGCTGGGAAAATGTTGGAATATATTATATAGGATGTGATATTGGATATTTAGACATTAACAGCAAACTTTGAGAGACTCAGTATGCATTTCTGAAAGGGAAATCATACTTGACAAACTTTGGAATTGTTTGAAGTTGATTCTTACAGCATAGACAATGAGGATCCAGTAGAATTGGCATATTTTAGGTTATCAGAAGGCTTTCTATAAGAACTCACACAGTGAGTTCGAAAATACAATGATGTGAAGGGTATTTGGAGGAATATATGTAAGTGGAGACTTAAAGTTTGGTTTGCCTTCCTTTAAGGGAGTCAGAGTATAGATGTAAAGACACGTTGAAGCAGTTTCACGGAGTGTTGGTGAGACTGTACCCCGAGTATTGAGAACAGTTTTGGTGACCAAATCTAAGAAAGAATATACTGACCACAGAGGATGTGTAATGGACATTATCCAGATAAATCCCTCAGATGGCGAGATTGCGTGATGAGGAAGCTCGGCCTATGTTCTCTACAGTTTCAATGAATCAGCGGTGGGTCACTGTGAACTTATAAAACTCACAAAACATACCGCAAGTTGGAAATTAACAGAAAATTTATCAGGCTGTCTAACCTACATTCAAGGCAAATAATGACAGGATAAGGGACAGATCATTGAAGACTGCAATAAGGAGGAATGTCTGCGCGTGGAGGGGACTGACTAACACAGGGGTAAGGCAAGACAAAAGAAATAAAGTAAAAAGAATACAAACATGGACTACTTTCTAAACGGTGAGAAAATTCATAAAGCCAAAGTACAAAGGGATCTGGGAGTGCTAGTTGCGGATTCTCCAAAGGTAATCATGCAGTTTGAGTCCGTGATTAAGAAAGCAAATGCAATGTTTTCAATTATCTCAAGAGGGTTGGAATATAAAAGCACCGTTGTACTCCTGAGACTTTATAAAGCTCTAGTTAGGCCTCATTTGGAGGACTGTGTCCAGTTTTGGGCCCCACACCTCAGGAAGGACATACAGGCACTGGAGCGTGATCCCAGGAATGGTAGGTCTAACATACGAGGAACGACTGAGGATCCTGGGATTGTATTCATTGGAGTCTAGAAGATTAATGGGAGATCTAATAGAAACTTACTAGATAATACATGGATTGGAAAGGGTGGACGCTATGAAATTGTTTCTGTTAGACGAGGAGACTCGGACCCGTGGACACAGCCTTACAATGAGAAGGGGTAAATTCAGAACAGAAATGCGGAGGCATTTCTTCATCCAGAGAGTGGTGGGCCTGTGGAATTCATTGCCACAGAGTGCAGTGGAGGCCGGGACGCTAAATGTCCTCAAGGTAGAGATTCATAAATTCTTGATGTCACAAGGAATTAAGGGCTACAGGGAGAATGCGGGTAAGTGGAGTTGAAATGCCCATCAGCCATGATTGAATGGCGGAGTGGATTTGATGGACCGAATGGCCTTACTTCCGCTCCTATATCTTATGGCCTTATGGACAAGATTACAGAGAATCCCCAGATAATCTACAAGTGTGTCAAGCGGAACAAAATAACCAGTGAACTCGTGGGACTCATTAGTAACTTGCCAAGTTGCATCTAAATCAACTTTAGTAGTAGGAGAAAGAGGGGAGTGGTAGAAGGCTGTTTGTGTGACTGGAGGCTAGTGTCCAATGTTGTACCAATGGGCATCAGTGCTGCGTCCCTTATTATTTGTGATTCGGAGGTGCTAGTTTTGGGCTGCGTTGGACAAATCTAAAAGTAGCATAACAGCAGACCATAGTCTAACAGGTTTATTCGGCAGCACTAGCTTTCGAAACGCTGCTTCTTCATCAACGTGCACAACCACGTGATGTAACTGATGTTGAGAGATTTTTATCCTTATTATTTGTGGTATTCATAAATGATTCAGCTGTGAATGTGGACGAGGGGTGGAGTGTGTAATAAATAAGTTTGGATTTTATACAAAGACTGGCCGGGTGGTTGGCAGTGAGGAGGAAGGCCTCATGTTACAGGAAGATACTGATGGAATGGTCAGATGGGTGGATCAATGGCAGATGGAATGTAAGCCTGATAACTATGAGGTGATGCATTTTGGAAGAAGGAACCAGTCAGGGGAGTACTCAATGTATGGCAGCACACAAGAAAGCTCAGAGGGTGCTTCTCCAGACATCGCTGAATGTGTCTGCACAGGTTAATACACAATCTGGGAAAGGCTGGGGGAATGTAAACATAGCCTTTATTAATCGAGGCATAGATTATAAGAACTATGCGGAACTTTGGTGAGGGCAAGATGGAATACTGTGTGTAGGTCTGGGAACAACATTACAGGAAGGATGTGATTGTCGTAGAGGGGGTGCAGAGATGTTCCCTTGGATGGAGCATATCAGCTATGGAGAGAGGCTGGATAATCTCAGGTTGTTTAGTTTGGAGGAGAGAAGGCTGTGAGGTCTGTGATTCAGAGGGATGGGATTACCAGGTACATGGACAGGGTGATAGACAGTAGCCGTTGCTGTTACTCAAAGGACCAGACTTTAAAAGTGAAGGATTTATGGTTTAGTGAAGATTTGAGAATTGTTTTTCAACCAGAACGTGTTGGGGTCTGGAATGCACTTCTTGAGTGTGGAGTTGTCATGCTAACCTCAAACTATTAGAAACGACACTGTTGTGCACTTCAAATGCTTTAAGATTCACGGCTAAGGTCTTGTGTTGGAAAGTGGGCCGAATGTAGACTGTGCTGTATTTCTGGTCGTACAGAGTCTGTGCTTCTGTGATTGTATGGCTGTGGAAGGCCAATCATTGAGTAGCTTAAGGTAGGAATTGATGGGTTTCTGAAGATTATCTTAACAAAGTTGATAAGAGAGAACTTGTAATATTTTCTGGAAATATGTCAATAGCAAAATTAAGGGAAAAAAGTTGAGATTTCTTACAGTCTGATACCAGATAATTGAGAACCGGGAAATAGCAGAACTATGGAGCAAATACTTTAATTATGCCTTCACAGAAGAAAACAAAACTAAAAAGAAAATTTCCTAGCAACACTAGGGAATTTCAGTCTTGTGAGAAAAGGGGAATAGAATGTAAAAAGCAACTAAACAGTTTAGAGAAGGAATTGGACTGAAATTAATGGGCATAACAAAGTCAACAGAGATTTATGAAATGGGAATCATATTTGAGAAAGTGGCTTTTAGGAAATTTATGTAGTAGGTATCAATGCAATACGAGTGGATTAACAGAAAGAGTTTTGATAAAGCCCCAAGCCTATTGTGCAAATTCGAATCCTATGGGACTCGGGCTAATATATGGTCATAGATTTAGAATGGGAGAGCTGGCAGGAAAGAGTGAGTAGGAATAAAACCATGTTTTATTTTTAAATGGAAGGCTTACAGGATATTGTACGGATCGTGTCTTGGGCTCCAGCTATTCCCAATACACATCATATCAATGGATATGGGGCGCAAATGCAACATTCCCAAATCTGCTGACAGCACTAAACAATGTCAGCTTGTGAGTGGATGAGGAGGATATAAAAAAGCTCCAAGGTGACTGAGACAAGTGGAGTGACTGGGCAAATACGTGGCAGATGGAGAGCAATGGGAGAGATGAGATGTTGTGTACATTGATGGGAACAATGGACTGGCAGCCTCTCATTTGAAAAAGGAGTGGTTGAAAAATGTTGCACTATAAATGAACTTAAGCTGCATTTTTGTTTATTTCTGCGAGGCCCTCCGAGTACATGTGTGACAGTGAGTTCTGAAGCCAGAAGTCAATACTGGGAATGGCATTGGCACGCTGACCATTGTATGTAGGCCAAGCACATGGGGAACTGTAACTTTGAAAGGAATCTGGATCTCCCTGTACACCAATCACTTAAAGCAATATTGCAGGAGAAGAAAGCAGGAAGGAAGAAACATGCTGTATTCACCTTCATTTCAGGGGGATTTGAGTACAGGAGTAAATGTATCTCACTGCAGCTGTACAGGGCCTTGGTGAGACCCCATCTCGAACATTGTGCAGCATTGTGTGCAGTTTTGGTCTCTTTTCCTAACAGATGACAAACCTGACATTGAGGGAGAGCAGCAAAGGATGACCAGACTGATCACTGGGATGACAGACTTGTAATGGGAGCAGAGTTTGGGGTAACTGGACCTGTATTCAATGGGGTTTAGGAAAATGAGTGGAGATCTCAGTGAAATATATAACACTCTGACAGGGCGAGACAGATTAGAAACAGGGATGGTAATTCCCGTGGCTGGGACGTCTAAAACAAGGGGCGACAATATTAGGTACAGACAGGCCACTTTGCATTGAGATGATAATAAATGCCTGCACTCGGAGAGTGGCGAACCAGGGGTACTCTCTCCCAGATCAGGCTGTGGAAGTCAAGGGGCGGAATATAAATAAGGATTTGTGGAAACTAAAGGGATAGGGAGAGAGCAGGAGTATGGTGTGAAGATAGAAAATCAGCTCTCATTCCAGGTTGTTCTCCAAAAACGCAATAACTGTGTTCCTGTGTAACACTGTGTTGTACAAAATCGTGCAATATTAATAATGGCGTCTATGGAAAAAAGAGGGTAATTAGCGAACCCCCAAAAATATCAGTAAAAACCAAAAATTAAATTTGATCTAACAAGCAATAGGACAGTCTAAATCTTTAAATTACATGTTGTAATGGATCAGTGCTGTAAATGCAACGCATTCACACTACAGTCACTCACTGGTGCACGAAATCTTTCACTACAATCTTCACCAGAAAGCGCGCGGGGGCTGACTGACCATGTGATGCCGATGGGGAATTCCAGTTCTCTCCAACATTCTCCCCTCAGTTTGAAATAGAGTTCTTTCGAAACATAGACTACAATTCCCAGTTTCAGGCTCAGTTTCAAGGCCTGCAGAGTCGATTGCATTCCTGTTTTTGCTGAACACATTGATTGTACCTTTTGTAGACAGAGGGTTTCTGAGGCAGGATTTGCTGGTCAGCTGGTGCCCGACAAGGAATCGCGTCACAGTGAATGCCAGTTCACTTTATAGAAAAAAGGTTCATGAATTGCATTGCAGCCGAAATGTATTGAATCAACACGTGTTATTGGGAAACTGCCTGTACATAGAATGGAGGTGCAAAACTGATGGGCTGAATGGACTACAGCAGTTCTCATTTTATGTTTCACAACGTTTAAACATATTAAGGGTTATGAATATTGTATGGGGAAAACTGCGTTGAGGAGATGTTCGGCCATTAACTGGAATAGGGAAAGCTTAATGAGTTGTATGACGTATTCCTTTCCTGATGCTTCTGTGCAGTGTGTGGGAAAGCTCTGTAAATGTTGTCACAAGCTCTCAGCTGTTAGGAAGGAGGTCTCTGCAGGGTCGACAGGATTGTGTTTCCAGTTCCCTTTTCTGATAACGAGGCTGGTGCCGGCTGTTCTCTCCGGGTTTATCCTTTAAGACCAAGGAGCAGTTTGAGACAATTGAGTGCCTTGCTTGGCCGTTTCAGAGACCATTGAAGAGTGTATCATATGTCTGTGTGTCTGGAGTCACTTTTAGGCCAGACAGGAAAGCACGGGGGATTCACTTCCTGAAAGTACACTGGGGAATGAGATCGACATCTATAATCGACATTGAATACAAGATCAATATTACTGACACCAGATAATAGATCACGATATTTTATTAATTGTTTTTAACTTGCAGCAGTTTCCAGAGAATTATCCTGGTCTGGATTAGCAATCCAATGACAATTCCACAACAGCACCATCTACACATGGGGGCCTATCGGAAACCACACTGAACCGATTATTTCTGTGCTGTTGGACAGCTCTGTCAAAAATAACCCCAACCAATTTGACCATCGTGATGGAACTGAGGTCGTGGCAATTGGTCTAATTGTAATTATTCCCTTCTTAGGGGATGGGACATAGTTGAGTAATTACCCACATTGCCAGGGAGTTGTCAGAGTTGGAGCTGGAATGAAACAGCTTCCTCAGGTACACGGCTTGTTGTGTAGCAAAAGTCCTCAGTCCTATTGCAGGAATGGTGTCAGGGCCAAATGCCTTTGTTGTATCTGCAGTGTCCAGATGTTGCTTCATGTCACGTGCAGTGAATTGAATTGGTTGAAGACGGGCATCTGTGATTCTGAGGGTATCATATTGAGGGTGACGTGGGTAATCGACTCAACAATTCTGGCTGAGGATGGTGCAGATACTGCATCTTTTACATGGATGCACCGGGCTGTTGCATTATTTAGGATGGAGGTATTTGTGGAGTCCTCTCCTCCAGTAAGTTGTTAAATGGTCCATCGACTTTTATGCATGGATTTGACAGGACGACAGAGCTTAGATCTGATTTGTAGGTCTTGGGATCATCTCTCTCTCTGTATCAGATGTTAGTCCTGATGTTTGTAGTGTAACCAGTCAAGTGCAGTAGCTTTAATGGATTGTCATCAGGTTTAGGTGCACGTGATTCCGACCCGACCATGTTCACCTACACTCGTCACTGACCCATGGATCGGTTTGATGGTAATGGTAGACTGATGGACTATCCTGGGGGAAAAGTTACAGATTGTCATTGAAATCTACAGCATCAGATGATAACCAAGTTTTAGCTGCAATATCTACAATTCAATGCTACTGACTGCCCCCCAGTTCACACCGAGACCCATTCACCCATCAGCCCTGTATTCAGTGACCTACTCTGGTTTCTGATACGGAAATACTTCCATTTTCATTTTCTCATTCTGCTGGAAGTCTTTCCTTGGTGTCACGCCTCCAATTTGTTATATAAACAATATCCATTTAAGGTACTAATCTTAAACGTTTCCTTTCAGTAATGCCATCTTCTGTATTTGAAGTGAATGTGTTTCCTTCTGTTTTCTCCCTGACCATGAATCAGAGCTCTTCAGTATCAGTGATGCCAGCCTTATGCAGTTTCAGAGTCAAGGAACTTGTCACCATGCGTTACTGTTCAGTTCCCAGTGTACGACACTCCATGTTGGACAGGATGTTTGGGCATCTTTGACAAAATGTCGTTGGAAATTGTTCAAAAACAGAAATTGCTGAAGAAATTGCGAAAGATGTTGAAGAATTTTCTGGAGTGAATGCAGAGTTAAACTTCCAGGTCCAGTTAATCTTCTATAAAGGTTTTTTATTTTTATTTCCAGGATTCCATATTTATTTATTTAATGGAAAAATTGTTCTGCGCCTATTCATGTCTGGAGAAACTCTGCAGGTCTGTCACCATCTGTAGAGAAAGAGAAACAGTGTTAGCTTTTCCAGTCCAGTGTGACAATTCTTCAAAATGCAAAATAGTCTTTTAATCCCTTGCCGGAAGTGGAGGATGGGTGGCAGTGAAAAGAGTGTGTGGCAAAAGAAAAACGGGCTTTTAGCAGTGGTGCAAGGAAAGATTCTGTATAACGGGTCGAATTTAACGTGTGAATGGGGGAAAGGGGATCTCTCTATTGAATTCAAGATAAAGAAGACACAACCAGACAAAGTCATACAGAGGCCAGGATGGAGAATGTTGACCATGTGGTATTATATAAATCTGGCCACAGATTTTCACTGTCGTGATCATCACCCCCTTTAAACAAAGGACTTCAGGTGCTTGCCTTCTTATTGGCACTAGTAAGCGTTTCATGCTGCCTTCGTATTGTAACATGGAGAAAAACAAATCACAGCATGACATTTGGGCTGAGTGTTGGTTACCTGTCGTTTTTAATATTATTTCAATTTTGCAGTGCTTATCTTTAAACGCTTCTTCTTGAAGTTAGTATCAGATGCAGTGTAGGATGTTGAGGAGTGACATTATAGAAACATATAAAATCATGAGAGGTATGGATAGGGTGAATAGCCAAGGTCTTTTCCAAAGGGTAGGGGAATCCAAACATAGAGGGAATAGGTTTAAGGTGAAACAGGGTAGATTTAAAAGGGACTAAGGGGCAGCTTTTATACACAGAGGACGGTGTGGGTATGGAATGAGCTTCCAGAGGAAGAGTGGGAGATGCAAGGACAGCTACAACATTTAAAACTCATTTGGACTAACATATGAATGGGAAACATTTAGAGGCACATGGACCTAATGAAAACAGATGGGACTAGTGTAGTTTGGAAGATCTGCCCAGCATGGACATTTAGAAAAGCTTCGCGCAGAGTCAGGGTGGTTTTGCAAAAGGGAAATGATATTTTGCCCTGTAAAATCATGCAAAGTATTTCTGGAGATGCCTGTAAATGTAACAAGTCGACTTGATAAAGGCGATCTGGTGGACACGAGGCTTTCCAGATATTTTCCACAAGGTATTACAAAACAAAAGTTCATACACAAAACAGAAGCTCTAGGACGTCGGATACTGTATTAACATGGGATGATGATTGTTTAACACAGAAATCGGAGAGTCAGCATTAATGGATCTTTATGATAAAGGTGTATCTGCTGGAGTACCACAAATATCAGTCTGATAGCATCAGTTATTTACAATCTAAGCTGACAGCCTGAAGGAGGGAACTGAGTGCAATATCCATCCGAGTTTGAGGATGACACTGAGAATCAAAAGGCAGGCTGTTACTTAATGGAGAGGACTTCCAGAAAAGGAACAGTAAAGGCATTGGAGTCTTCCTGTGTATGAACCATAAAGTCAGCTCGATGATGCAGCAAGTAACTCGGTTGGTACATTAGGGGGTTTGCTGGGAAGGAAGGGTTGTGTTATTGAGAATCTCTAAGATGGTGAGGCGATAATTCATTGGGGTTTAAATGAATGAGGAGTGATACTGCTGGAAACTACAAGGCACTGAAGGGGTTGGAGAAGGTAGATGTTGAGAAGTTGTTTCCATTGTTGGGCAAAGTGTCGAACTTGATGATATAGATACCGAATAAGGGACATCGATTTCAATCTGAGATGCAAAGTAATGTCTTCTCTCCGAAGGTAGTGAATGTCTGGAATTCCCTAACCCAGAGAGGTGTGGAGGGATACAAGCAGTCGGCAAGATAGTGGAGTTGAGCACTGGAGTAGATCAGCCATGTTCTTATTAAATGACAGGGTTAGCTTGATGGGCCGATTGACCTACTCCTGTTCCTATTTATTAATTTCACATGTTATGCTTTTGGAAAGTAACGGGTTATTTTGCTGGAAATCGTGTTGTACAATGTTGCATTCAGGGAGAGCAGAGGATTTGTTGTTTTAACCCTGGGTGGGGTATGTGACTGTATTCCCAGCGTATCTGTGTCTGCAACATGACCCACATCTGGAGCAGAGATTACAGAGAGGGGAAGCCTGGAAACAGGGATTGAGGGGTGGGGGTGGTGGTCACTTCCTGATCCAGCCTGGATTTCCCAAGTACATTTCCAAAACTCCACCTAACCATCGGAGTGGCCTCGATCTGCCCCTGTTTAGCATGTCCGAGGGCTGAATGGAACATCAGAACATCGGGCTGAGGGACACAAGTAGGCCATTCGGCCCTTTCACACTACTCAACCAGTAAATAAGGTCATGGCTCATCACATTGTGATCCCAACTGCACTTTTCTTTCCACGCACCATTATCCCTGATTCACCTGTCCATGGAAAATCAGACAAAGACAGCTTCGATGTAATATAAAGGTCCAGCCACCCCAAACTTCTGGGAAAGAGAATTCCCACTTGACTGAAATCCAACTTTGTGCAGTTTTCCTAAATCCTGCTCTGACATAGGTTGGAAGGTGTCACTGTTTCCTTTTCTCGTCCCATTCCTCCACTGCTGACACCAAATTTTAAATGTAACTAGTTTGGTGATATGGCCGATGATAAAGTTCTCAGATTGAGTCAAGTTCAGTGACAGGAACAAGTCATGCAGATTTCTTTAGTTAGCCACAAGTAACTAATAGAACTAACGGAACTAACTAATAGAACTAACGGTGGATCTGTGGTTAGCACTGATACCTCCCGTCACCAAGTAGCTGCGTTCAGTTCCAACCTCAGGCAATCCTCTTTGTGGATTTTGAACAGTCTCCCCATGTCTGTGTGGATTTCCTCCCAGTGTTCTAGTTTCGTCCCATCATCCATAGATATGCAGCTCAGAGCGGATTGATCATAGTGCCCAAGTATGTGTAGGTTAGATAGGTTAGTCATGGGAAATGCAGGATTACATGAATAGAGTAGGGGGGCAGGTCCGGAGGGGATACTGTTCCGAGGGTCAATGTGGACTTGATGGACGGAATGTCCTGCCTCCACACTGTAGAGATTCTATAAAAACAACAAGACGTTTGCACTATACAAACACCCAGTGGGTATCTATCTGATCACTCTCCTCTAGGTTTTGTATGTTTCAATAAGATCACCTCTCATTCCAAGAGTAACTTGTTAAAGCTTTCATAATATAAGACCATCATTCCTGGAATACATAAAGTGAAACATCTCACTGCTTCCAATTTAATTAAATCCTTTCTCAGGTAAGGAGACAAAAATTATCTCTCACACAGATGAAGTTATTTTTTGTTTTCTCAATGGTGAGAGTATTTGGAACTCTCTCCCCTGCAGAGCATTGGAGGCAGAGATATTGAATATGTTTGAGTCACAGACAGAAAGTTCATAAAGAATAACGGAGTCAAGGATTATCGAGGAATGGCAGGTAAGTGCCGTGTTGGGGAAATGCTGACAGTGGTTAAAAAAAATCACACTGCTCCAGCACATCCAGGAATATAATGCAAAATGAAATGATAATATCGATAAAATGTTAAGGGGAAATCCAAGATGGTGGCGATCTGGAAGGTCTGCTTTGTCGGGCTCTGCATCACAGCACGGGCAAAGTGGTTCCCTAACCCACTCCATCCCAGCCATTTACTTAAAATGCTTAGTTTTTGAAAGTTTTGAGAGTTGGCAGTTGTAGTAGCCTTAGTTTGTGTAGTTTTTAAGCTCTATGAGACTTTGTTTATTAATGATCAGTAATTCGAGTTCTTCCTCTCTCGAGTTTAAATGTTGCTACAGTGTGTTCTGGGTAATGATGTGCTTAAATGATCTACCTGAACAATTAAGGTGAGCCATTGGCCAGAAAAGAGGAAAAAATTACTTTCTAGTCTTAAAAAGAGAGGGTGGATGTTGTCCTATTGCAGGAGATGCACCTTGATGACAAAGAACATTTGACATTACAGCAGGTCGGGCTTGATCGGGTTTATTTCTCATCTTTTAATATTACGAGAAGGGGAGAAGCCATAACGGATAAAAAGAATCTTCCATTTAACCTAACAGATTGTATTTGACATTCACGGGAGGTTCATAATACCCAAAGGCTTGAACTATAGTAAAGAATATAGTATTTTGAATGTTTTTTGCACACACACCCCTCCCCCCCGCCCCCGACTCCCAGCGAACCCTCTTAAATTCCTGGTAGATGCATTTTCCAAATTCAGTTATCTTGCATCGTGGCACATTATTGTAGAAGTTTTCAAAGTCTTATGGACCACACCGTGGACAGAATGTCCAAAGGTGCCCCAATACCCTCGTTATAATGTAAACAATTAGTGGATATGTGTGCAGAACGAGAGCTGGTGGATGTCTGATGACAGATCCACATCACAAGTAACATTCTTCTTTAACCGGCATAAATGCCACACAAGGGTTGATATCTTCCCCATTCCTGCAGCCATCTTAGATTCAGTGGCATCCTGCACAATTGGGAATGTTACTATTTCTGACCCTGAAGCAGTATACTTATTGATTAAGATTAAGGGCAATATAATAGATTCGAGACACTCGCGAATGTATCCCTTTGTTCTTAAGATTAGTTGGTTAATTGAGTATTTAGATTAGATTACTTACAGTGTAGAAACAGGCCATTCGGCTCAAAAAGTCCTCACCCATCCACATTTACCCCTTCACCTAACACGACAGGCAATTAAGCATCGCTAATTTACCGAACCTGCACATGTTTGGACTGTGGGAGGAAACCCACGCAGACACACGGAGAACGTGTAAACTCTACACAAACAGTCACCTGAGGCAGGAATTAAACCTGGGTCTCTGGCGCTGTGAGGCAGCAGTGCGAACCATTGTGCCACTGTGCTGACCACTGCAATGTATTCAAGTCTTTCTTAGCCATTAATTCAGATTCAACCAGTAACTCGTCCACTCTATGGCAAATTGCTAAGGCTTATGCCAAAGGAATAATTATTCCTTATGATGTAGCAGAAGTGGAAGCAGGAACCCTGGTTTGAGGCAAAGCTGAGGGCAGCCGAAAGTACATACTGTGATTGACCCTCAGTGGCTTAGCTGCAGAGGGTCACAATGCTTCAGTCTACAGTGAATTCCACGCTCACACAGACAGCCAAGCAGGAACTTACTTTTGCAAAACAAAGGCTGTTTGAACATGGTTATAAACCAGGCAGGTATTTATTCTATCTTGCCAAGAAAATGATCGCCCCTCTTAAGCCATTACCTCAATTAGGGAAGGTATTGGGATCCTTATCTTCAATTCCAAGAAGATTAATGTCTCCTGTCCGAGATGTTTCACCGAATTATTTCAGACTGAACATTTTGAGGATAGATGGATTAAGATGGAGTCATTTTTCAAGAACCTGGGTCTTCCAGGAGTAACCCCTGAATAAGTGTTGTGCCTTAATGCACCATTGTCGGCACGGGAGGGTGTGAAGCAGCTTCAGAATGTAAGGGTGCATGTTCCTGACAGATTTCCTAGTGAGTTTTATAAATAATTTATAAAGCTATTGTCAGGGTTGATGTTTAACGTGTTCCATCATTCATACAGTCACAAACCCCTCCCTCCATCCTTAATGGAGGCTCATATCTCTCTGATGCTGAAGAAAGGAAGACCCCGGAGGATTGTGCTTCTTACACGTCAATCTCACTTTAAAATGTTGGTCTCAAAATCCTGTCTGAGATCCGTGCATTAAGGTGGAATTTTTGCTGCCTTCCATTACCAAAGAGGACCAAACAGGCTTTGTGAAGGGCCGCAGCACTTCCTATAATGTTAAGAATTTACTCAATATGATCCAAGAGTGTCAACAACAATCTGTCCAGGGATTATTGATCTCTTTAGATGAGGGAAGGCATTTGATTGGGTTGAGTGGCCGGATCTCTTCTGTACATTAGAACGGTTTGGTCGATGCAAAGTTTTTATCAAGTGGGTGAGGGTCCTTTACCGCGGTGAGGCTGCAGTTCTCACTAATGGTGTGGCCAACCAGTAATATTAATATTTCTCCAGGCAACCGACAAGGTTGACACCTTTCACCATTGTTGTTTACATTGGGGATTGAGCCACTGGCGGAGGCCATCCGTAGGGATGCCAACATATCTGCCCCAGAAGTGGGATAGAAGTCACGTAAGATTATATTGTATGCAGATGAGGGTCTTATGTTTTTGTGAAATCCCGCAATTTCGGTAGTTCATGTGATGCAATGCATTAATTCACTTGTTGCCTTTCCGGGCGATAAGATTAATTTTACAAAGTTGGAGGCCATGCCTATGGGAGGTCTTAGGGAAATACCTGATTCTGAGGCTAAATCCTCGTTTCCTTTTAAATGGTCACGGGGGTGGTTTCCCTATTTCAGTATATTCATTACATCTGTCTTTGATCATTTATTTAACGCAAACTATGTCCATTTGGTTGACAAAATTAAACAAGACCTTCAAAGATGGGAGGCATTTCGAATACCCTGGCTCGGTCAGACAGCTGTTATTAAAATGAATGTCCTTCCTCATTTCCAAACACAGTTCAAATGTTTTCTTTGATGTTTCCCAGACAGATATTTTGGAAACATAATGGCTGGTTTAGCTCTTTTATTTGACACCATAAGCGATTCTTTTTCAAGCTAACAAAATTGCAACTGCCCCACCGATTGTAAGGAGTAGATCTCCCCGATTAAAAGCAATTAATTAAGTTTATTTTCATCGTATGTTAGTGTCTGTGCCGCTGAGGTCTCGGCATCAATATGGCTAGACATTGAGCCCTCTCAGACAAAGTGAACCCTTATTAGTCTGTTGTTCTTAGATAAAATGACAACATTTATGGAATATTGTCATAAAATAATGATTATCAATACGGTTAAAACTTGAAGGATAATTCGTCAGATCGGGGCCATACAGCCAAAACCATGTTTCTTACCCCTATAATTGGTTTTCCGGGGATAATGGATTCCAGGTGTAAACTGTGGGCAGCGAGGGGGATACCTTGTTTGGGTGATTTAGAATTAGTAGTATCCCTACAGTGTGGAAACAGGTCCTTGGGCCCAGCAAGTCCACTTCAATCCACCCACCCACCCACACCCATTCTCCTACCATCCTATATTTACCCTGATTAATGCCCAACTTACAGATCCTGGAACATTATGAGCGATTGAGCAATGGCCAAGTCATCTAACCTGCACATCCTCGTGAGTGTGGGAGGAAACTTACGCAGTCACAATTGAAAATATACTAACTCCACACAGCCAGTCACCCAAGGCTGGAACCAAATCTGTGACCCTGGTGCGGTGAGTCAGCAGTGCAAACCACCGAGCCACCACGTGTTACTGGAAGAAGAAACAATGATACCGTTTGATCAAATAACTCGGAAGTATGGACTATCTAGTAGAGACGTCTTCTGTTTTTTTTCCAGATTAGAGATTTGATTAAAAAATACAATTTTAAAAGACACTTATAGATCCGATACAGAGAAGCAGGTGATTATTGTAAAGAATACACTCTGGGTCAGTACCCTTTACCATTTGTGGGAGAGTGTCCCTGCAGACAAGACTGTGCAGCTTCGTGACGTCTGTCGGAGAGAGTTGGGGGTTGAGATCTTTTCGGAGACATGGGAGGATATTTGTGAAAATGCTCGAAGGATTTTGATGTGTAATAGAACCCATTCCATG
This sequence comes from Chiloscyllium punctatum, assembly GCF_047496795.1. Taxonomy (NCBI): domain Eukaryota; kingdom Metazoa; phylum Chordata; class Chondrichthyes; order Orectolobiformes; family Hemiscylliidae; genus Chiloscyllium; species Chiloscyllium punctatum. The sequence goes on along the minus strand of NC_092744.1, from coordinate 129,141,774 downwards.
CAGTTGAAAAAACTTCATAGGTTCTATCTGACCCCAGATTTTCTCTCAAAAGTCAAAGTGGGATTATCTTCAGCATGTCCGAAATGCAGAATGACTACAGACACTCTTACTCATTGCATGTGGTCCTGCTGCAGGCTTCGTATATATTGGAGCACTGTGTTCGGTGTGGTAGAGTGGGTCTTGGGGACCGAATTGGAGATGGACCCGGCTTCTCTTTTCCTGGGCCTGCCCAGAGTATCTTACACAGATGCACATTGGAAAAAAAAAATATCCTTACTTTCTATGCTAGGAAAAATATTATGTTGCATTCTATGTCTGAAAACTCCCCGGGTCTGTTGAGACTTTATAAGCACATCATGGAGAATATCCCTTTGGACTTTCTCACCAGCATGGTGTACCAAAAAACAGAGATTAATATAAGTCATAGAATCAGCGAGTCATGGAGACGTACAGCATTGAAACAGTCCCTTTGGTCCAACCCATCCATGCCGACCACATATCCCAAACCAATCTAGTCCCACCTGCCAGCACCCGGCCCATATCCCTCCAAACTCTTCTTATTCATTTCCCCATCCAAATGCCTCTTAAATGTTGCACTTGTATCAGCCTCCCTGACATCACCTGGCAGTTCATTCCATACATGTACCATTCTCTGTATGAAATAGTTGCCCCGTAGTTCTCTATTATATCTTTCCCCTCTCACCCTAAACCCATTCCCTCTCGTTCTGACTCCCCGACCCCAGGGAAAAGACTTGACCTATTTACCCTATCCATGCCCCAGATAATTTTGTAAACCTTGATAATATCACACCTCAGCCTCCGACGCTCCAGGAAAAAGAGCCCCAGTCTGTTCAGCCTCTCTCTATAGCTCAAATCCTCCAACGCTGGCAACATCCCTGAAATCTTTTCTGAACCCTTTCAAGTTTCACAACATTTTTCCGATAGGAAGGTGACCAGAATTGCACGCAATATTTCAACACTGGCCTAACCAGTGTCCTGTACAGCCGCAACATGATCTTACAACTCCTGTACTCAATACTCTGACCAATAAAGGAAACGCCTTCTTCACTATCGTATCTACCTGCGACTCCACTTTCAAGGAGCTAGGAACCTGCATTCCAAGGTCTCTTTGTTCAGCAGCACTCCCTGCGACCTTACCATTAAGTGTATAAGTCCTGCTAAGATTTTCTTTCACAAAATGCAGCACCTCACATTTATCTAAATTAAACTCCATCTGCCACTTCTCAGTCATTTGGTCAATCTGAGGTGACCCTCTTCGCTCTCCACTACACCTCCAATTTTGGAGTCATCTGCAAACTTACTAATTGTACCTCTCATGCTCGCATCCAAATCATTTATGTCAATGACAAAAAGTAGTGAATCCAGCACCGATCCTTGTGGCGCAGCACTTGTCAGAGGCCTCCAGTCTGAAAAACAACCCTCCACCACCACCCTCTGTCTTCTACCTTTGAGCAAATTCTGTATCCAAATGGCTAGTTCTCCCAGTATTCCATGAGATCTAACCATGCCATTCCGTTTCCCATTGGGAACCTCATCAAAACCCTTACTGAAATCCATATAGATCACATCTACCCCTCTGCCCTCATCAATCCTTTTTTACTTTCTCAAAAAACTCAATCAAGTTTGTGACACATGTTTTCTCACGCACAAAGCCATGTTGACTATCCCTTATCAGTCCTTGACTTTCCAAATACATGCACAGCCTGTCCCTCAGGATTCCCTCCAAGAACTTGCCCACCACCAACGTCAGGGTCACTGGTCTATAGTTCCCGGGCTTGGCCTTAACACCCTTCTTATACAACCTCCCGTCTTCCGGCACCTCACCTGTGACTATCATACTACAATATCTCAGGAAGAGGCCCAGCAATCACTTCTCTAGCTTCCCACAGAGTTCCCGGGTACACCTGATCAGGTCCTGGGGATTTATCCACCTTTACCCGTTTCAAGACATCCAGCACATCCTCCTCTGTAATATCGACATTTTGCAAGGTGTCACCATCTAGTTCCCTACATTTTATATCTTCCATATTCTTTTCCACAGTAAATACTGATTCACAATATTCCTTTAGTATCTCCCCCATACTTCCTGTGCTAGTAAAAATATTCTGTTGTGTAGGATGTCTGAAAAACCTCCGGGTCTGTTGGGTGGTTGCAAGCTCGTCATGGAGGATATCCCTTTGGACTTTCTCACCAGTATGGTGCACCGAAAAGCAGAGATTTATATAAGATATGGCAACCCTTTTTGGATTACCGCGATACAGGCTTATCTGCCACTCTAAAAAGGGTTTTTATATCGCCATGACGATATTGTCTAATGAATCAGATATTAAGAATTATGAACGTATGAATGCGTATCAGTTCATGCTCTCAAAGAACGAGAGCTATCATTTTGTTATGCTGAGCCGTATTATTTATTTATGATTTATTGTTTATTTTTGTTTTTCTTCTGTCCGTTTAGAGACTTTAACTTATTTTGTATATACATGCACGTGGGTGTAATTTTGTTCAGTTACTAGAGTTGTTTTGTTATTGGTTTAATATAAATAATAAAATATCTTTTTCAATAAAATATTTTGTTAAGAAATTAAAATGCTAACATTGATAGATTAGAGTCCCAAATAACTCTCATTAGAGACACCACTCATGGTGGTTTACGTTGAACGTCACCACTTAGGGTGATGGGGTGAGGTTGAGAAAACATCCCCTTCATGGCAACCTGTGTCAGTGTGGGGAATTGAACCTGCGCTGGTGGCCTCCCTCTGCATCACAAACCAACCATCCTGCCAACTGAGTAGGAGACTGTGTAATATTGCACACAGAATCAGTCACAAAAAAAGGCAAAAGAAATTTTAATGACAAGGAAATAGGTATATTTGAGATAAAAATGTTCTCTGTTAGAAATTGTATTTTATAATGAGACAAGTGTTTGGAAGCTGTCTTTGGTTGAATACAATAAGGTGAGACAAGTGAAATAACCAGAATGACGAATTGTGATTGGATATTGATAACCATAAAATAAGTGCATGTTTTTGATTGGTCTGTGGAAAGCCTGTTGACTGTTGCATGAATTTATAAATCAGATAAAATATAGTGCAAGTAGAGTCCGTCCCCATGGGAAATGCCTTCTGAACACATGCTAGAAGAAACCCGGGATATGAAGTGTCTGAGAATCGTCTGCTCAGTAACAGGAACCTGGGGGTTGAATGACTGGAAGTTCCAGTAACATGGAGCTGAGAAAACCATCAGAACACCCCCAAATGAATCGAACGTTGGAGCATGTTTGAAGTACTGAATGGCCTCATGATGGATTTTAATTGTGTGTGATTTGAAAAACGTACATCTCTACTCCATCCTCTTACATGTTACACACTGGGGCACAGCCGTTTTCCTGAAACTGGGAAGAAGTTGGATCAATACCTGGAACATTCCATAATTGATATTCTGCAGAATATTCTCTAACTATGTGGGGGGCATTAGAAAGGCAAGATAGAAAGAGAGGGAAGGTGCTGCATGCAGTAGTGTGAGTGATGGAGCATGAGCCTTGTTCGGGGGTCGGTGCTATAACAGATATACAGTGAGTGTGAGGGAGCAGAGAGAATATGGTGACCCTTATCCCTACAGAGTGGGGAAGGTTATTGATGCTTGTCCTGTATTGCTGGACATTTCTTCAGACCCCAGAAACTGCACTGAGCTGGGTGGGGAGCTCAGCCCATGCTCGGTGAATCTGGTAGTGTGGCCCCCTCTGGGAAGAGAATGGTCCCCTTTTGTACGAGCGCATCCACCAGGACTTCCGTGCTGCTGTTGACAAACCGTAGTGTAATTTCCCCTTTGCTGCCATGCTCGGGGAAATGTGCAGGGAAGCTCCAAACTGAGAAAGCGCAACCATGTGCCCATTGATCTTTTAAAGATGGCACCAGTGTCAGGGATTACGGAATATCCAGGGGCATCCGGGCGACTGTGAGTACCTCCAGTCATGATGGGTGGGAGAATCGGGCTGGCATTGTATGAGAGGGACACTATGGAGTGGGATGTGTAGTTAATGGGATGAGTTTGGTAAGATAGCACCAGGAAACTAGCTCGGCCTTGTGCAGACAACCCCTCTGTCACACTTAATTAAAATGTCACTGCGACAGTTTTTTGTTAGATTAAGCCCAGTGAGGCGAAGACTCTGCTGTCCTCATTCGCAGTTACAAAGCTGCAGAACAAATGCTCATCCAAAACTCTCCATCGCCTGAACTCACAGCAATATCCCTTTCACTCATAATTATTCGAAATACTGACCCGTGTTGTATGATACTATCGAAATGTCTTCATTTCAGCATTCTGAACCTGTGAACACATCCTTCCATGACATTTTATCTCGGTGTACACCCCCCCCCCCACCACCACCAAGTCTCCACCCCAAAACACACTCATTTACAGTCATAATGCATGAGACTGCCAGTATGACTGGCCATTTGGCCCAGCTGGCCATGCCAACCAAAATGTCCTTCCAGACTCACCCCATTCCACTGTCCTTGTTCTGTCTCCCTCTAATCCTTTCCTATCTGTGTATTTGTCCAAATGCCTTTTCAATGTTGTTATTGTACCCACCTCAATCACTTTCACTGACAGCTCAGTCCATATGCGTACCACACTCCATGTAAAAAAGTTGCACCTCAGTTTCCTTTTTTTTAATCCTTTCTAAACATTAATGGATGTCCTCTAGTCCTCGATTCCACAACCTTGTGAACAAAGTTTGAAGTATTCACCACATGCACACCTCCCATGATTTTATAAGGGCTACACTTCTATAAGAACCCCCTCGGTTTCCTACGCTGTAAAGAAATAATTTCTAACCTGTCCAACCTCTGCCTATAACTTAGAGCCTTGAGCTCAGGAAACATCTTTGGAAATTTGTTCTACGTACTTTCTTGTTCAATAATATCCTTTCTGGAGCAAGCTGAACAAAACTGAACACAATACTCCAACTGCAGCCTTACCAACATCCTGTACAACTGCAACATACCGTCCCAACTTCTATACTCAATGCCCTGATGAAGGCCAATGTGCCAACAGCCTTCTTCACTGTCCTGTGTATCTGTGACTCAAATTTCAGACAACCGTGCACCTGATCTCCAACGTCCTTTTGTTCCACTACACGCCTGAAGGCACTGTCATTCATCATTAAATTCCTACCTGGATTTCACTTTCCTAAATGCAAGACACTTATCTATATTCAACTCCATTTGCTATTTCTCAGCCCACTTCCTCAGCTGATCAAGATACTGCTGCAATTTCTGATAATGTTCCTCACTGTAAATGATGTCTCCTAATTTTGAGTCATGTGCAAACTTACTAACGTTGCGTTGTGCACTCTGGTCCAAATTATTGATATAGATAACAAACAGCAATAGGCCCAGGACCGATCACTGAGGCACTCCACTAGTCACAGGCCTCCAGTTCGACAAGAATACCTCCACCATAGTCATGTGCTTCATAACGTCAAGCCAACTGTGTCGCCAATTTGCGAGATTACTTTGGAGTCCATGCGATCTAACCTTCCAGAGCGGCCTACCATGTGGAACCTTATCAAAGGCCTTACTGAAATCCATATAGAATAAATCTACCATCCTGCCCTCGTCAACCTTCCTGGTCACTTCCTCAAAAACTCTATTAAAATTTGTCAGGCATGATCTGCCAGGCACAAAGCTATGCTGACTGCTCCAAGTCAAACTCTGTCTTTCCAAATGCATGCACATCATATCTCTCAGAACCTTCTCAAGTGGTTTATCGAAAACAGATGTGAAGCTTACTGGTCTATATTTCCTAGGCTTTTCTTTGCAGCCCTTCTGAATAAGGGCACAACATTTGCTACTGCCCAGTCTTCCGAGACCTTGCACCTGAACTATCTTCTCTCGCCTCGTGCAGTGCTCTTAGATATATCTGGTCAGGACCAAGAGATTTATCTGACTTTGTGCATTCTAATATGTCCATCAGCACCTCTACTGTGAAATGGACTGGACCAAAATATCGCAACTAACCTCCCAAAGGTCACAGGTCTTCATGTCTTTCTTCATGATAAACACAGAGGGGAAATTGAGGACCTCACCCATCTCTTGAAGTTTTACACATGCGTGCCCATTTTGGATTTTCAGGCTTCGTATTCTCTCTCTAGTTGATCTTTTTCTTTACTCTACAGAATTTGAATTCACTCTAATCTGCTCAGCCAAGGCTATCTCATACCCCTTTTTTCGCCTTGCTGATTTCCTTCTTCAATAAACTCCTGTATCCCCTGTGTACCTCCAGAGATTCCCTTGGAACCAGCTGCCTGTACCTGAGCGACGCCTCCTTTTTCTCTGGTCAGAGCCTCAATATCTCTTGTCATCCAGGGTTCTCTCTTCCAGCCTCACTTTCCCTTCACCCTCACAGGAACATGCAGACCTTGAACTCGAGCTATCTCACTTTTGAAGCCCTCCCACTTGACCGGGATCCTTTTACCTGGAAACACACTACTCCAATCAAGCCCTGCAATCCCCTGTTTAATTCCAACAAAATTCGCCTTGCCCCAATATAGAACTTGAATCTGTGGACCAATTTTGTCCCTACGATACCTATTTTAACATTAATACAGCTCTGGTCACTTTTCCCAAAATGCTCCCCCACTTTACCTCCATCACCTATCCATTCCTATTTCCCAACAGTAGGTTGAGTTTGTCCCTTCCCGACTAGGATACTCTATATATTGCTTGTGGAAACGTTCCTGAACACACTTAACAAATTACGTTCCATCTAACTTCTTAACCCTCTGGAAGTCCCAGTCTATGTTCGGATAATTAAAATCACCTATTATGACAACCCTATTGCTCTTGCAAGTCTCGCCAGTCTTCCTGCATATTTGTTCCTCTAATTCCCATTGATTATTTGAAGGCTTATAGTACAACCACTATAACGTCACCAACCCCTCTTATTGTTTGCATCATTTACAAAATCTCATTGGATATTATCTCAGTTATTTCATCTTTAAATACTAGAGTGATACGCGCCTTAATCAGAACTATTGGTATTTAAATTGTTTCCATTTACATCTCTTCCTCACAGTGACTTTCACATTCGCAGCACCCCTTGTCAAGGCACAGTGGAGATATAGAGCTGTAAATGGATGGGAGCTGCACATCCTGTCAGTTCCAACATTGGTTGCAAGTTTCCCCACACTGGACTGTGATCTAATACAGTGTTACCGAATAATTCAACAGCCTGGGTTTACACATGAATGAGCCAGTGTGGGCTGCACAGCTCCACGTGCTGGACACTTAGTCCAGGATTATAGATCAAGCATTGGTGTGGGCTGCACAGAGTTTCACTCTGGACATTGCTGGGTTACATACAGCTGTACACTAGCCGGATCTACGCAGTGCTCCATTCTGAATATGTAATGGATGGGCTGGTTATGTGAGTTAAATTGCGAATGTGAGAGAACTAAACATCTGGCAATGCCTTTATTTTGTGTTTCAATTCTTGTTATTAGACCCTTCAAATCCAGACTCATCCAGTTAGACCCAACCCTCTCGATGAATCATGGTGACTGTTGTTGAGGCATCTGAGTCTGCAACATGACCAACAAATGGAGCAGAGGCTGCAGAGACGGAGTCTCCGTGAAATGGAATGAGGGAATCACCATCAGATCAGACGTGGTCTTAGTGAATGGTGGGGCAGGATTGAATGGGCCAGTGATGCAATTTATCATATATTTCTGTTTGTTCCAAGCAAACTCCCCTTCTCTCCCAATGTCCCATACTGGTGGGGAGTGAGTCATCTCCTCCTGTTCCTGTGTAACAGGATCCTCGGGCCTCAGTCGCCTCCATATTTCCCTGTGCCCCAGTTTTGAGCAGTTGAGTGACTCCCTCCTGTTCCTGTGTCCCAGTTTCAAGCAGTTGAGTTATTCCCTCCTGATCCCAAGTTTGTGAAAGTAGATGTCCTCCTCCTGCTCCTGAGTAACAGGCTCCGATAGCTCTGTGCTCACCTGCTGCTCCTATGGAATGGAGGTGAGGGACTGAATAGCCTCTTCACATTCTTTACAGCTTTTTCTTGACTAAAGGCCTTTTCCCGTTTCTGTAAAGTACCATCAAAATCTGAATGATGTATTTTTGTATTTGACTCTCAGTAATTGAGCAAACAAGCCGACTGGCAGAATTCAGATGCTGAATAGCCTCCTCCTGTTCCCGTGTTATACACTGAAGAGTCAATAGACTCTCAGAGATGTACAGCAAGGAAAAAGATCGTTCGGTCTGTTCATCCATACCGCCAAATATCCTAAATTAATCTCGTCCCCCTTGCCAGCAGGTGGCCCATCTCCCTCTAAACACTTCCCATGCGTATATCCATCCAAATGTTTTTTAAATGGTGTAACTGTACCTGCCTCCACCATCTCTTTTGTCTGTTCAATCCATACACACAGCGGTCTCTGTGTGAAAATGTTGTCCCTCATGTCCCTTTTTAAATCATTCTCCTCTCACCTTAAACTTTTGTCTTCTAATTTTGGACTCGTCGATCTTGGGAAAAGACATTGACTGTTTACCTTATCTATGCCCCTCATGATTTTATAAAGCCCTTTAAGGTCCCTCCTCAGCCTCAACACTTGAAAATAGTCCCAGCCTATTCAAACTCTCCCTGTAACTCTAACTCTCCAACAGCTGCAACATTCTTTTCCATCTCTTCTGCATCCTTTCAAGTTTGACAACATCATTCCGATAGCAGGGAGACCAGAATTAAAGGCAATATTACAAAAGTGGGCAAACCAATGTCCTGTACAGATTTTGTCATGCAAATGTTTCAACTCAAAGCACGCACCAATAAAGGGAAGATCACCAAATGCCTTCATCACTGCGCTGTCTACCTGTGACAGCACTGTCAAGGAACGGTGAACCTGCACCATGAGGCTAGCTTTGCTGCCTCACAGGGCAGCGATCTGGGTTTAATTCCATCCTTGAATGACTGGCTCTATGGAGTTTGTACATTCTCCCCGTGTCTGCGTGAGTTTCCTGCGGGTGCTATGTTTTACTCTGACAGTATAAGGATATACAGGTACGGGTCGATTGGCCATGCTAAATTGCGCACCGTATCCAGGGATGTTCAGGGAAGGTGGATTAGCCATGGGAAATGCAGGCTCAGAGGGATAGGCTGTCCAGTGGGATACTGTTTAGAGGGTCGGTGTGGCCTCGATGGGCCGAAAAGCCTGTTTTCTAACTGTAGGGATTCGATAATTTCTATGGAATTCTATCATGTCTTGCCAAAATGCAACACCTCACATGAAACTAAAATATACTCTATCTGCCACTCCTCGGCTCACCTAAACAAGGTCCCATTAAAGTCTGAGAGATCATTCTTCATGGTTATGAAATTTGTAATTATCTTACAGACCATACTTCATATACTCAAATACAAATGATTTGTATAAGTGACAAAATACAGTGGACCCCCTATTGATCTTTGGGGCATGCCACTCGTCACCGGTCTCCAAGTTCAATGAACAAATGTCCACTGTCACGCCCAGTCTCCAATCTTGAAGAAAATTTTGGATCTAAATGGCAAGTTCTCCCTGGATCCCAGCCAGTCTAACCTTGATAACCAGTCTACCATGCAGAACATTTCAGTTTTCTTACTGAATTCCATAAAGACAACATCCACTCTCCTGCCTTCATCAATCATCTTCATCACTTCGACAAAAGATGACACCGAGTCAGTGAGACGTGATCTCCAATGTACAAAGCCCTCTTCAGTCCTTGTCTTTCCCAATGCATATATATCCTTTCCAACAAAGTCCCCTCCAACAATTTAGTCACCATTGACGTCAGGCTCAGCGATCTATAGTTACCTGTTTTTTTTCCTTACTTTCTTAAATAATGACACTCTGTCAGAGGCCCTTCAGTCTTTTGACATCTCATCTGTGGAAATCAATGTTACAAATATATCAGCAGAATGCTGAACAATCTCCTTCTTGGCTTCCCACAAACATTTGGGATACAATTGATCGGGTCCCAGGGATTTGTTGACCTTTATGTGTTTTAAAATGTCCAACACCTCCTTGTAATATAGACACCTTTCAATGTATCACTGTATATTTATTCATTCTCTCGCTCTTGTAATCTCCTCCTCATTAAATACTGAGGAGAATTTTTTGTTTCTTATCCCTCCAATCTCCACATCGGTAACTTTACTAACCTTTAAGGGTCCCTGTTCTCCCCCTAGTTAATCTTTTACCATTAAAGGAGATGTAGAATTTCTTCAATGCCTCGTTAACCCTATTTTTAAAGCCATCTCATGTCCACATTTTTCTGGCCCGAATTCCCCATTGACTATGCACTTATTGCCCTTATACTCCTCTCGGGATTCACTTGATCTCAGCTCTGTTTACTTGACATATGCTGCCTTCCTTACCTTGACCAGAGCATCAATATATCTAACCATCTAGCACTCCCTGCACCCACCAGCCTTGCCCCTCTCACTAATAGGAACACGTTGGCTCTGGACTCTCTGAAACCACGTTTTGATGACCTTGCATTTTCCAACCATCCCTTTACCTGTGAATAGGGTATTCCAATCAGCCTTTCTCAGGGCCCGCCTAACACTTTCAAAATTGGCCTTGGTCAAAGTTAGAACTTTAATGTTTACATCAGGTCTTTCCTATTCAACAACTAATTAAAAACTAATATTTATGCGGAACAGAAAGTTAAAGAAACACTTCCTGCCCTTCTGTAACAGGCTGGAGAGGCTGAATGGGCTCCTCGTGACCCTCTGTAATAGATTGGAAAGGCTGAATGGCCTCCTCCTGTCCTTGTGTAACAGAACTGAGACATTAAATGCCACAGCCGCCCGTAGATTACGATCGGGTGTTAAACTGTATCCAATGGAGGTCCATCCCTTCTCAGTTACAGTTTCACAACCAACACAATATATTCCCGGTGCCCACTCAGTAACACCTTATATAGCTGCACTGACACATCTTTTTGTTTTGAATGATTCTGTTGGCAAAATGTGCTGAAAAATATGTTGTTGGAAAAGTACAAAACGTCGATTCTCCTGCTCCTAGGATGCTGCTTGACCTGCTGCGCTTTTCTAGCAACACATGTTTCAGCTCTGATCTGCAGCGTCTGCAGTCCTCACTTTCTCCTTGTTGGCAAAATGTGTCAATGTTCTAGATTTCCACCTTTTCAAGTAGCAACAGGGTAATATGAGCTGAATGGCCTTCTATTATCACTCTGTAAGAGGTCCATAGGGACAGAATTGCTTCGGCCTGTTATTGAGCAGCAGTCTCAATGCTCTGTCTCAAGATTATGAAAGGATTTGGTAGCAGGGCACATAAAACCAGGAGCAGCCTCACACTGGTCAATAAGGAATCTAGAAACTTGCTCATCCGACCTTTCTTTATGCAACCGATCTGATATTGTCTAACTGCTTCTTTCGTAAACAGAGTGGAACGTATATAGACCCCTGCAGTGTTCTGTTAATACTCTCATTTCCAAGTTTAAAAAACGATTTAAAGATTTATGGCCCATTCCATTTTTTATTATCCATTACATCCAAACCCAGTAAATGTTCTCTTTTGTAGTTATATGAAAAGTGATGTGTGGAACTGGTTAATTGAACCTGTTTTCTCAGACATGATTTGGAGATGCCGGTGTTGGACTGGGATGTACAAAGTTAAAAATCACACAACACCAGGTTATAGTCCAACAGGATTAATTGGAAGCACACTTGCTTTCGGAGCGCCGCTCCTTCATCAGGTCATCGTGCAGGACACACTTCGAAGGCACAGAATTTAGAGCAAAAATTTACAGTGTGATGTAACTGAAATTATACATTGAAAAATACATTGATTGTCTGTTGGGTCTTTCATCTGTTCGAATACCATGATAGTTTCACTTCTTTCTTGTGTAAATCACAAAACCTTGGTTTAAAAAAATGTTGCATTCTCAGGTTAGCTGTAACAGTGAGTTTTAGCTAGACAATATGTTGAAGGTGTTAGCCCCCTGTGTTCTCTGTCTATGCCATGATGTTGAGATTGATTCTAATCTGAAAAGTGAGATAACAGAGTTTTACATGAATCCATGCAGTTTTTGAGCAAACCACAATGTAACTCTGCAAGTGCAAATTCATCCCACAAAATATATGTGTGCATGTGGGTCTTTGTTGGTTTATGTATCTGTGTGTGTCTGGTTTGGGGGGTTTGTGAGTATGAGAGAGAATGTATATATGTGTGTAGTGATGTAGAGTTTCTTAAGTCTGTGAGGGGGTGCATGTGTGAGTGTGGGAGTATGTGCATGTCTGGGGTGGGGGGTTTTGACTATCAGTGAGAGAGAATGTATATGCTTGTGCATGAGTGTAGAGTGGTCTCAGTCTCTGAGACGATGCCGTGTGAGTGTGGGAGTGTGTGTGTGTCTGTAAGGGTGTGTCTGAGTGTCTGTATGCGTGTCTGCGTACATGTGTGTCCGTATGTATGTGTGTGTATAGGAGTGTCTGTGTGTGTGTATAGTACAATGGCGGTCACCTGTAATGTGACATGAACTCAAGGTCCCGGTTGAGGCCCTCCCTATGTGTATCGAAATTAGCTATCAGCCTCTGCTCAGCCACTTTTCGCTGCTGCCTGTACTGAAGTCCGCCTTGGGGGATGGTCACCAGAAGGTCCGGGTTGAAGATCCTGGACCACTGAAGTGTTCCCGAACTGGGAGGGAACACTCCTGTCTGTTGATTGTTGTGCGGTGCCCATTCATCTGTTCTCCATAGCCTTTGCTCGGTTACCCAGTGTTTGTTCAGTGACTGTGATTAATGCCAATCTCCATGGATTCTAATTATTCCAGTGGAGGGTTTCCATCTTTAAATGATAAATAGGCGCCATTTAATGTGTTATCCCATAACATGGGCGGGACCATCACCGACAGCACTGACAGGAATCAGCAGATTTGGAGAGAGGGCGAGGAGAGATCAGAATCTGAGAACATTAGACCGGAATGTTCCAACAATGGATCAGAATCTGAGAACATTAGACTGGAATGTTCCAACAATGGATCAGAATCTGAGAACATTAGACTGGAATGTTCCAACAATGGATCAGAATCTGAGAACATTAGACTGGAATGTTACAAAAATATATCAGAATCTGGGAACATTAGACTGGCATGTTCCAACAATAGACAGGAGTTTATCCAATTATGTTTGGTATCTTTCTGCATTTAATTGGTTGTCATTATCATTGCGGATCTATTATGCTCTTCTCATTATTCAATATTTTTATTATCCTTTCCTGGCTATCGTCGGTGTTCCTGGTGAGTGTCACTGTCCAGATTTTTCTTTCTATAAACCAGTTATGACTGTATTACTGTTCTTTTATATCATCTACACTTCTTGTCCCAATTATCTTCCTGTTGAAACTCTCAATCCATAGATTCACTCTCCAGACTACTACTAACTACATCAAGGAATGTGTCCCATTCCTGTCTCCCTCTCTGCGCTGGCAGTATTACTCATGGGTCTCTATGTTGACCTACTCAGTTTCAGCTCTTTTTAGTGAAGTATTAACAGCATGGAGATCATTTTCTACTGTTCTGGTTACAAACTCCACTTCCTTCCACTGTTTCCCTCACATCCTTGGCCAATATATGCGTCTGAAGCAGACAAGTCACAACTGTGGGTGATCCCTTTGAACATGAGCTGATACCTGACACCATACCCTGACCATTTCTAACTTGAAATACTCACCACTCCAGAATATATCTCACTGGCTTATTCCATCTCCGGTTTGATACTTGAGCTATGAAATACAGGCTTAAGGAAGCCAAAAATCTGCTGAAGCAAATCTGATTCGAACTCACACCAAACACCCATCCATCTGTCATTCATGTTCACTCCGATGTATATTGCTATTGTGTTTGGCAATGCCTTCATTTTGCCTTTATTTTGACATTGTCAAACACTTTACCTTATCAGTCCATGAAACTTCCCCCGTTCTCTCTCTGTCGATTTACAAAAAGCCTGCCAGTTTTTCTTATTTAAAATAATTTCCTCCATGTGCGTTGCTTCTCAAACAATGAGTTTCACATTCAAACACGCCTATCATACACACACAGTCTCCCTCAGTTTCTGATGAACACACACACGCAGCAAATCTTTCCATTGTAGGCAGTAATCTGATGCGAGTATAGTTACCATATGATAGTAAAGTTTGCAATGCTCTCTATGCTAGGCAGATAGTGCAGTTTACTGAGCAACACACGAGCATGCTCTGCACAGCTCTCCATCCTGGGCTGTCATCTTGTCCCAGTTTATGTTGTTTGTGGTGTTCTGTGAAGCAGATTCAGAATTTGATGTAACAAACCATTTCAGCTGATCTGACAATGCCTTTATTCAATGTTCTCATTCTTGTAAGTTTTCTGTCGAAGATCTCACTTCTCCAGTTAGTCCCACTGCCCTGTCCTTTTCCCCATATTTCCACAACATCTTTTCAGTTAATTAACTGTCTGTTTCTGTCTTTAATGTGAATCTTTCTGTACCTCTGTATCTTTCCCTGGCCTTTGCTTTTGGCTCCCTAGTGTATCGAGTGCAATCATTGTGAAGCTGAGAAACAGTGAAATGGTGTGTGTCAGGCTGTTGTTCACTTCCCGGTATGTCCCATGCGTGGTCCATGGACAGGTGTGTTTCAGAAGTTATGAGACACATCCTTGTAACTTGGTCTGTACCTGAATTTGTCCCTCTCAGGTACCTTGCGATCAGTAGCACGAGGAAGCCCCGAGAGTAAAGGACCAGGCATCTCAATTGTGTGACAATGCTGTCACTTAAAAAAAAGTTATTTTCTCCTTTTTTTAAATAAGAGATCGCAAAATCCAAACTGCCTGCTGAAAACGGCTCAAGTAAATAACTTACGACACTTTTAGGGTTTTGAATCAATAGTAGTAACAACGGCCTAGTAACTTATCCCCAGCTGCTACTCTCTCTGAAACCTGACTTGATGCTGATTCCTCCAGGATTGGAGAACTGTATGCAAGAATGTATGACTAAATGTTCCTTTTTGACAAGGGGTGTGTTTATGGCATGTTAGTATATTGGAACAGTTCATCTGCAGAAGGTACTGTATCCATTATTCGGTTAAGGTTTCCAATAGTTAAATTATTCTAAATTCTTCTTCATTTTGAATGGATTTTCATTAGAGTATTTAAATATATTGTGTTTTGCTTAATGGTGAGTGGTTTCACTAGTTGCATCACATCTTGAACACCCACTTCACATCTACCTTTATAATTAGAAAGGTTTGGCATCCAAGCTACCCTCTTAAACTAGTTTGAGGCAGTCTGGTTGGTCTATAGCAAACTGGGGACTCTTGTCTTGTTCTAAATCGATAATACCAAATTGGGTTTAGAATAACAATCCCTACAGTGTGCAGACAGGCCATTCGACCCAACAAGTCCACACCTGCCCCGCCGAGGAGTAACCTACCCAGGCCCATTCCTTTACCCTATTATTACACATTTACCCCGACTAAGGGTCCTAACCCACATATCCCTGAAAACTACGAACAATTTAGCATGGCCAATTCACCTGACATGCACATCTTTGGATTGTGGGAGGAAACCAGAGCATCCAGACTAAGCTCATGCAGACAATGGAGAGTATGCACCGGGAGACTATTGGGTTCAAAGGTCGCGTATGGTAGTTGTTCTGTCTTTGGTTCCGATGTTGAATTCGGTTGGTTTAAACAGTGTTTTGTGTATAAAGATTCTTTCAGTCATTTAGAGTTCTCTGGGTGTGGAGGAAGTGAAGTTGGCGGTTTTACAAAAGGTAATGAAGGCAAAGCTCTCGGAATTGACAGACAAGCTGGAGGTGGGGTTGCGTTTGTCTGTGAGAAAATGATAGATAATTTCAGCCATAGCACGGCAATTACATTTGGTAGAACTGACATCAGACTCTTTGGAAATGGCTGCAATTCAATTTCAAATGAGGCACTTTGAGCATGAGAAGGAATTGAAACAGTTTGAATTATGATGAAAACTAGAAATAAAAGAAACAGGTTCGAAGGCCTGAATATCCTCCTGTTGTTCCTGTGTAACAGGCTGGAGAACGGAATGGATTCCTCCATTATCTGTGTAATTCGCTTCACTTGTTGACTCCTTCTGTCATCTATGTTGAAATAAGATCATCCTTAATTTATGTATACTCCAATGGCTACTGGGTCAACCTGATCATCCTTTCGTTATAAGTTAGCACCCTCATTGCAGGAATGAGCTGCTTCCAATAAAACAACATCCTTTCTTCATTGAAGAGATTAAATCTGTACACACTACTCCAGATGTGATCTCACTAAGACCCTGTACAGCAGCAGCAACACTTTACCACCCTGCTGTAACATTCCCACCCAGCTTAGAGCTGTCTCAGCTCTCTGGGGGAATACAGAGCATTGTTGGAAGATCATTGTCCTTCTCCATTCCACAGCATCACGGGAGATCTGGAGAAATTAAAGTTTGAGAAGATCATAAATGATGTGGTGAGATGATCTCTACCATTAATCTCCCCAGAGCCCACGTCGCTCAGATTCCACAGTATCTAGTAAGGTGGAGCACAAAAACAGCAAGGAGGAGTAAACATTGATGGAAGTTATATATCAAAGTGAAAGCTGCAATTGAAATACTGCACATGTTATAAAACAGGAAATGAGATATTCACGTTTGTAGATACTTCAGTAATAATGTACTGTTTAAATTATATCTAAACTGTGTTCACTCAATTGAATGCCAATGCTGGGAGAAATGGATTTAATGACCACGCGTGAGATGGTTTGCATGAACATTATGTCGAGCACTGAGTTCGAGATCAGGTTACTTAGGAATTGTGTTGAGTGATCAGAAGAGCTAATTGAAACTTTGCTGGAAATGACCTTTTGGGAACAGTGGCCACAATGTATTGGTTTTCTTTTATTCTGTCTGAGTACACGACAGTTATTGTTTTATTTGAAGTAACCGTTATAAATCTGATTCATGCCAGCCATGAAGGTGTGAGGAGAAAGTGGGGACTATAGATGCTGGAGATCAGAGTTGAAGAGTGTGGTGCTGGAAAAGCACAGTCAGGCAGCATACAAAGAGCAGATAAATCGATGCTTTGGGCATAAGCCCGTCATCAGGAATGAAGCTTCTGGGCTAAGGGGGCTGAGAGATAAATGAGAAGAGGGTGCGGCAGGGGAGAGGTTAACAGGGATTGTGATAGGTAGATGAAGGTGGGGTTGAAAGTAACAGGTAATGAAGGAAGACAGAACGCCTCACCTACTGCATTCATTAAACTCAATGTGGTTTTCTTTACATTGGCGAGGCAGGAGGTCAACTTGTGGATCATTTCAGAGAACATCTCTGGACAGCCACATTGAACATCTCCATCGCCTTGTGGCTGAGCATTTTAACTCCCCTTCCCACTCTGCCAAGGACATCACGGCCCATAGGCCAGATCCATCACCAAACCCGAGCTACGAGAAGCCTGGAGGAAAAAAACCTCCTCTTCTGCCTTGGGACCCTCCAACCACAGGGGATCATAGTGTATTTCACCATTTCCCAATTTCCCCTAATCCCAGCTTATCTCGCTCAAACCTTCCAAGTCAGCACCTCCCTTTTAAATGTTCCTAAATGACCACCTTCCTTCCTATCAATCTGGTCCACCCTCCTCTCCGACTATCACTTTCAACTCCACCTTCATCTAACTATTAGATGAAAGGAGGCAGCTTAGAAAAATGCCAAGTGTTGTTGTAAGCCGGAGGATTCAGAGAAATGTAGGACCCAGCAAAGGATGACCAAGAAACTGAGAAGAAAATTAAAAAGAGAAAAAGCGGGCAAACGAAAGAAAAACATGAAGACTGCTAAAAAGCGTCTATCAATATATGAAAAAAAATTAAAAACAAGGTCAAATGTGGAACAGTTGGTGTGCGTTAAGGATAATTTATTGCAGAGAATAGAGAAATCGGAGGGAAAAGAAACAGTTTCTTTGTGTCTATCTTCATGGAAGAATGTCCACAAATTCTCCCAGAAATACCAAATGACCATGGGACTTGTGTAAGTAACGTCTCAGACCATTCTTATCAGTGTTGGGGTTATCTTTGAAAAGAAAGCTGGATTGAGTATTTATAAATCTGACAGACTAGATGTACTGCATACAAGAATTTCAGAAGAAGCAGCAATAGACATGTTGATTGCATCGCGGATTTTCACTTTATTTTCTGACACATTCCCGAAAGTCATTTAGCCAATCTGGATAAGGCAAAGGTTATTAAAAAATATCCAACAGTTCAAGAAAGGATGAATTTGGGAATGGTGAACTACAGACCAGTTATCTTGTCATCCACAGTAAGGTATCTGTTGGACTGCATCACAAAGAACATGCTACTAGATATATAGAAAGTAATAACATAACTGGGGAGTGTGAGAATGTACCGATGAAAGGAAAACCAGAAGTGGCAAACATTTTTTTAGAATGGTTTGAAGGTGATTCTTGTGAACATAGGCAATGAAGAACCAATGTATAACGTATAGTTGGATATTCATGAGTTTTTTTTTCAAAGAACTCACACAGTAAATTCATCAGAAAAGTTAAAGCGAGAGGTATTGGGGAGAATATATGCAAATGGGATTGTAAAAATTAGGTTTACATTCACGTGAATGTAATGGGAATATAGAGGATGTCGTGCATCAGTTGCATCAAGTGATCATGAGACTATACTTAAAGTATTTTGTATCATTTGGCGTCCCAATCTACGAAAGGATATATTGACTACAGAGGAACTGCAAAAGGTATTATGCAGATTAATCCCTAAAATGGCAAGATTGTCTGATGTGGAAACTCAGTCTGTGATCTGGAATTTCAAAACATGAGAGGTGATTGCAGTGAAACTTAGAAACATAAGGGGACTGAATAATAGAGGGGCATGGAGAAGTACAAGTCCGCGAGATCAGGAAGAATCCCACGATATTCTACACGGACAAGTCAAACAGAATAATCAGCAAACAGTTAGTGTCCATTAGAAACGAAAGGGGCAATCAGTGTGTCAAGCTGGAGAACATTGATGGATTGTTACATGAGACCTTCACATCTACTTTACTAGGGAGAAGGAGGATGCAGGTACAGACTTCAAGAAGATGGACTAGGAAGCTCTTGAACAGATTGATTCAAAATATGAGCAGGGATTTGAGGCTTTGTTCTGTATAAACGTGGGCCAATCTCCATGTCTGAATGAGTTGTATCACAGGAGGCTGTTGGGGTCAAGGGACGAAAGACCCTGACTGAATATTTTAATTAGAATCTGACCAAAGGGGAGGTGCCAGAGAACTGGAGAACACCTAATACAATTCCACTTCACAGTAAGGGTGGGACAGATAGGCGAGGGAACTATAGACGAGCGAGTATTAGATCACTATTAAGGAAACTACTGGATAAAATAGGGAATGAGAATATTGAATACAATCAGAGTCACAAGGTTTGATCAGGGATACTCATCATGACTTTATCAGAAGGAAGTCACATCCAATGGATTTGATTGAATTAGTTTGAGGAAGTGGATTATTTAGTTTTGTAGGAACGCCTCTGACAAATTTCCACCTGGGAAACTGAAAAATAAAGTAAAATCTCACAATATGAAGGATAACTTGACAGGTTAAAACGAAAATTGTCTGAGTAGCAGGAGACAGAGGGTGGTGAGAGAAGGCTGTTTGTGTGACTGGAGACTAGTGTCCCCTGGTGTACCACAGGGATCAGTGCTGTGTCCCTTATTGTTTGTGTTATTCATAAAAAAAATGTGAATGTGGTGGGGGCTAGGTGGAGAGTGTGGGATGTGTGATAAGTAAGTGTATGTTTGACATAAAGATTGGCTGGGTGGTTAGCAGTGAGGAGGAAGGCCTTAAGTTCCAGGAAGATACAGATGGAATGGTCAGATGGGCAGATCAATGGCAGATAGAATGTAACCCTGATAAATATGAGGTGATGCACTTTGGGAGATGGAACCAGACAGGGGAGGATTCAATGAATGGCAGCACACTAGGAAGGTCAGATTGTGCTTCTCCACACATCCCTGAATGTGACTGGACAGGTTAATGGACTAGTTAAGAATTGGACATTGGGTGTTGTGTTTCCTAATCAGGGTGTAGATTACAAGAGCAATCCCGGGCTTTTGTTCGGCCAAAATGGAGTACTGTATGTGGTTCTGGGAGCCACATTCCAGGAAGGATGTGATTGTACTGGAGAGGGTGCAGAGGTGATTCACCAGGATGTTCCCTGGAATGGAGCATATCAGTTATGGAGAGAGGCTGGATAAGCTCGGGTTGTTTACTTTGGAGCAGAGAAAGCTGAGGGGTCAGTGATTCAGAAGGATAAGATTATGAGCAACACGGACAGGGTGGATAGACAGCAGCTGTTCCTTTTAGTCAGAAGGTAAAGAACAAAGGTGCACACTTTTAAAGTGAAGAGTTTGAGGTTCAGAGAGGATTTAAACTTTTTTTCACCTCGAGGGTGTTGGGTTCTGGGATTACTTCCTGAGAGGGGAATTATCACGGGTAACCTCACAATCATTAAAAAGTACTGGACGAGCACTTGGAATTGTCATAACATTCCAGGCTATGGACCTGCTGTAGGAAAGTGGGACGAATATAGATCGTGCTGTACTTCTGTTGGCACAGAGGCTATGCTCCTGTGACTGTATGGTGTGGAAGGTCAATTATTGAACAGCTTAAGGCAGGAATTGATGAATTTCTGAAGAGTATATTCATAAGGGTTATAAGAGTGAACTTTATTAGCTTGTTAAATCATGTCAATGTGAGAGATATGAGAAAACAAGTGCAATTTCCTTACAGTTTGAAACCAGAGAATGGAGAATTGGGAACACGGAAATGGAAGAACTATGAAGCCACTACTTCAGTTCTATCTTCACAAAACTTTCTAACAATACAAGGAAAACCGAGTCTGGTGTGGGAAAATGATAGAGTACATGGAACATAGAATATAGTAACTAAATGGTTTAGGAGAAATTATTGTGGTTGAAAGTAATGGTCACAGACAACACTAACGTAGATTTATGAAATGGGAATTATGTTTGAGAAACAGAGTGGGAGACAAATGAAAGAGAAGCAATGGATGTAAAACATTTTGATTTTTAGAAAAGTTTTGGTAAAGCTCCAAGTCCAGTTTGCAAAATCAAATCTGAGTGAGTTGGGGCTAATATATGGATATGTTTCTAGAATGGGACAGCTGACAGGAAACAGTGATTAGAAATAATCAGACTCGTCAAGCAACAGCCTGACATTGTCTGTAAGGTATGATTCTGTAAGGTATAAGTCCTTCCACATCTAGTCAAGAAACTTTGGGGACAATTAAACAATTCACTGGAGGAAGAGATTCCACAAACAACCCCTTCCTCCATGATGGAAGAGCTTAGCACTTCAGTGTATAAGATAAGGCTGATTTATTCGCAACAATCTTCAGTCAGAAGTACTGAGTCGATGATCTATTTCAGACTATGTCCCAGACTCCCAATCACCTTCCCCGGATATCTCCTGTCTCAAGAGCAGGACGGACACAGCAGAAGTGGCGGCACATTGGGATACAGTTGGAAGGGAATTGCTCTAGACTCCGTATCCCATGAAGTCTCATGGCATTAGTTTACACATGGGAAAGGAAACCTCCTGCTGATTATCATGTACCAGCCTCTTTCAACTGATGAATCAGTACTCCTCCATGCTGACCAACACTTGGAGGAAGTGCTGTGGGTAGCACGGACGCAAGATGTACTCTGGGTGGAGGACTTCAATGTCCACCTCCAAGAGTATCTCAGCTACAGCATTACTGATCGATATGGCCGGTTCCTAAAGGATATAACTACTAAACTGGTTCTGCGGCAGGTGGTGAAGGAACCAACAAGAGGAAAATACATACTTGACCACAGCCTTACTAACCTGCCAGTTACAGAAGTATCTGTCCATGACAGTATCGGTAAGAGTGACCACCGCATAGTCATTGTGGTGACAAAGTCATACCTGCATATTGAGAATAACCCCTTGCATTTTGGGTGGTAATATCACGGCGCTAAATAGGGCAAACTTCGAACAGATCTAAAAGCTCAAATCTGGGTATCCATCAGTAGTTGTGGGTCATCTATAGGAGCAGAAGTTTACACCCACACAACCTCATGGCATGGCATATCCCCCTCTCACAACAATTACCATCAATCCAGAGGATCAGCCTTAGTTCAATGGAGTGTGCAGGATGGCAGGAGCAGCACCAGGCATACCTGACAATGAGGTGTCTGCCAGTTGAAGCCACCAAACAGGACTATTTGTGCGCCAACCAGCATAAGCAGTAAGTGATACACAGAGCTAAGTGATCCCACAAGCAAATGATCAGATCTAAGCTCTGCAGTCCTTTCACATCTAGTCGAGAAACGTTGGGGACAATTAAACAATTCACTGGACGCAGAGATTCCACAAGTAACCCCTTCCTCCATGATGGAAGAGCCCAGCACTTCAGTGTATAAGATAAGGCTGATGCATTCGCAACAACCTTCAGTCAGAAATGCTGCGTGGATGATCCATCTCAGCCTCCTCCAGTGGTCCTCAGCAATTCAGTTACCAGTCATCAACCAATTCGATTCAGTCCACGCAATATCCAGAAACGGTCTGAGATACTGCATACTCCAAAGGGTCCATACTCTGACAACATTCTGGAAACAGGACTGAAAACCTGTGCTCCATAACTTGCCGTTCCCCTAGCCAAACTGTCTCAATACAGTTCCAATGGCTTTCCTCGATTATGTGGAAAATTACCCGAAGTATCTCCTGTATATGAAAAGCAGAACAAATCCAATCCGGCCAATTACCACCCCATCAGTCTCCTCTCGATCATCAGTAAAGTGGTGGAAGGTCTCAGTGCTTTTAAGCAGCACCTGCTCAGAAATACCCTGGTCAATGACACCCAGTTTGGGCTCCACCAGGGCCACTCAGCTCCTGACCTCATTACCGTTGGTCAAACATGGACAAAAGAGCTGAAGTCCAGAGGTGGGGTGAGAGTCGCATCACTTTAAGTCAAGGCTGCATTCGACCCTGTGTGGTATCAAGGGGATATAGGAAAACCGGATTCAATGGTTATCAGAGGCAAACTCCCTGTTGGTTAGAATCATACCTGACACGTAGGATGGTGGTCATGGTTGTTGAAGATCAGTCAACTCAGCTCCAAGTCTGCAGGAGTCCCTCGAGCAGTGGCCGAAAACCTCTTCAGGGCTGCTTTAGTAATGACCTTCCCTCCATTTTAAGGTCAGCAGTGGGGATGTTCGCCAATGATTGTACAATGTTCTGCAACATTTGTGGCTCCTCAGATATGGAAGTAGTCCATGTTCAAATGCGAGAAGATCTGGAGAGTATCCAGGCTGACATGTGGCAAGTAATATTCAGGCCACACATGCCAGACCATGACCATCACCAATAAAATATAATCTAACCTGCCCCTTGGCATTCAATGGTGTTACTATCACTGAATCTCCCAGTATCAAAGTCCTGTTGGGTAATCATTTCTCAGAAACTCACTAGTCTCGCCACATGAACACAGTAACTATAAGAGCAGGTCAGAAGCTAGGAATACTGCAGCGAGTAACTCACATCCTGACTTCCAAACGTCTGTCCATCATCTACTATGCATAAGTCAGAAGTGTGGTCGAAGACTCCCAATTTGCCTGGATGAGTGCAGCCCCAACAACGCTCAAGAAGCTTTATACCATCCAGGACAAAGCAACCAGTCTGACTGTCCCTTCATCCACAAGGCTCCACCATCAACGCTCAGCAGCAGCAGCAGTGTTTTCCTATCTACATGCTGCAATGAAATGATTCACCAAAGATCCTCAGAGACCACATTCCCAATTCATGACCATATCTATCTAGAAGGACAAGGGCTACAGATGTATGGGGATACCATCATCTTCAGGTTCCCCTCCAAGCCATTCACCATCCTGACTTGGAAATATATCACTGCTCCTTCACAGTCACTGGGTCAGAATCCTGGAATTCCCTTCCTAATGGCATTGGAGGTCAACTGCACCAGGTGGACTGCAGCGGTTCAACAAGGCAGCTCACCACCACCTTCTCAAGGGCAATTAGGGACAGGTAATAAATGCTGGCCCAGCCAGTGACACCCAGATTCATGAAATAATTAAATAGAAATAAACAGAGGAATGTTGCTGAGGTGTGGCAGGGATCGATGCTTGGGGCCCAGCTGTTCACAATGCCCTTTAAACATTTGGTTGCTGGTTTCAGATGCACTATATCCCAGCCTGCTGACAGCACTAACGGATGTGGGATTGTGAGTGGGTGAGGAGGTTGTAAAAAACACCAATATTGCAGGACAAAAAGCAGTTAAAAATATAAATGGTGTGCTGACCTTCATTTCAGGAGGATTTGAGTCCAGGAGAAAGGGTGTCTTACTGCAGCTGTGCATGGCCTTGGTGAGACATCATCTCAAACATTGTGCAGCATTATGTGCAGTTTTGATCTCCATACCTAATAAAGGACAACCCTGACATTGAGGGAGAGCAGTGAAAGATGACCAGACTGATCTCTGGGATGACAGGCTTGTTGTGGAAGCAGATTTTGGGGAGACTGGACCTGTATTCCAAGGGGTTTAGGAAAATGAATGGGGATGTCAGTGAAATATACAAAAATCTGACAGGGTGAGACAGATTGGAAGCAGGGATGATAATTCCCCTGGCTGGGACGTCTAAAACCAGGGGCCATAGTATTAGGTACAGGCAGGTCACTCTGCATTGAGATGAGAATAAATGTCTGCACTCACAGACTGGTGAACCTGGGGAATTAGCTCGCACCTGGAAACCGAGACACTGATTATAAATAAGGATTTCGAGACAGTAAAGGGATGGTGGGAGAGCAGGAGTACGGTGGGGAAATGAAGGGCCAAGCATTATTACGTTGAATTTGGTAGCAAACTCGATGGACCAAAAGTACTACTGCACTACCTATTTTATAGCTTCCCATGGTTACTCACATTAACGGATATGTATATCATGTAGGGTAAGTGCATTGAGGAGAGTTTTCCCATGAACTAGAATGGGAGAGGCTCACTGTGTTGTATGATCTACTCCTTTCCTGCTGTTTCTGTGCAGTCTGTGGGAAAGCTCTGTAAATGTTGTCAAAAGTTCCCAGATGTTAGGAAGGAGGTTTCTGCAGGGTCGACAGGACTGTGTTCCCATTCCCTTTTCCGACACTGATGCTGAGGCCGGGTGTTCTGTCCGGTTTCATCCTTTCAGACCTCGGAGTAGTTTGATACAAATGAGTGCCCTTGATTGACCATTTCAGAGACCATTGAAATGTTTATCATATGTCAGGGTCCGTGGAGTCACTTTTAGGCCAGCCCAGGAAATCATGGGAGATTCACTTCCTAAAAGTACAGTGGAGAAAGAAATTCTGTTTATAATCGATATTGGCTTCAAGGTCACTGTTACTGATCCCAGATTTGAGATCTCGATATTTTATTAATTGTCTTTAACTTCCACCCGCTGCCAGATCATTAGCCTGATCTGGATTAGTAATCCAGTAACATTTCCACAGCAGTACCATCTCCACATGGGGACCTACAAAAACTATACTGAGCAGGTTATTTCTGTGCTGCTTGACAGCTCTGTCAAAAAGAACTCCCACCAATTTGACTGTCGTGATGGGACTGAGGGGGTGGTAATTGGTCAGATTGTAATTATCCCCGTCTTTGGGGACGTAACTTAGTTTAGTAATTTTCCACATTGCCAGGGAGATATCAGAGTTGGAACTGGAATGAAACAGCTTCCCCCAGGGACACAGCTTGTTATGCAGCACAAGTCTTCAGTTCTATAGAAGGAATTGTGTCAGGGCCCATTGCCTTTGTCGTATCTACTGTGTTCAGCTCTTCTCCATGGCACATGCAGCGAATCGAATTGGTTGAAGACTGGCATCTGTGATTTTGTGGGCATCATGATATGGGTGAGGTGAATCATCGACTCAACACTTCTGGCAGAAGATGGTGCCAGATAAAAGATAAAACATCTTTCTCTTTTACACTGATGTGCAGGTCTGTTCCATTATTTAGTGTGGGAATGTTTGTGGAGCCCTCTCCTCCAATCATTTGTTTAATCGTCCATCACCATTTATGACTGAAGTGACAGGACTGCAGGGCTTCGTTCAGATCTGTTGGTCAAGTCTGGTAGCTTTAATGAGTTAGCATCAGGTTAAGGTTCATGTGATTCTGACTCTGACATGTTCACCCACACTCGTCACTGAGCCTTATTTTCCATTACCATGGTGTTGATGGTAATGACAGACTGAAGTGTTACCCTGGCAAAAAAGTTACAGGTTGTGGTTGAATGCTGTTCTCCTTCTCCTGCTGCTGTGGTCTACAGCACTACGTGAATACGCAGTTTAGAGCTGCAATATCTGCAATGCAATTCTGCTGTCTGTTCCCCAATTCTCACTGAGACCCATTCACCCATCAGCCCTGCACTCAGTGACCTAACCTGGTTTCTGATGTGGAAATACTTCCATTTTCAAACTCTTATTCTGCTGAGGGTCTGTCTCCCTGGGTCTTGCTTCCAATATGATACATTCCGCAAAAGCATTTAACTGATCTTAATTCAAATATTTACTTCACCTGAATCTTTTTCCTTTCTGTGTTTAAAGTGAATGTGTTTCCTCTGTTTCTCTCCCTGACCACGATTAAGAGCTCTGTAGTGTCAGTGATGCCAGCGTTATGCAATTTCAGAGCCAATGAATTCTCTGGATTCCCAACCACCTTCACCTCATTGTATGTTTTCCCTTTTGGTTTGATGCCTTATCACTCATGGCTGCCTTGTTCTCCCATGAGTATGTTTCAAGTTCTTTGGGGTTGCATTTCTGGTATTATCTTCCGAATTATCACCAGAACCTCCTCCCATTGCTGCTCCATGGTCTTTCCTGCTCAGCTCCCCTTCCAATTAACTCTGGCCAGCTACGCCCGCATGTCTTGGTAGTTACATTGCTTCATTATAACCACATTACCTCTTGAAGAGAGCGTTAGCTATAAACCGAAAGAAGGAGTTTTGGGAGATGGGACGCGAAGAATAATTGGTGTATTTCTTAACTAGATACAAAGGGAGAACGAGAGAGAGGATATAGATCTGGAGATGTGGAAAATGAGAAAACTACATTATCGAAAGAAGTAGACGAACATTCTCCAATGGTTTGGCAATGCCTGTGTACATGGTACAGTGCATGTATAGCAGAGTAATATGTTCAAATGCTGAGTCTGATG
This sequence comes from Chiloscyllium punctatum, assembly GCF_047496795.1. Lineage (NCBI taxonomy): Eukaryota > Metazoa > Chordata > Chondrichthyes > Orectolobiformes > Hemiscylliidae > Chiloscyllium > Chiloscyllium punctatum. The sequence continues at coordinate 129,114,447 of NC_092744.1, read as the reverse complement.
CCAGAATATTTATCTCCGATTATATGACAGACACTAGCTTTGGAAAGAACCCAACACGCAAACATATTGAAGGGAATATGTTGGCCTGTTGAACTGGAATAATTTGGGACACTAGAATCAAGAATTTGGAGCACACATCCTGGTAAGAATGAGAGAGTAGAGTAGGGAATTCTAGAAAAGGAGGGAACGTTGAGAGGATCAAATCATGTTTTAATGTTTTATCAATTTTATACATCATATGCATCATTTTTCGTTAACTGTGTCTCGGTTGTTCATTTACAATATGTTGTGCACATGCGAAAAATGCTACTTTACTGCACACAAACATTGATTAAACAGTGTGTATAAAATCACTTTTCCACCATTGAAACTGTCGTGTTGTCGTGTTACCAGGATACATGAACACCAACTGGCCACCAAAAGACATGATCCATTATCACTATGTTCCATACATACAGACAAAGAAAGGCACAACTTTGACTGGGACAAAGCACACACACACATGCTAAGACACGCAAGGATCTCCTTAGAGGAATGGTATTATAACCAGAAGTCCATCAATAAACGCATAAATTTAGATCCTGTCTACATTCTCTTGTTAAAATAACCGAAAATGACATCACCCACTTTAAGAAACCAAGACCTATAAATAGAGAGGTGGGACATATCACCAGAGATTCAGCGGAGACTCTCACTGATGCTGTCATCTAGTCATGGTAACGAAACTTCTGAAAACATACCTTCAAGCTCAGCGAGTTAACTGGCAGAGATATAAATTATTACTTTTTGTTTATTAGTGGAATTTAGGAGTTCTCTGTTGCTCACGTTTTAACAGATTATGATGTGAGGTGAGCTTTTCTGGGTGTGTGATTTTAATTAACAGAGGGATTCGACATTGATGTCATAACAGTTTGGGGCCTTGCCATAAGGGATTTGGACAAACTTGAACAGATTTGGGGGACAAAAGGTCCTAGCAAATTCCAACTCATTGCAATTAGTGACTTTGATCTTCAAATAAAACCAGTGGGAAAATTCGTTTAATTTTGTTACTTGTGGTTGATTAAATCAAAAGTGAGGGAAATGCCTTTTAACATTACTAAAGAGGTTCCCAAATTTTCCAAGGAAGTTTAGAAAGACAGAAGGAGGACATCGTTTAGAATTAGCAAATAGGTTGGAATTGGGTTTAATCAGGGACAAAAGGGAAGCTGAAATTGTAATGGAGTTGGGTAAGCACTTTGATGTATCAGAGAAACAGGCAACTGCAGTAGAGTTAGAAAAAACTTAATTTGCAAATGTGGCAACTGGAGTTAGAAGATAAATAAAGGGAAGGATATAGAGAGAGAAGAAAGAGAAAGAGATGAAAAAGAAAGAGAGAGAGGATTTGAAATTCAGAAGTTAGGAATTAGACAAGAAAGTTAAGTTAACAGGATGGAGATGAAGGGAGAACATAGGGATGTTAATAACTTGCCATATTTCGGTGAGAAAAATGTCAAAACCTTTTTTATTTCATTTGAAAAAATGGCTAGGCAGATGACGTGTCCAGTGAACTTGTGGGTAATGCTAGTTCAGACTAAGTTGGTGGGCACAGCTGGTGAGGTATTTGCAGTGTGATCAGATGTGGGGTCAAGAGATTATCAAGATGTCAAATTGGCTATTTTGATTGGTTATGAATTGGTACTAGAAGCATATAGACAGAAGTTCAGAAAACTAGAGACGGAAACAGGTCAGTCTTATATTGAGTTTGAAAGAAGTAACCACAGTCATTTTGGTAGGTGGGTGCTGGCCTTAAAAATGGATAAGACCTGTGAGGCTTGAAGGAAGATTAATTTTCTGGAGAAGTTAAAAGACTTACTTCCAGAGATAGTAAGAATTCATGTGAATGAATAGAAAGTTCAAGAAGTGGGAAGCACGGCAGAAAGGGCAGGTAAATATGCACTGGGGCATGAGATGATATTTAGCTTCTGGCAAGATTTTCATCCTGTGAGGGATAGAAATTGGGAGAAGGGAAGATCACACATTACAAAGCGAACAGTAGCGCACAATACTTTACCACAGGTGAAGAAAGAAGCCCAAAGGGGTTGAAAGGTGGTGAAAGGCCTCAGGTATTCTCACTATAAGGGAGTGGAAAACATAAAATGACAGTGCCGATGGTTTAAGAAGGGCTCAGGGAAAAGGTGGTTTCACTGAAGTAAGCTGGGACACACCGTGCTGGGCGTTGAATGAAAGCACTTTGGGGAAACATGTGGTGGTCGAGGCTAAGCCCAGTGGAATTAGTGAAACTGGTAAAGGAGACCCCAAGTAGAGCTGAGGAGCAGCAGGAGAGTGCACAGCCTAGACAAGGGCTGGGTATGGAGGCAGTACCTGATCTCTGAAAGAATTCATCTCTGTAGATAAAGTTTACTCAGAAAGATCAGGGGGAGAAGGACAAGAAGTAATAATTTTGTGAGATATGGGATCTGCTCAGTCTGTAATAGTTGAGAAATGAGACGCTGGAAAAGCACAACAGATCAGGCAGCATCCAAACAGCAGGACAATCGAATATCAGGCAGAAACCCATTGTCAGGAACATGGTAGGGGGACAAGGGGGCTGAAAGATAAATACGAGGGGAGTAGCTGAGCTGGTAGGAGGGCCACTGGGAAGACAATAAGAAGATGTAGGTGGGAGTGATAGTGATATGTCGAAGGGTAAGGTGGAGTCGATAGGTGTAAAGGAAGATGGCTAGTTAGGGCGGTTCAAGAGGGCAGTGCTAGGTTGTACGGTTGGATCTGGGAGAGGTTGGTGGAGGAGAGATTTGGAATTTGGTGAAGTAAACGTTGATGCTGTACAGTTTGAGGATTCCAGCTGTCCTACCACCGATAGGAGTCCTATTACCCTCCTGTCCGACCTGTCACCATCACATCCCACCTGCATCTACCTATCGCCTTCCAAGCTCCCTTCCACCCAGCTCCACCCCACCCTCCTATTTATTTCTCAACATCCTTCCCCCTCCCTTACCCCCCACTTTCCTGATGAAGGATTTATACCTGAAACGTTAACTCTCCTGCCCCTCGGATGCAGCCGACTTGTTGTGCTTTTCCAGCCACACACTTTACAACTCTCATCTCCAGCATCTGCAGTCCTCAATTTCTTTCGGGCGCTAATACGAAGAGATGAAAGTATTTTCACTATTTCTGGCATGTTAATCAAGAGTGTGATAATTTGTGGAATGGGGACAGAAATTAAGCATTCCCTTGTGTAACATCAGGATGGAATGCCAAATCAAGATTAGGGAAGTAACAGTGACAGTGAGTAACAGAGTTTCAGTTCCAGGAATACAGTTTGTTCTTGTGAACGATTTAGCAGGAGGCGAGGAGGGAGACGCACCCCTTGTGGTGGAGAAGCCAACAGAAGTCTCGGGAATTGGGGTGTTAAAAGAAAAATACCGAGGAATCTTTCGAGAGTGTGTAGTAACAAGATCCCACTGTCATAAGTTACAGCAGGAAGGAAAAACGAAAGAAAAAGACAAATGAATTGATGCTCAGAGAACTGACCCCCTGTTTGATGTAACGGTGCAGGAAAAACCTGAACAGGCAGAGGATCAGGCAGAGGGGTTTAGTCCAGAAAGGCTAATGGACTTACAAAAGATATATACACACACATTCACACACACATACACATGCACACACACAGAAAAGGATTCAGAATATATTGTTGAACGTTATTAACTTAAAGATAGAATCCTAAAATTAAAATGGAGACCCCGATAGGTGACTGCAGAAGGGAAATGGGCCGAAGTGCACCAGAATGTGTTAGCAGTAATGTCCAGTGTTACGGGTAGCACATAAACTAACTGCAGGCGGTCGCCAAGGTGTACAGAAGACTCAGGCTAAGTTACAGAAGCATTTCCACTGGCCTGGAATGTACAAGGACGTGGTTATTTTTTGTACATGACTTACATACCAAATGGTAGGTAAGTAACAGGCAGGAATAAAACCAGCACCTTTCGTGCCAATTACTGCATTCGAAGAACATTTCACGTGGGTTATGGTTAATTGTGTAGCTCCACTTCCTAAAATAGAAGTGGAAAACTATATTTGCTGACCATAATGAATATGTCTACCAGGTTACCAGAGGCAATTCCATTACGGAATGTTAAGATAAAAAGGGAGGTGGAGGAGTTGGTAGCTTTCTTTACTCGCTGTGGGCTAGGCAGTAAGATTCAGTCAGACCAAGGATCTCATTTTACCACTCAACTGTTTAAGGAAATCATGGATAGGTTCAGCATGCAGCAGTTTAAATCAAGTGCATCAGATCCTGAATCCCAGGGAGCCTTGGAAAGTTAGCATCAGATGCTGAAGACCATGTTATCAGCGTACTGTTATGATTACCCGAATGATTGGAATAAAGGTGCCCCATTAAATTGTTTGCCATTAGAGATGCCCTAAATAAATCGACTCACTTTACTTCCTTTGAGTTAATATTTGTACATGAAGGGAGAGGTCCTTTGAAATTAATTAAATATAAATTGACAGGACCAAAGTCGGAAATCTCACACTTGGATTCTGTGTGTGAGGTGAAGGAGAGAGTAGATGGAGTAGGTGAGTTTGCTAAATACTATATCTGAATCATATCTGAAGAGCACAACATCGAGTGAAGCAGGTGGCAGATAAAAACTCTGAAACTTTGAGGATATCCCGTGGGGATAACGTATTAGTATCACCACCAGTGGTAAGAAATCCCTTCAAAGCCAGGTTTAGTGGCCCCTTTTAAATAAAAAAAAAATGTGGAGTCAATTAAGCTACCTTGTAAAGACACTGGAGATGACAAAAAAAAATATCGAGTATTTTATATGGATGAATAATGCTCCAGCCACATTTAAGATTCAGGAACAGGGCGGTAGCCAGATGAACAAATTGTGTAGTTTATCTGTATGATGTGGTGATCTTTAGGAAGTGATTAAAAGCTCACATGTAACAGTTGGCTGAGCATGTTGAACGATTACAAGAAGCAAACTTGGTAATAAGCTTAAAGAAAACAGAATTCACGAAGGCAGAGGTGACTTGTTGGGACATTACATTAGACATGGAAGGTTGACCCCATGGAACACAAAAACGAAAGGCTTTGAGGGATTTCCACAACCATCCTCGAAGAAAGAGATGATTCGATTTTTGGAACTGAGTGGATTCTATCAGAAGTTTGTCCCAAACCTCAGCAACGTATTGGCACCACTGATGGATTTATTAAAGATGAACACAGAATTGTGGTGGACAGAACAATGCCAGGAAGCATTTGAGAATTTTAAATCAGGATTAATCACCGTACCAGTTTTAGATACACCAAATATTTTGAAACATTTTGAAAATTGTGTTTGATGCTCGGGATATAGGGGTCAGAGATGTATTGATACAGAAAGAGGATGATGGAATTGAATGGCTAATTGGCTACTTGTCGAAAAAACTCAATATCCACCAGAAAAAAAATACAAAATCTCCATTATTGAACAAGAATGATTATGTTTCGCAGTGGCCTGCCAATATTTTAATGTGTATATGACAAACAAATTGTCGGAGATGGTTGTGGACAACGACAAATCTCTCGCATTTTTTGGAATAGTTAAAGACCAGAATATGAGACTATTTAATTGGAGTCTTACCTGACCGACTTTAACCTCACAAAATGTACATGTTGTGGCTCCTACAATGTGATAGCAGATGGGTTTTCGCGGATTTACAGGAAAAAGTGTAGATAAGATTTACCTTATTCCAGTGTTATAATGGTGAGCAGAATTAATATGAATGATATAACTGAGATTAATACTTTTGTATTTCATAAAATTGGGATTAAGAATTAGAGGAGAAGAAATGTAGTCATCTTTTCATTCTGCTGGTTCACTTTATTTTCTGAAGGGGAGAGATGTTATGAAGCCAAAAACATGTAGGGTACTTTAAAACAGAACGGGTTTTTCCGAATAGAACTTAAAGCCACAGATGCCAGCTAAAGGTCAAACTGTTCCACATGTCACCATTAGCTGAGAAGTGGCTACCTGAGTTTTGGTTGCTGTTTTGACAGCCATTCAAATGCAACCAAAGAGTTTAAATAACGCTCAGGAAACCAGAAGCCAATGGTATTTGAATATTATTGTTTGGACACCTGGTAAGCAACCAAATTATGAGAATTACTATATCATGGGGAGTATGCATACCCAGCATTTTGAACACTGGAGGGAGAGCTACTGCCATCCAACAGCAGAGTAACTGCTGTAGAGCAGGAGTGCTAACTGGCCATCTCAAACACTCTCTATCAAAGACACATGTTCATCTAAACCTACTTGCAATAAAAAAAATTACCCGGGGAGATCAGCAGCTGGAAGAGTGAGCACAGCGGGGAAGATGGAAATTGTGTGCTCTCGAGATTGTAATGTTTAATTTGTGCGCTGTTGGAACAGCATATTTTCACAGAGTTGGAGTCAGATAGTAAGTAGCTAAGAAAAGAGGGGCTTGTATTTTTCAATAGTTGTTGTTTAGTGTTCCCTATTAAAGTTAAGAAACAAACTTGTTAATTTTTGTTTAAATAGTGGAATATAGGAGATCTGTGTCAATCATATTTTAACAGATTACGAGGTGAGGTGAGCTTTTCTGGGTGTTTGGTTTTAATTAACAGAGGGGTTCGAGTCCACCTTGTAAATGTCCATCCACGTTAGCACCATTTCCCTGCAGTTGGCCCATATCCTTCCAGTCCTTTCCTCTCGACATATTTATCCAAATGCATTGAAATGTTGTTAATGTTGTTAATGTACACCCCCACCCCCCGCCCCACCACCAACCACATCTGCTGGCAGCTCATCCATGTACCAGCCCTCTGTGTAAAGAAGTGACCACGCAGGTTCCCTTTTATTCCTTCTCCTCTATCTTTAAACTGATCCCCTCTAAACCTCGATTTTCGATACCTTGGAAAAAAAACTGAGAGCATTAACCCTATCCATACACCTCGTGATTTTATACAGCTCTAAAAGGACTCCCTCATTCTCCTACACTCTAAAGAAAAGGTCCTAGCTTGTCCAACCTCTCCCTATAACTCCGACCATTGGGTCCTGGCAACGTCTTTGTAAATTTCTTCTGCACTCTTTCTAATTTCATAACATCCTCCCTATAACAAGGTTACAAAAACTGAATACAATACTCCAAGTGCGGCCTTACGAAGTCCTGTGTAACTGCAACATAAATTCCCAACTTCTGTACTCAATGTCCTGCCTGATGAAGACCAATGTGCCAAAAGCCTTCTTTACTGCCCTGTCTAACTGTGACTCTACTCTTCGAGAACCGTGCTTGTGAAAACCAAGGACTCTCTGCCCACTGCACCCCTTAAGACCCTCCCATTCACAGTGTAACTACTACCTTGACTTTAGTTTCCAATATGCAAGTCCTCACACATCTATATTAAATTCCATTTGCCATTTCTCGGCACACTTCCCCACCTGATTAAGTTCCTGCTGCAATTTCTGATAAACTTTCTCACTGATCATGCTCCCACTTATTTTAGTGTCATCTGCAAACTTACTAATCATGCCTTGTACATTCTCAACCAAATCATAGATAACAAACAGCAATGGACCCAGCCTCCGGTCTGACAAGCATCCTTCCACTAAACCATCTGCTTCCGACCATCAACCCAACTGCACATCCGATTGGCCAGTTCCCCCAGCATTCCACGTGATGGAACCTTCCAGAGCAGCCTGCCATGTGGAACCTTATCAAAGGCCTTACTGAAATCCATAGAGACTAAATTTCCAGCTCTGTCCTCGTAAACCTTCTTGGTCACTTCTTCAAAGAACTCTAACAAATTTGGGAAGCATGATATCCCACTCACAAGACTATGCTGACTGCTCTGAATCAAACCCTGTGTGAGTAATGGGTGCAGTCAATGGTATGCTGTCCTTCATTGTGAGATGATTCGAGTACATAAGTAAAGCCATCTTCCTGCTGTTGTAAAGACTTGCTGAGAGAGCATTTGGGACACTCTCTACGGATTTGATCTCCTTTGTAAGGAATGATATCCTTCCCACAGATACAGATGGCTGTATCATGAGGGTAGAGTGACGAACCTGAGAATTTAATGTGCAGAGCTGGGAAATACGAAGAAATGGTGGTGCTGAAACATGAGGTGTAGCAAGTGTATTTCCAAAAGACACATTGATAGGGTGAGAAATTCCATGCTTTACCCAGGATTGATTGGTTTGATTTATTGTCACGTACAGTACAGGGAAACACTTTATTTATGAGCAGTGGAGGCAGATCATAGTATGCATAGACAGACAGATCATAAGGTGGAAATAGACTTGGACAGAGTAAGGCATACAGGATACACTGCACAAGACAAGCACTCAACAAGATCAACATGAGCAAGATCAGCATTATTTGAATGTAGAGAGTCGATTCATCAATCTAACATGGCTTTCCGAATTGTTTATATGCCTAAACTAACTCTCCACATGTTATTGTGCAGTTGGCGTGTGAACCCGTACTGAACGCCATGTTGTTCACAATCCCCAACAGCAGCCACAATACCTTCGATCTGAAACAAGTAGCTATTCCCACCAGCCTCCACCCTACATAGAGAACACTAGGCTAGATTCTCGGAGATGGAAGGTGCCTTCTTGAGACTTCACACAAGACATATGTCTTCCTTCCTCACCACTAGAAAACCACGTTAAAGTCCCACGTGTGTATCATGAGCAAAGGAGCCAGGAGGAACAACGTGGAGCAGTCTGTCTGTGCAGCCTCTGCTCCACTTGTTCATCATGTTAACGCATCAATCTGGAGACAGTGAGGACTGCCGATGCTGGAGATTGTAGATTGCTGGAAAAGCACAGATGGTCAGGCAGCTCCGAGCAGCAGGAGAATCCACATTTTGGGCAGAAGCCATTCCAGGAATCAGCATCAATTACCTCATCTGTCCCTTTGCAAGTGCGTTGAGGGAGGAATGGCCTCGTACTGTTCCTGTGTAAATGACTCAAGGGGCTTAATGGCCTACTCCTGTTCCTGTGTAAGAGACTGAAGGAGCTGAATGGCCTCATCGTGTTGCTGTGGAAGTGGCTTTAGGGGCCGAATGGCCTCCTCCTGTTCCCTTGTAAGAGACTCCAGGGGCTGAATGGCCTCCTCCTGTTCCTGTGTAAGAGACTCAAGGGTCTGAATGGCTTCTTCCTCTTGCGATTGGACAGGACCAAGGGCCTGATTCGGTTACCCCGGTTCCTGTTTGACAGATCGATGTACTGACAAGTGTGATGATGCTGCAGGCTTTGAGAGGTTATTTTGTCCTGGTTCCTTTTCAGAGAGAGGTTGAATGATCGTTACCAAACTGGTTAGTTAAGGCCACTGAGTAAACAGCTAGGGAGGCTTTGGGTTAATTTTAATGCAGCCTAAATGGGTGTGGCCAGCTCTCACAGGTTACGATCTCTGGGTATTGGTTTCCAAGTAGCATCAGAAACTGTTGGGGTCTCCACAGAGTTGGAAGCTTCAGTGACTTTCTCCTGTCTGCTACTCTCTGAATTTTCTCTTGGTGCTGTTTTTAATTCCTGGATTAGAGAAATGTTTGTGACAATCTGTGTCTGAATTTTCCTTTCTGCCAGGGGCTGTATTGATGGGATTTTCCTATATTGGAACAGTTCATTAGTAATAGTTCCTAGATTTGTTATTCTGTTAACTTGTCTAATAGAATTACGTTATTCTAAATTCCTCTTTCTTTGCTTTCATTTTATCTTTCATGTTTCAATAAATAGTGTTTATCTTCACACCAAGTAGTTTGACCAGTCCATGCATCTGGAACAGTCACTTCAAAATAAAAAAAGAGTCTAGGTTACCGGCTTCAAATATTTTCCAGCGCTCTGGTGTGGCCCATCACACTAGACTCCTTCTCTTCCTGAGTAATAGGCTGGAGGCACTGAATGGGTTGTCCCTGTTCTTCTCCAATAGTGTCAATGGGCTGAATGGCTTCCTCATATTCCTGTGAAACCAGCGTGAGGTGCCGAATGAACTCTTGTTTTACTGTGGCAATGTGCAGTGTCAGGCAGTGCTGTTACATGAATGTTATGGACCATTTAACAGCACAAGTCTCAATGGAGTCTGGATCTTGCTGCACGTGGACACATACTAGTTCAGGAGCTGACAGGGGTACAAAATGTTCTGAACATTGTGGAACCTTCAGTGACCATCGCCTCTTCTGATCTTATGGTGGGGAGGGTGAGGGTGGGGTTAGAGGTGGGGGTGGGGGCGGGAGACATTGATGAAGCAGCTGAAGCTGTTTGTCAAGAGGAAGCTACGCTGAGGATCGCACACAGAGATGACCCAGGACTGAGATGATGAACACCTTCCTTTGTGCCATGTTTGACTCCAAACACTGGAGAGTTTACTCTGATTCCCATTAATTCCAGTTTTGTTCAGCTCCTTGATATCGGGGCCAGTCATTTATACCTGAACCCTTGAGTCAACCTCTTGTGTTCATATCAATAAACCATGATATAGGAGCAGCAAGTGTTTTCTTCAAACACATGGTATTGAATGTCAGGATTTCTCTTCTCAAGAGTGGTGGGGAGCAAAATGACTGAAAGTATTTGAAGAGGAGGTAGATGCATATTGATCTGTCAGAGAGTTGAGGGCAATGATGAATTGGGTATGAAAGTAGATTTGAGACAGTGAGCAGATCAATCATGACCTTAGTGAAGGGCAAGGCAGGCTTGGGGAGTGAACAACCTGTTCCTGTTTCTGATGTTCTCACATTCTGTTCTTGGAAAGTTAGTGGGTGTTATTTTCATGAATGTCTGTTATGGAATGTTGCAGGCAGGGAGACCAGAGGATTTTGTGAGCCATCTCTGGGTGAGGTATGGGGGCTGTATTCACAGTGAATCTGGGTCTACAACATGACCAACAAATGGAGCACAAGTTGCAGAGAGGGGAAGCTCTGTAAAGAGAGATGAGGGGCCTCTTTCATACCCAGCCTGGGCTTTCCAATTACATTTCCCAAATCACTTCAAAGTGTGTGTGATAGTCTTGAGAGGCTGAATGGTCTCCTCTGTTTCTGTGCAACAGGTTATAGGAGTAAGTGGCCTCCAACCTCTCCTATCTAGCAGGTATGCGGGGCTGGATGGAACACAGAATCATGGGACTGAAGAGCAGGAGTGGGACATTAGATAATTTGAGCCTTCTCCACCAGGCACTATGATAATGGACTCAGCCCCACTTTCCTGTCTGTATACTATTACCCGTGACTCAGTTCCCTGTCAAATATTTAACTAAACAGCTTTAAATCCATGTGAACATAGAGGCACGATAAACTTCCAGTGAAGAGAATTCACACTTGAAAGATCCTTTCAGAATAATTCTCCATCCCTCTTATAGAATCCGACAGTCATGCAGAATGGAAACAGACCCGTTAGTCCAATCTGTTCACTCTGATCAGATATCAAATCTGACCTTGTCCCATTTGCAAGCATTTTGCCAATATCCCTCCTCTTTCAGATACATTTTAAATGTGCGATTTTAGCCACCTTCACCACTTCCTCTGACAGCACTTTCTGTACACGCACCACTCTCTGTGTGAAACATTTACCTTCAGGTCCATTCTAAATTATTTGCCCTCTCCCCTTCAACCTATTCCCTCTTGTTCTGGACTCCCCTCTCCTGGGTAGCAGAACATGGCTGTTCAGAATATCCATGCCTCTGATGATTCTATCAACCTCTATAAAGTCACCCTTCGACCTCTGAGACTCCAGGGGGAAACACCTCAACCTAATCCACCTCTCCCTGAAGCTCAAACCGAGTTGCATGCAGTATTCTTAAAGTGGCCTCACCAACTTCCTGTTCAGATGCAACATGCAACCACACCTCCTATAATCAATGCTCTGACTGATTAAGACAAATGTGCCAAATTTGTTCTGCACCACTCTGTCTACCTGCGACTCCACTTTCAAGTAACTATGTGCCTACAGCCCTATGACCCTTTGATTAACAACACGCCCCAGGACCTTACAATTAAGTGTATAATTTCTGCCCTGATTTGCCTTCCCAAAATGCAATACTTCGTATTTATCTAAATTTATCTGTATCGTCACTCCTTGTCCCTTTGTCCCATCTTATTGTGGTCTCGTTGTACTCTGAGACAATCTACTACACCACCTTTCTGATGTAATCTGTAACCTAACTAACTATGGCCCCTTTATTCGCATCTAAATCCTTGACATAAATGATGAAATGCAGTGAAGTCAGTACTGATTCTTACAGCACACTGCTGCTCACAAACCTCCAGTCTGAAAAATACCCCTCTTCCTTCAAGCCAGTTGTGACGAGCTTCCTCTGTATCTCGTGTGACCGAACCTTACTCATCTGCCTACCAATCGGAATGTTGTGAACACCTTACTGAGGTCCATGTAGACAATTTCTACCAAATTGCCTTCATCAATCTTCTTTGTCACCTCTTCATAAAACTCAATCAAATTAATGAGACATGATTTCTCATGCAGAAAGCCACGTTGACTACCCCGATCAGCCCTTGCCTTCCCAAATGCATGAGCTGAAAAATGTGTTGCTGGAAAAACACAGCAGGTCAGGCAGCATCCAAGGAGCAGGAGAATCGACGTTTCGGGCATAAGCATGTATGTAAATCCTGTCCCTCAGAATCCCCTCCAACAACTTACCCACCACTGACATCAGGCTCACCGGTCTCTAGTTCCCTGGCTTTTTGGGTCACTGTTTCCTTTTCTAGTCCCACTCCTCCACTGCTCATAACACATGTCAAATGTAACCAGGTTTGTGATATGTCCGATGATACCGGTCTCAGACCGGGTCAGGGTCAGTTTTAGCAACCAAGTAAGGCTAGTTTCTTTAATCTGCTAAAAAAGCACGTTTATGATCCAGAGCAATATTACTCAAACTATGGTGGAAAGATGAATGGCAAACTGTTTGGATATTGCAAATACAGAATCGACATTTTCCTTTCGAAACACACACACACTCACACACACACAATCTCTGCAATTTCAAGTTGAACGCATTTTGTCCATATATTATTGTAACTCATGACAAAAGGAAAAATTGAGAGATTGTTCAAAATGTTATTCTGCTTCTGAAGATATTCTTCTCACACAAGATACTAGCAATGGGATTTCATCCTGGAACAGTTGGATTTGTACGAATTCCCTTTGCATTAGGCAGTGAAGAGATTCCAATGAATTCTGGCCAGGGATCGCCCAAGGGTATCACAGTGTCTAAGTGGTTAGCACCGCTGCCTTACAGCACCAGGGACTTGCGTTCAATTCCAGACTCGGGTTGCATATTCTCCCCTTCTAATGGTTGCTCCAGTTTCCTTCCACAGTCCAAAGTTGTGCTGGTTAGTGGATTGGTCATGATAATTTGTCCGAAGTGTTCAGGGGTTTCTAGGTTAGATGCATCGGTCGGGGTAAATGTAAGGGAGTGAGCCTGGGAAGGTTGGTATGGACCTTTTGGGCCGAACGGCCTGTTTGCACATTGTAGGGATTCTATAAAAAATAGGAAGGGTAACGATGACTGCAGATTTTTTGTTTTCGCTCGCACACATTGCTGTGATGAGGAACAATGAAGGAGATAGAGTATAATCGGCCGTTCCTTCTCAGGCTGATTACATTTTCTCCCTCTCTGAGCTGAATCACACAGTAATGTCATCCTCTCCCCAACTGGACCATGTGAGGTCTCCTTGTACATTGTCCAAACTGTGTATCCATCACATTCCCTGTTCCATGTAGGTGCATCATTGTTGCTGTCATACACAGTGCCATATCCTGAGCAGAAAATGGCCTTGGTCTATTTCAAGATATGTTTATATGTCGCTGCGTCATTAAAAAATAAAATGTTTAATGTATTCAGAATATTGTGTTAAAATGAATGCATTTTTCAACAAATACAGAAATTGCTGGAAAACCTCGGCAGGTCTGTCAGCATCCAGATGCCTTTTCCATGCTGTATTTGTACCAGCCTCCACCACTTCCTCTGGCAGCTCATTCCACATGCACACGTCAAAACCTTTTTCCTCTCAATTTCAACCAAAGCCCTCTAGTTTTGGACGCTCCAATCTGGGGAAAAACCCTGACTACTCACCCTATCCATGACCGTGTTGATTTTATAAACCTCTACTGCTGCGAAATGTGACTCCAACCAACATGAATGGCTGTGCTTCAAATCATCCTGGGCCTAAATTCTGAAATGCAATACTGACACCTCTTCCTTCTCCATCAGGTCACAATTCTAAATCCATTTTAATCAGTTTGTTCAGGTGTGTTATGAAACACTTCTGTAGGATTTGCACCCAGACATTTGTGCCCAGAGGTAGGGACACTAGCACCACTCGGCAATACCCATAAGGCTGTAACATTATTCTCCTGTGTGTTTGTTCATCAGCCTGTTCTGGCATGCTGGGACATACATCTACCACAGGAAGGACTTGAATCCAGAACTTCGAGTCTAGAGCTTTGAACACCACCACGCACATTCAGGAATCAAATCCAACCTCTGGCTCAGAGGCAGGGACATTACCCATGACACTACCATATCCAGATTTTGGGTCATATTTTAGTGCCTACATTCAGCTCGGTGTGGATTTATTATAATCAGGTTACCATTACTGAATTACACAAAAAACTTTGTATTGTTAAACAAAGGCAAAATATTTGTCTCAAGTCTAGGATGTTGAGTATATGTGATTCGTGGTGCTGGAAGAGCACAGCAGATCAGGCAGCATCCGAGGAGCAGTAAACTCGACGTTTCAGGCAAAAGCCCTTCCTGATGAAGGGTTTTTTGCCCGAAACGTCGATTTTACTGCCTCTCGGATGCTGCCTGAAATGCTGTGCTCTTCCAGCACCACGAATCCAGAATCATGTTACCAGCATCTACAGTCATTGTTATTACCTTGTTGAGTGTACGTGCTGTATCATCGAAGTTAAGTATGAACAGCTTTAATTGCTATTATCTGTCGTCTGCAATATTAGGGAAAGAAATCCTGCAGACACACTCTGCACAATGAAGGGTCTCGAATAGATTTTCATTACTGAACACCAGAGACGGAAAAAGGCCATAATTTCTGGCCCCAAAAAACCGATCAGTATTACCCAACTCTCACGTGTGACTGCCTTCTTCCTAAAACCATGAAATGATACCAGGCGCTGATTACTGTCCAGCCTCTCCTCCTCACTGACTGTGTCTGCAATCTGTCCCTCCTCTCCCTAACCACACAAGGCAAACCAAGCTCAGGGTCTTTGTGAAAATCAAGGCCGGAGTGTGCAGGCATCCTGGAGACGGGGAGGGAATTTAAAATTAAACGGGGAAGGTGAGGTGGCAGTAATGTCACACACTGGGCTGAGGAGTGGCAGATGGAGTTTAGTTTGGATTAATGCGAGGTATTGGATTTGGTAAATCAAACAAGAGCAGGACCTATACAATTAAAAGGTGGGCCTTTGTCAGTGTTGTAGAACAGAGACCTAGACCGTCAGCGTCCCCATTGGGTGAGGGGGGGGGGGGGGGGGGTGGGTAAAAACCCTATCAAGTGTCATTGGCACTTTGCATTTTGTTTCGTTCTTTTTGATGTTTTTAGCTTTGGACAGTTTTGAGAGC
The DNA here is from genome assembly GCF_047496795.1 of Chiloscyllium punctatum. Taxonomy (NCBI): domain Eukaryota; kingdom Metazoa; phylum Chordata; class Chondrichthyes; order Orectolobiformes; family Hemiscylliidae; genus Chiloscyllium; species Chiloscyllium punctatum. Next base: position 129,098,838 of record NC_092744.1, on the reverse strand, counting down.
TTGTAAGTTGCAGTAGTTTTAGTTTGTGCAGATTTTAGGCTCGATGAGACTTTTGTCATTAATGCTCAGCGATGTGTAATTCGATATGAAATTCTCTCGAGTTCAAATGTTGCTGCAGTGTGTTATGGATAATGATGTGCTTAAAAGGTGTACCTGGAACATTAAGTGGGGAGGGGGGCATCTGCCAGTTAAGAGGAAAAATATATTTTCTCGTCTTAAAAAAGAGAGAATTGTCCTATTGCAGGAGATGCACCTTGATGACAAGGAACATTTGATGTTACAGCAGGGCGGGTTTGGTCAGGTTTATTTCTCATCTTTTAAAAGTAAGAGTGGGGGAAAAGTCATAATGGATAGGAAGAATCTTCCATTTAAATTACTAGATTGTATTAACACCCATGGAAGGATCATAATCCTGAAAGTCTTGAACTACGGGAATTAATACAGTATTTTAAATGTTTGTTGCCACCCGGTGCAGCCTCTTAAAATCCTGGTAGATGCATTTTCCTAATTCAGTTATCTTGCATCATGGCGCATTATTGTAGAAGGAGATTTCGTCTGTCTTATCGCCCCACGATGGACAGAATGTCCAAAGGTCCCTTAATACCCTCGTTATAATATAAGCAATTTATGGATTTGTGTCTAGAACTAGAGCTGGTGGATGTCTGGAGGCAGATCTACCTCACAAGTTAGGATTTTATTTTCTTCTTTAACCTACAGAAATGGCACACGAGGGTTGATCTCTTCCCCATCCCTGCAACAATCTTAGATTCGATGGCATCCTGCACAATTGGGAATATTACCCCAACATACCTGGCCCAGAAGTGGGATAAAAGTCACATAAAATTATGTTGTATGCAGATGGGCTTATGTTTTTGTCAAATCCCGCAATTTCGGCAACTCACATGATGCAATGCAATAATTTGCTTATCGCCTTTTCGGGCTTTAAGATTAATTTTACAACGTTGGAGGCCATGTCTATGGGAGGTCTTGAGGAAATAACTGAATGAGGGCAAATCCTGGTTTCCTTTTAAATGGTCACGTGGGTGGGGGGCGAGGTTCTCTATTTCAGTATATTCATTACAACCGTCTTTGATCATTTATTGAACGTGAACTATGTCCATTTGTTTGACAAGATTAAACAAGACCTTCAAAGATGGGAGGCACTTCCAATTTCTTGGCTAGGTCGGATAGCTCTTATTAAAGAATGTCCTTCCTCATTTACTATACCCCATGGGAATGCTTCCTTTGATATTTCCCCCATAGGTATTTCGGAGACATAATGGGTGGTTTAGCTCTTTTATTTGGCAGCATAAGCGACTCTTTATCAAGCTAACAAATTGCAACTACCCCACAGATTGTGGGGAGTAGATCGCCCAGATAAAAGCTATCAATTAAGCTCTTTTTTATCCTATGTTAGTGCCTGGTCTGCTGAGGACTCGGCGTCAATACTGTGAGATATTGAATCCGATGAGATAAAGTGAACCTTTATTAGTCTGTTCTTCTTAGCTAAATTGACAACATTTATGAAGTATTGTCATAACCCAATAATTATCAATATTGTTAAAGCATGAATGACAATCCGTCAGATCGAGGGCAATACAGCCAAAACCATGTTTCTTACCCCTATAATTGGTATACTGGGTTGTCATCCGGGGTTAATGGATTCCAGGTTTAAACTGTGGGCAGGAAGAGCTGTACCTTGCTTGAGTGATTTAGAATTAGTAGAATCCCTACAGTGTGGATACAAGCCCTTGGGCCCTGCAAGTCCACTTCGACCTTCTGAAGAGTAACCCACCCAGACCCATTCCCCTACCATCCTATATTTACCCTGACTAATGCCCAAACCTACACATCTCTGAACACTATGGGTGATTTATCATTGACCAATTCATCTAACCTGCACATCTTTGTACTGTGGGAGGAAGCCCACACAGACACGGCGAGAATGTTAACTCCACACAGCCAGTCACCCAAGACCAGAACCAAAGCCGAGACCCTGGTGCTGTGAGGCAGCAATGCTCACCACTGAGCCACCACGTGTTATTTGATGGAGAAACAATGATATGATTTGATCAAATAACTCGTACGTATGGACTACCTAGTAGAGAACTCTTCTGTATTTTTATCCAGATGAGAGATTTGATTTAAAAAAAAACACACTTTTACCACACTCTTACAGATCCGATAGAGAGAAGTGGGCGCTTGTTGCTTAGAATACACGCTCTGTCAGTACCCTTTATCATTAGTTGGAGAGTGTCCACTCAGACGAGACTGTGCAGCTTTGTGATGTCTGCGAGAGATTTGGGGGTTCAGGCCACTTCGGAGACATATTTGTGAAAAAGCCCGAAGGATTTTGATTTGTAATAGGACCCATACCATGCAGTTGAAAATTCTTCGTAGGGTCGATCTGACCCCAAATTGTCTCTCAAAATGCAAAGTGGGATGATCTTTAGCATGTACTAAATGCAGAATGACTACAGGCACTCTTACTCATTGCTTGTGGTCCTGCTGCAGACTTCATCTATATTGGATCACTGTGTTAGCTGTGGTAGAGTGGGTATTGGGGACTGAATTGGAGATGGACCTGGTTTCGCATTTCCTGGGCCTGCCCACGGTACTTTCTACAGATGCACATGGGGAAAAAAAATACATCCTTACATTCCGTAATTTCCGTGCTAGGAAAAATATTCTGTTGTGTTGGATGTCTGAACTCCCAGAGAGGAAGAATTATGAACATAAAAATGCGTATCAGTTAATGCTCTTGATGAACGAGAGTTGTCCTTTTGTTATGCTGAGCTGTATTATGTATTCATTACTTATTGTTTAGTTTTGTTTTTTTCTTCTGTCTGTGTAGTGTTTTAAGTTGTTTTGTGTGTACATGCAATTGGATGTAATTTTTTTCAGTTATTTGAGTTGTGTTGTTATTGGTTTATTATAATATTAAAAATCTCTTTTTATTTTTTTTAAAATTAAAATGCTAACATTGATAGAATACAGTCCCAAAAAACTCTCATAAGTGAGACCATTCATTGTGGTTTGTCCTGAGGATCACCACATGTCGGGTGATGGGGTGAGGCTGAGAGAGTGTCCCCTTCTTGGTAATCTCTGCCAGTGTGAGGAACTGAACCTGCGCTGTTGGCCTCTCTCTGCATCAAAACCGGCCGTCCTGCCAACTGAGTGGGAGGCAGTGCAACTGTTACAGACAGAAACAGTCACAGACAAAGGGTAAGAGAAACATTCATAATAAGGAAAGTGGTACAGTTCAGATAACGGTCAAGATAACGCCTGAGGTTAAAAATGTTCTCTGCTCGAAATTGTATTTGTAACAAGGCGTGTTTAGAAGTTGTTTTTGGTTTAATATCATTAAGGTGAGTCAAGTGACTCTTTTGTGTTACACACTGGGACACTGCCATTTTCCTGAAACTGGGAAATATTTGGAACATTATCTGGAACATTCTATAATCGGCTTTCTCCAGAATATTCTATGACTGTGTGGGAGGTATTGCAAAGGAGAGAGAGAGAGAGAAGGTGTTGCATGCAGTAGTGAGAGTGGGGGATCATGAGCCTTGTTCAGGGATCGGTGCCATAACAGATACACAGTGATTGTGAGGGAGCAGACAGAATACGGTGACCCTTATCCTGACAGAGTGGAGAAGGTTATTGATGCTTGTCCTGTATTGCTGGACATTTCTTCAGACCTCAAATACTACACTGAATTTGGTAGTGATCCCAGACCATGCTCGATGGGTCTGTTGGTGTGGCACCCTCTAGGATGGGAATGTTCCCCCTCTGTACTCGCCCATCCAATACGCCCACCGTGCACGGTCAACAAACCATGGTGTAATTGCCCCTTATCTACCAATCTGCCATTTCTCTGTCTTTGCTCTGTATCCATCTAATCCTTTCCTATCTGTGTATTTGTCCAATTGCCTTTTCAATGTTGTTAGTGTGCCCACTTCAACCACTTCCACTGGCAGCTCAGTCTAATTTGCCAGTTCACCTTGGATACCATGCGATCTAACGTTCTAGAGCGGCCTACTATGTGGAACCTTATCAAAGGCCTTACTGAAATCCATATAGAATATGCATACATCCCTGCTCTCATCGACCTTCCTGGTCACTTCCTCAAAAATCTCGAACAAAATTTGTAAGGTATGATCCGCCAGGCATAAAGCCATGCTGACGGCTCCAAGTCAAACTGTGTCTTTCCAAATGCATGCACATCTTATCTCTCAGAACCTTCTCAAGTGGTTTACCGAAAACAGGTGTGAAGCTTACTGGTCTATATTTCCTAGGCTTGTTTTTGCAGCCCTTCTTGAATAAGGGCACAACATTTGCTACCGCCCAGACTTCCCGGATCTTGGTCCCTAAGCTTTTTCTCTCGCCTCTTACAGTGTTCTCAGATATATCTGATCAGGACCAAGAGATTTGTCTGACTTTGTGCATTCTAATATGTCCAACAGCAACTCGACTGTGATATGGACAGTACCAAGATATGACAACTAACCTCCCAAAGGTCACAGGTCTTCATGTCTTTCTTCATGATAAACACAGAAGGGAAATTGAGGACTTCACCCATCTCTTGAGGTTTTACGCATGCATGCCGGTTTTGGATTTTAAAGCATCCTATTCTCTCTCTAGTTGCTCTTTATCTTTTCTATACTGCATTTGGATTCACTCTAATCTTCTCAGCCAAGACTACCTCATACCCCCTTATGGCCTTGCTGATATCCTTCTGCAGTAAACTCCTCCATCCCCTGTTTCTACCTCCAGGGATTCCCTTGATATGAGCTGCCTGAACATGAGCCACGCCTCCTTTTTTCTGGTCAAAGCCTCAATATCTCTTGACATCCAGAGTTCTCTCTTCCAGTCTCACACAACCTTCACCCTCACAGGAAAATGGAAACCTTGAACTCAAGCTATCTCACTTTTAAAGCCCTCCCTCTTGCCCGAGATCCTTTAACCTGGAATCAAACTACTCCAATCATCCCCTGCAATCCACTGTCTAACTCCAACAACATACGCCTTGCCCCAATTTAGAACTTGAATCTGTGGACAAATTTTGTCCCTACCATAACTATTTTAAAATTAATACAACTCTGATCACTTTTACCAAAATGCTCCCCCACTTAATCTCCTTCACCTATCCTGCCCTATTTCACAACAGTAGGTCGCGTTTGTCCCTTCCTGAGTACGATACTCTATATATTGATTGTGGAAACTTCGCTGAACACACTTAACAAATTACGTTCCACCTAAGTTATTAACCATCTGGAAGACCCAGTCTATGTTAGGAAAATTGAAATCACCTATTATAACAACCCTATTGTTTCTGCAAGTCTCCCCAGTCCCCCTGCATATTTGTTCCTCTAATTCACATTGTTGATTATAGTGCAACCACTATAACATTACCATCCCCCTCTAACTACTTTGCACCATTCACGAAACCTCATTGGATATTATCTCAGGTATTTCAACTTTAAATACTGGTGTGATACTCGCCTGAAACGGAACTATTGGTACTTAAAATGTTTCCATTTACATCTCTACATCGCAGTGATTTTCACATCCATGGCACCCTTTGTCAAAGTACAGTGGAGATATGGAGCTGTAAATGGATGGGAGCTGCACATCCTGTCACTTTCAGCATTGGTTACATGTATCCCCACACTGGGCAGTGATCTAACACAGTGTTACCGAACAATGCAACAGCCTGGGTTTATATATGAATGAACCAGTGCGGACTGCACAGCTCCCCACGTTGGACATTTAGCCCAGGATTATAGATCAAGCATTGGTGTCGGCTGCACAGAGTTCCATTCTGGATATTGCTGGGTTGTATTCTGTAGTCCGCTCGCCATATCTACACAGTGCTCCATCCTGAAAGTATAATGGACGGGCTGGTTATGTGAGTTGGATTGCGAATGTGAGAGAACTAAACATCTGGCTATACCTTTATTTTATGCATTAATTCTTGTTATTGGACCCTTCAAATCCAGACTCATCCGGTTAGACCCGACCGTCTGGATGAGTCATGGTGACTGTTGTTACAGCATCTGGTTCGGCAACATGACCAACAAATGGAGCACAGGCTGCAGAGAGGGCAGTCTCCGTAAATTCGAATGAGGGAATCACCATCAGATCAGCCGTGGTCCTAGTGAATGTTGGGGCAGGATTGTGTGGACCACGAATGCAACTTATTCATATATTTATGTTTGTTCCAAGCAAACTCCCCTTCTCTCCCAGTGTCCCATACTGGTGGGGAGTGAGTTACCTCCTCCTGTTCCTGCGTAACAGGATCCTCGCGCCTCTCTCGCCTCTAGATTTCCCTGTGTCCAATTTTCGAGCAGTTGAATGACTGGCTCCTGTTCCTGTGTCCCAGTCTCAAGCAGTTGAATGACTCCCTCCTGTCCCTGTGTCCCAGTCTCGAGCAGTTGAGTGACTGCCTCCTGTTCCTGTGTCCCAGTCTCGAGCAGTTGAATGACTCCCTCCTGTTCCTGTGTCCCAGTCTCGAGCAGTTGAGTGACTCCCTCCTGTTCCTGTGTCCCAGTCACGAGCAGTTGAGTGACTGCCTCCGAAACGAAGTTTTGTGAAAGTAGATGTTCTCCTCCTGCTCCTGAATAACAGGCTCCAATAGCTCTGTGCTCACCTGCTGCTCCTGTGGAATGGAGGTGAGGGACTGAACGGCCTCTTCACATTCTTTATAGCTTTTTCTTGACTAAAGGCCTTTCTCCTGTTTCTGTAAAACACCATCAAATTTTGAATGATTTATTTTTGTATTTCACTGTCAGTAATTGAGCAAACCAGCTGACTTACAGAATTCAGAAGCTGAATAGCCTCCTCCTGTTCCCGTGTTAAACTCTCAAGAGTCAATAGACTCTCAGAGATATACAGCACAGAAAAAATCCTTCGGTCTGGTTATCTATACCAAACAAATATCCTAAATTAATCTCGTCTCCCTTGCCAGCACTTGGCCCATTTCTCTCTAAACACGTTCCATGCATGTATCCATCCAAATGTCTTTTAGAAGGTGTAACTGTGCCTGCTTCCACCACCTCTTTTGGCTGTTCAATCCATATAAGCAACAGACTCTGTGTGAAAATGTTGTCCCTCACATCCTTTTTTAAATCTTTCTCCTCTCACCTTAAGCCTTCATATTCCTTATTTGGAATTGTCTATCCTGGGAAAATACATTGACTGTTTACTTTATCTATGCCCCTCCTGATTTTATAAATTTCTTTAAGGTCCACCCTCAGCCTCAACACTTGAAAATACTCCCAGCCTATTCAAACTCTCCCTGTAACTCCAACCCTCCAACACCTGCAAAATTCTTTTAAATCTCTTCTGCACACTTTCAAGTTTGACAAAGTCTCTCCGACAGCAGGGTGCCCAGAATTAAAGGCAATATTACAAAAGTGACCAAACCAATGTCCTGTACAGATGCAACATGTCATGCAAACGCATAGACTCAAAGCACGCACCAATAAAGGGAAGAACACCGAGTGCCTTCTTCACTGCGCCGTCTACCTGTGACGGCAATTTCAAGGAATGGAGAACCTGCACCACAAGGTGCCTCAGAGTGCAGCGATCGGGGTTTAATTCCATCCTTGAATGACTGGCTGTGTGGAGATTGCACATTCTCCCCGTGTCTGTGTGAGTTTCCTCCGGATGCTATGTTTCCCTCCGACAGTATAATGATATACAGGTAAGGGTAGGTTGGCCATCCTAAATTGTGCATAGTACACTTGGATGTGAGGGCAAGGTGCATTAGCCACGGGAAATGCAGGCTGAGAGGGATAGGGTAGGGGTTTGTCCAGTGGGATACTGTTTAGTGAGACGGTGTGGGCTCGATGGGCCGAAAATCCTGTTTCCTAACTGTAGGGATTCTATAATTTCTATGGAGTTCTCCTTGATTTGCAACTTTCGACAGGATCCTACCTATGTGTCTGGCCCTGACTTTTCTTGCCAAAATGCAACACCTCGCATTTATCTAAAATAAACTCCATCTGATACTCCTCAGCTCACCTAATTAAGTTCCCATTATATTCTGAGAGATCATTTTTCACTGTCGACTACAACACCAAATTTGGAATTATCTACAAACTTACTGACAATACTTCATATACTCAAGTGCAAATGATTTGTAAAGTAACAAAAGGCAATGGACCCACTATTGATCTTTGCGAGCAGCGCCACTGGTCACAGGTCTCCAAGTTTAATGAACAAATGCCAACTGTCACACCCTGTCTCCGATATTCAAGAAAAGTTTTGACCTAAATGGTGAGTTCTCCCTGGATCCCAGGCAGCCTAACCTTGCTAACCAGTCTACCATGTAGAACATTTTGGTTTTCTTACTGAATTCCATGAAGACAACATCCACTGTCCTGCCTTCATCAATCATCTTCTTCACTTCCTCAAAAAATTCCATTGAGTCAGTTAGACGTGATCTCCAATGTACAAAGCCCTCTTCAGTCCTTGTCTTTCCAAATGCACATTCATCGTTTCCCTCAAAATCCCTTCCAACAATTTAGTCACCGTTGACGTCAGGCTCACCGATCTATAGTTACCTGGGTTTTCCTTAATTTCTGAAATAATGACACTCTGTTAGCAACCCTCCAGTCTTTTCCCACCTCACCTGTGGAAATCAATCTTACAGATATATCAGCAAAACGCTGAGCAAATTCTTTCCGAGCTTCCCATAGTATTCTGGGATACAACTGATCAGGTCCCAGGGATTTGTTCACCTTTATATGTTTTAAAATGTCCAACATCTCCTTATAATATAGATACTTTTCAAGATATCACTATGTATTTCTTCATTCTCTCGCTCTTGTAACCTCTTCTACATTAAATACTAGGAAAAATACTTGTTTAGTATCCCTTCCATCTCCTATGGTTCCACACATACGTAGCCTTACTGTTCTTTAAGGTGCCCTATTCTCTCTCTAGTTAATATTTTGTAATTAAAGGATGTGTAGAGTTGCTTCACTGCCTCGTTAACCCTATTTCTAAAGCCATCTCATGTCCACATTTTTCTGGCCCGAATTCCCCATTGACTATACACTTATTGCCCTTATACTCCTCTCGGGATTCACTTAATCTCAGCTCTGTTTACGTGACATATGCCTCCTTGCTTACCTTGACCATAACATCAATATATCTAGCCATCCAGCACTCCCTGCACCCACCAGCCTTACCCATCTCACTAATAGGAACACGTTGGTTCTGGACTCTCTGAAACCAAGTTTTGATGGCCTTGCATTTTCCAACCATCCCTTTACCTGTGAATGGGGTATTCCAATCAACCTTTTACAGGGCTCGCCGAACACTTTCAAAATTGGCCTTGTTCAAAGATAGAACTTTAATGTTTACATCAGGTCTTTCCTATTCCACAACTAGTTTAGAACTAATATTTATGTGTAACAGACTTGAAAGTTAAATAAACATTTCCTGCCCCTCTGTAACAAGCTCGAGACGCTGAATCGGCTCCTCCTGTCCCTCTGTAATAGACTGGACAGGCTGAATGATCCCCTCTTGTCCCTCTGAAATGGACTCAAGAGGCTTCATGGCCTCCTCCTGTCCCTGTGTAACAGATCTGAGACCTTAAATAACATAGCAACCCGCGGATTATGATCAGCTGGTAAACTGTATCTAATGGAGATCTATTCCTTCTCAGTTACAGAAACACAAACAACACTATTTACTCCAGGTGCCCTCTCAGTAACACTTCATAAAGCTGCAGCGAATGATTCTTTCGGCAAGATGTGCCATTATTCCAGCTTTCCACCTTTTCAAGTAGTAACAGGCTAATATGGGCTGAATGGCCTTCTCTTAACCCTCTGTAAGAGGCCCATAGGGACAGAATTGCTTCGGCCTGTTCCTGAGCAGCAGTCTCAATAATCTCAAGGTTATGAAAGGATTTGACAACAGGGAATTAAAACCAGGAGTGGCCGCACACTGGTCAATAATTACTGTACTTTGTGTTCAGGTATCGAGAAACTTGCCCACCCGAATTTTTTTTATGCAGTCGATCTGTTATTTTATAACTGCCTCCTTTCATAAACAGAGTGGAACATATATAGACGCCTGCAGTGTCCTATTAATACTCTCATATACAAGTTAATAAAAAGATTTAAAAGATTTTAAAAAAAGATTTATGATCCATCGCTCAGCAACCCTCATCCATTCCATCCAAAACCAGTAAATGAAAAGTGATGTTTTGAACAGGTTAACTGAGCCTATTTGTTCAGTAAGTGTGATTAATGCCAATCTCTATGGATCCTAACTATCCCAGTGTAGTGTTTCCATCTTTTAATGATAAATGGACTCCGTTCAATGTGTTATTCCATAACATGAGCGGGAGAATCACCGACAGCACTGACAGGGATCAGCAGATCCAGAGACAGGGGGAGGAGAGATCAGAATCTGAGAACATTAGACTGGAATGTTCCAACAATGGATCAGAATCTGAGAACATTAGACTGGAATATTCAAACAATAGACAGGAGCTTATCTGATTATGTTTTGTATCTTTCTTCATTTTATTAGTTGTCATTATCATCGCAGATCTTATACGCTCTTCTCATTATTCAATATTTTTATTATCCCTTCCTGGCTATCGTTGGTGTTCCTGGTGAGTATCACTGTCCAGATTTTGTTTTTTATTAACCAGTTATGACTGTATTATTGTTATTTCATATAGTCTACACATCTTGTCACTATTATTGTTCCTGTTGAATCGCACCATCCAGATATTCACTCTACAGACCACTGCTAACGACATTAATGAAGGTGTTCAATTCCTGCCTCCCTCTCTGCTCTGGCAGTGTTACTCACGGGTCTCTATGTTGATATATTCAGTTTCAGGGGAGAACCACAAGGCATCGTATCATTGTCTTTGCTGTTAAGAGCATGGAGGTCACCGTCTACTGCTCTGTTTACAAACTCCACTTCCTTCCACTGTTTCCATCCCAGCCCTTGCCAATAGCAGCAGCTGAAGCAGACAAGTCACAACTGTGGGACATCCCTTTGACTATGAGCTGATTCCTGAAACCATGCCCTGAACATTTCTAACTTGAAATACTCAACACTCCAGAATATATCTCACCGGTTTATTCCATCTGCTGTTTGAACCTTGAGCTATGAAGTACAGGCTAAATGAAGCCAATAATCTGCTGCTGTCGCTCCTGGCTTCAGACCTGCCGAAACAAATCTGATTAGACCTCACACCAAACTCCCATCGATCTCTCATTCATGTGCACGCCGATGTATATTGCTGTTGTGTCTGGCAATGACTTTATTTTAACATTCTCAAACACTTTATCTTTTCTGTCCATGAAACTTCTCTCGTTCTGTCTCTGTTGATTAATAAAAATCCTGCCAGTTGTTCATATTTATAATAGTTTCCTCCATGTGCGTGCACACACACCTTCCCATTGTAGGCAATAATCTGATGTGAGTATAGTTTGCATATGATAGTAAAGTTTGCAATACTCTCATGCTCGGCAGATAGTGCAGTTTACTGAGCAACACACGAGCATGGTCTGCACAGCTCTCCATGCTGGGCTGTCATCTTGTCCCAGTTTATGTTGTTTGTGGTGCTCTGTGAAGCAGATTTAGAACTTGATGTAACAAACCATTCCAGCTGATCTGACAATACCTTTATTCAATGTTCTCATTCTTGTCATTGTACTCACGAAGATCTCACTTCGATAGTTAGTCCCACTGCCCTGTCTTTTTCCACATATTTCCACAACATCTTTTCAGTTAATTAACTGACTGTTTCTGTCTTTAAAGTGAAGCTCTCTGTCCCTCTGTATCTTTCCTTGGCCTTGGGTTTTGGCTCCCTAGTGTATCGAGTGCTGGCATTGTGTAGCTCAGAAATACTGAAATGGTGTATCAAGCTGTTGTTCACTTCCCATGTGATGGTCGATGGACAGGCATGGTTCATAAGTTATGAGATACATCCTTGTAACTTGGTCTGGACCTGTGGTTGTCCCTCTCAGGTGACCTTGCGATCAGTAACACGAGGAAGCCCACAGAGTGAAGGACAAGGCATATAAATTGCCTGACAATGCTGTCACTTTTTAAAATAAAGTGTTAGTTTCACTTTTTTAGTAAGAGGTCTTAAAGGCCAAGCTGTCGACTGAAATCAGCAGAAGTAAATAACTTACGGGGCTTTTAGCGTTTTTAATAAATAGTAGTAACAATGACCAGCTCACACAGACCAGGCTTTCTAGTTTGTTTTTTCTTGTAGCTGTAACAATCACCGGGTGCTTGGGGTCCCAGAGGGGTTGGAAGTTTTAGTAAATTATCCCGAGCTGCTACTCTCTCTAAAGCCTCACTTGATGGTGTTTCCTCCTGGATTGGAGAACTGTATGCAAGAATGCATGTCTGAATGTTCATTTTTGCCAAGGGGTGTGTTTAGGTGATGTTAATAGATTGAACAGTTCATTTGTAGAACGTACTGTATCCATTATTCGGTTAAGTTTTCCAATAGTTAAGTTATTCTAAATTCCTCTTCATTTTGTATGGATTTCCATTAGAGGATAGTGAGGTTGAGCAACCCTATGGTAGCCAAAGGCCTGATCAGGATATGTTTAAATACATCCAATCATTATCTAAATTTGATGAGAATGATGGGGGAGCCTTTTTAATTTCATTTCAGAAAGTGGCTAAACAAGTGCAGCGGCCAGAAAACATGTGGATTTAGTTTATCCAAACAAAGCTGATAGGTATTTGCATCCCAATCGGAGGAGGTGAAGAAAGCCATCTGAAGTGCAAATGAGCTTGTGCCAGAAGCCGACAGTGTTTCAGGAATCTAAAATAGTGTCCCTGGTTAAACGCACATTGAGTTTGAAAGAATCAAACAAAGTAATTTTGAAAGTTGGGTAAGGGCATTAAAAACTGAGCAAACCTATGGCACTCTGAGAGAGACTCTAATTTTGGAGAAGTTCAACAATTCACTTCCAGCAGTCGGGAGAACTCGTGTGGAAGGGCAGAGAGTTACAATGGCAAGATTAGACATGGCTGATGATGATGATTGGGTGCAGAAATCAAAGTTTGGTTTCTGTGAGGGATTCAGAAGAATGTGTGAGATCTTCTTAAAACATATCCCTGTGAGAGTAAAGTTTACTGGCATATCCAGGAGTAACAGGTAAAGAGGTTACAGCATTCAGAGGTACAGAAGCATGTAATTCTTTTATGCTGAGACATGAGGAGCTATGTCATTCAGAAGGACTATTGGAGAGATGAGAAGTGCTCCATTATGAAACGTGTGGTCAGAGTATCCAGTGGAAACATCAACAGATTTATTCCCCAATGGGGAAGGAGGCCTTGAGCTTGGTGTTGGCGTTGCAACATTTCAGCATTTACATTGCGAATAACATACATCAGACAAATCTTTATCACTGATCGTGACCCCTTAAAGTTTGTGGAGAAGTTTAGGGAGAAAACTTTATTGAGTTTATTATTGCTGCCATTCAACTTGAAATTATAAAGTTGACAGGGCGAGAAAAAGTAAGTTTTGACACATTGTGGAGACTTGGACGAAGAAAGATAAAAGGCATTCTGTGGCAGGAGTAAAATGACTGAAATCGAAACGAGCTGTGAACATTTGTATGCTCAGAGTCAATGTAATATATATTCATTCCAGTCTACCAATAGAGGAAGATTAGGAGGTCTAAAATGAATCCACCTTTGTATATGGATGGATTATTTTATTAAAGATGGAGTTATGAGGATACTATCACTGTAAAAAGGTTATTTTCTGTTGTGGTTCTGTTCGCCGAGCTGGGAATTTGTCCTGCAATCGTTTTGTTCACTGTCTAGGTGACATCCTCAGTGCTTGGGAGCCTCCTGTGAAGCGGTTCTGTGCTGTTTCCTCCAGCATTTATAGTGGCCTGTCTCTGCCGCTTCCGGTTGTCAGTTCCAGCTGTCCTCTGTAGTGGCCAGTCTATTGGATCCCGGTCGATGTGTTCATTGATAGAGTCTGTGGATGAGTGCCATGCCTCTAGGAATTCCCTGACTGTTCTCTGTTTGGCTTGCCCTATAATGGTAGTATTGTCCCAGTCGAATTCATGTTGCTTTCATGTTGAATTCTGTGTGTGTGGCTAGTAAGCATAGCTGGTCATGTCGTTTCGTGGTTATTTGGTGTTCATGGATACGGATCGTTAGCTGTCTTCCTGTTTGTCCGATGTAGTGTTTTGTGCAGTCCTTGCATGGGATTTTGTACACTACATTGGTTTTGCTTATGTTGGGTATCGGGTCCTTCGTTCTGGTGAGATATTGTCTGAGAGTGGCTGTTGGTTTGTGTGCTGTTATGAGTCCTAGTGGTCGCAGTAGTCTGGCTGTCATTTCGGAAATGCTACTGATGTATGGTAGTGTGGCTAGTCCTTTGGGTTGTAGCATGTCCTCGTTCCGTTGTCTTTCCCTTAGGCATCTGTTGATGAAATTGCGAGAGTATCTGTTTTTGTCGAATACCTTGTATCGGTGTTCCTCTTCCTCTTTTTGCAGTTCTGGTGTGCTGCAGTGTGTTGTGACCCTTTTGAATAGTGTCTTGATGCAACTTCGTTTGTGTGTGTTGGGGTGGTTGCTTTCATAGTTTAGGACTTGGTCTGTGTGTGTGGCTTTCATGTAAGCCTTTGTGGTGAATTCTCCGTTCGGTGTTCTCTGTACCATCACGTCTAGGAATGGGAGTTGGTTGTCCTTTTCTTCCTCTCTAGTGAATTGGATTCCTGTATGTGTGGCGTTGATGATCTGGTGTGTGTTCTCTCTTTCTGTGTTTTTAATTATTACAAAGGTGTCATCCACATATCTGAAGCGGTTCAGATGTGTGGATGACATAGTGTGGGTTGAATTTGCGATAAGACTGTTTGTTCTTACTTTTGCATTACCGCTTCTGCTATGACTCCAGAGATCAGTGAGCCCATAGGTGTTCCGTTGATTTGTTCGTACATCTGGTTGTTGAATGTGAAGTGTGTTGTGAGGCACAAGTCCAGTAGTTTAAGTATGCCGTCTTTGTTGATAGATTCAACGTCCTGTTGTCTGTTATGTCTGTCTAGCAGGGTTGGCTATTGTTTCTCTGGCTAGGGTTTTGTCGATAGAGGTGAAGAGTGCCGTTACATCGAATGAGACCATTTTTCTTCCTTGTCTATGTGTCTATTTCTGATGATGTCCAAGAATTCCTGTGTCGATTGTATAGTTTGTCTGGATCCGCTGATCAGGTGTTTCAGTTTCTGCTGTAGTTCTTTGGCCAGTTTGTGTGATGGTGTCCCTGGTAGTGATACTATGGGACTGAGTGGGATGTCTGGTTTGTGCACTTTGGGTAGTCCATAGAATCTGGGGGTGTTGTTGCTTTCAGGTTTCATTCTTTGTCGGTCAGACCTGGTTATCTGTCCGTTTTTTTTGTAGATTCCTGAGTGTGTTGTTTATCCTATTGGTGAGCTGTGGGGTGGGGTCAAACTCCCTCTTTTGGTAGGTGTTGATATCTGCAAGTAGTTGTTGTGCTTTTTGGATGTACTCTGCTTTATCCCGGTTGACCGTCATTCTGCCTTTGTCTGGTGGTAGAATGATTATGTTCTTATCGTTTCTTAGTGATTTTAGTGCTTCCCTCTCCTTGGTGTTGAGGTTATGTGTTTGTCTTTTTCTTGTTATCAGATGTACGATACTTTGTCTCACAGTTTGTTGTGTCTCTTCTGTCACTCTTCTGAGTGTGCAGTCTAGTGCTGCTAGGAAGTCTGCTGTCTTGGCGTCCCTGTGGTTGTAGTTGAGCCCATTAGCCAGTTTTGTTCTTTCCTTGTGTGTGAGCTGTCTGTGAGAGAGGTTTTTAACCGAGGTGTGTGCTTTGGTGTCCTCTTCGTTGTGTGTTAGTTCGACCATTTTTTTCTTTTAGTGAGGTTTTTTTTTGCGGTGTGTTGTCCTGTTCTGTCCTATGATGAAGGCCTGTTCTATGGTCCGGGTCCATTCCTGATTGGTGGTTTTTGAAATTAACGGTTTTTAGCGCGCAATTTCTTGTCTGTATTTGTGTAGTCTGCTGTGAGCATCTGTAATCATTACCTGGATCATCCTGAATCCGTTCTGCCTGGCTGTGTCCCTGGCTTGTGGACATGCCGCAACCCAAAGGACTAGCCACACTACCATACATCAGGAGCATTTCCGAACTGACAGCCAGACTACTGCGACCACTAAGACTCATAACAGCACACAAACCAACAGCCACTCTCAGACAATATCTCACCAGAACGAAGGACCCGATACCCAACATGAGCAAAACCAATGTAGTGTACAAAATCCCATGCAAGGACTGCACAAAACACTACATAGAACAAAGAGGAAGACAGCTAACGATCCGTATCCATGAACATCAACTAGCCACGAAACGACACGACCAGCTATCCTTAGTAGCCACACACACAGATGACAAGCAACATGAATTCGACTGGGACAACACTACCATTATAGGGTAAGCCAAACAAAGCACAGCCAGGGAATTCCTAGAGCCATAGCACTCATCCACAGACTCTATCAACAAACACATCGACCTGGACCCAATATACCGGCCACTACAGCGGACAGCTGGAACTGACAACCGGAAGCGGTAGAGACAGGCCACTATAAATGCCGGAGGAAACAGCACAGAAGCGCTTCACAGGCGGCTCCCAAGCACTGAGGATGTCACCTAGACAGGGGACGAAACGTTTGCAACACAAATTCCCAGCTCGGTGAACAGAACCACAACAACGAGCACCCGAGATACAAATCGTCTCCCAAACTTTGAGATTACTTTATCTTGGTTTTTTTTGACGAGAGGTTTTAAATGCAGAGGTGAAGAATTGCTGTCTGAAAACAGTTTAAGTAAATAACTGAGAAAGCCTTTAGGTTTTATTAAAATGGTGATAACAATGGAAGGGCAGTGGCCAGCTCTCCCAGACCAGGTTTCCTCGTTTTGTTTTTAGCTGCAGCATTCAGAAGCTGCTGGGGATCCCAAATAGGTTGGGAGTTTCAATACATGATCCCAAGCTGCTTTTCTCCCTGAGATCTCTGTTGATGTTGATTTCTCCTGGATAGAAAACTGCATGTAAGAATCTGTATTTGAATATATCTTTGTGCCAAGCGGTGTATACCAAGAAGGTACGGTATCTATTGTTGGTGTAAATGTTCCAACATATAAGTAATCCTGAAATGTTCTTTGCTTTGATTGTATTTTAACTAAAGCATTTAAATAGATTATGTTTTGCTTAACGTCGAGTGGTTTGACCAGTCACAACATATCTGGAACGCACACTTCACATCAATATTCAAAATAGGGAAAGGTTTGGGTGAAAGCGACCTTGTTATTATATTTTGCGGGAATCTGGTCTGGTCCACAACACTTATAGACGAGGGGTTTCTAACTGACTCCTGTTATTGAAAGGTTAGTGCAGCAGCTGGGGATGGTTTGCTGGAGGTTGTGCTCTGAGCTGCCTCAGACATTCAGGGAGACCTGTGGATTTGGTGACTCAACTTTGGATGGAGCCTGGGGACTGTAATTACAGCATCTGGATCTGCAACATGAACAACAAATGGAGCAGAGGTTGCAGAGAGGGGAAGCTTTGAAACCACGCAGTGTGTGTGGGGAAAGGGATCTGCTGTGTCCACCCCGGATTTTCCAGGAACAGCTTCCCAAGCTCCACTTAACCCAGGAGCAGAGTGTGAGAGGGCACTGATTGAACAAAGAGCTGGTCACAGAGCGGTGTCACCTCCTTCAACACTTCCTGCAGCTTCACACCAGGGGGAAGGATGGTGCTGCCAGTGACTGTTCGGGTCACCGTTTCATTCAGCTTCTACGTTCTGGAACTTTTCAAACAGGACTGGGTGACCTATCCATCATCTCCCAGTATGTTGCCATCAATGTAACCATTCAGTGACGGAGGATATATATGGTGGATGAGGCAAATACATTGTTTCACCCTCAGCAGGGAGCTGCCGGGTGTATCTAGTGTAGTGGGATTCCTGATGTTGTACATGGCATCTGCGGAGTAGCCGTGTCAATGTGGAGAGGTAGAGGAACTGAAGGAGCACTCTCTGCATTAAGCTTGCAGCGTGCCCATCACAGTACATCATGTTGGTGAATACCCCTGTCCTGACAGCAACCACAGCCTCTTCATTCACAAGCAGGCAGCCATTCCCATCGTCTTCAGATCTCCATGTAGAAAGGAATGAATGTATCTTGGATAAAGACCACCCCCTTGATACACATTTGATAACAGCATCCCCCATCACCAACCAAACACTTCAAAACATTCCATGTGTACGGAGAGCAATGGGGTCACTTGGAGCATCAAGGAGCAGACGATCAGGGATGGAGCAAAACCTCCCATGTCTGAACGGGTCTGAGTGAACCCCCCAGTACACAGTATCATGAATCCCTGTAATCCCTCTCCATTTCAGTAACATACTGCCTTCCATTAATCGTGTAAATGAAATGATAGAGTATATCATGTTATATTGCAGCTGCCAAATTATTCTCCATTGCCTTTACTTCTCTGTATCTATCTGTAGACCCTCCACCCTCTCTTGATAATTTAATCTCTTGCTTATCACAGCAACATGACTAAACTCAGTATCTCTATATCTGTTCCCTCCTCCTGATCATTGATATAGATTGTAAATAGTTGAGGACCCAGCACTGGTCACTGTGTGACTCCACTGGTGACGTTCTGTCAAACTGATTTAGACTGATTTATCCGGAGTACCTGCTTCCTGTTTGATACATAATCCTCCCCCATTACTGTGTAACACAGTTGTAAAGCTGAATATGAACAAGGAGCATCAGTCAGGAATCCAACCCTTCGAACCTGCTCTGCCATGGAATACAATCATGGCTGATGTCATCGTGGCCTCTGTTCCATTTTCCTGCCATCTCTCAATCCTCAAACTCTAGTCTCTTATTGTAGATTGCGTCACATGAAAAAATATCCACTCCACACCTACACTTTAAATTACGTTTAGCATTTTACAGACCTCAATGAGCTCTCCTTTTATTCTTATAAACTCGACAGTATAGGCCTAAACTGCTCAATTTCTCTTCATAAGACAAACACTTCAAATATGGAATCATTCTAATGAAGCTCTTCTGAATTGCCTCCAATAGAAATAGCTCATTCTGCAGGACACCCAAACTGTACTCCAGTTGCAGCCTCACTAATGCCTTGCATAGCTACAGCAACACTCCCTACCTTTCTACTCTATCCTTTTACAAATAAACGCTGAAGTTAAACTTGCATTCCTCATTACTTCAAGTACCCACAAGCAAGTTTTCTGTGATATGCAAGCAGACACCCAGACCCCTCTGCACTTAAGCACTTTGAAGTTTCTCTCCATTTAGATAATAATTTGCCTTTTTATTAGGCTGGCCAACTTCAATAACCCCATATTTATCCACTTTAATTTTCATTGCCAAATGTTGGCCCATTGACCCAACCTATCCATATAGTTTTTAAATCTCTTGCATCATCATTCTGACATAATTTCCAACCAATGTTCGTGTCATCTGAAAATGTCGCTATAGTATTTCCTAGAGCTGAAAATGTGTTGCTGGAAAAGCGCAGCAGGTCAGGCAGTATTCAAGGAACAGGAGAATCGACGTTTCGGGCATCAGCCCTCCTGTTACTTGGATGTTGCCTGACCTGCTGCGCTTTTCCAGCAACACGTTTTCAGCTCTAATCCTCAGCATCTGCAGTCCTCACTTTCTCCTCCCTATAGTATTTTCTATCCCGTCAACCGAGTATTAATGTCGATCACAAATGGTTGAAGAATGAGAACTGAAATCTATGGCACCCAACAAATTGCATTTTCCAATAGAAAATGACACAGTTAATTCATCTGACTGCATTTTATTGGTTAACCAATCCTCCATCCAAGCCAATAAATTACTCCTATACCGATGCTGTCTGATCTTACCACTCACTCTTTGGAGAAGCGACGTATCTGAATCCTTCACGAAGACCAGATATATTCCATTTCCAGGATTCCCACTATCCACCTTGTTTGTTCACATCTTTAAATCACTCAAGAAAAGACTTCAATCATGACTTATCTTTTGTAGAACCATGTTGACTCCGATGAATGGTGGTTTACGTTTGCAAATGTCCACAACAATGGATTCTAATAATTTGCCTTAAATTACAATACTTTATTGTGACATTTTACTCCCTAATGTATTCAGTTATTATAAGTTCTTCCCTTTCTAAAACTTTTACGTTTTCTTTGAATTCCTGTTTCATCGGCAAAAGGGATTTAAAAGATGTGCTCCAATTGCTGCATAAGCGGTATGTGTGCCTGACTGGACTCATCATCCTGCTGGTGTACAAGATCGATGGGATGAAGTCTTTCTGGGGTTCCCATGTTGTCATCTCCAAGGCCAGAATGACCTCCTCTTTTTGATGCGTTAGAGGGGTGGGGGATTATGGAATCTTCTCGTTGGTGTGTAACATTTTGAGGGGCTGATGGGTCTTCTCATATTCCTCCATAATCGGTGAAGATACTGAACGGTCTCCTCATGTATCCCAGAGATGGGACCGAGGGAGTGATTGATCTTCTCTTGTTCCCATACAACAGACACGTGTGTGAATTACCTCCTCCTTTCTCATGAAATAAGTCTCAGATAGTTTTTAACCTTATCGAATTCTCTTGCAACAGACTCGGTGGGTCTGAATGGCCTCCTGTTATCCCAGTGTAACAAATCTCCAGTCAATGTGTGACCACTTCCAGTTCCTATGTTACGGACTTGAGATGGCTGAATGGACTGATCCTGTTGCTGTGTAATAGGATACTGGTGTCGCATGGACTACTCTGGGGCTAGTGTTATAGATTCAAGGGGCTGATTGGCCTCCTCCTGTAAATATACATTCGGCTCCAGGAGCTGAACAGCCTCATCCTATTCTGGTGTAACAGTGTCAAAGGCCTGAATGTCCTTCTGTTGTTCGTGTGCAACAGGCTGGAGAACGGAATGGATTTCTCCATTATCTGTGTAATTCTCTTCAGTTGTTGACTCCTTCCTGTCATCTATGTTGACATAAGATCTTCCTTCATTTTTGTAAACTCCAATGGCTATTGAATCAACCTGATCATCCTTTCGTTATAAGCTTGCACCTTCATTGCAGGGATCAGTTGAGGGGACCATCTCTGAACTGCTTCCAATATAACAACATCCTTTCTTCATTGAAGAGACTAAATCTGTACACACTACTCCAGATGTGATCTCACTAAGACCCTGTACAGCAGCAGAAATGCTTTACCAGCTTGCTGTAAGGTTCCCACCCAGGTTCGAGCAGTCTCAGCTCTCTGGGGAAATACAGAGCATTTATGAACGATCGTTGTCCTTCTCTACTCCACTAGCATAACGGGAGATCTGGAGAAAATGTCACAATGATGCTTAAGAAGATCATAAATGATGTGGCGAGATGATCTCTACCATTAATCTCCCCAAAGCCCACGTCACTCAGATTCTACAGAATCTTGTAATGTGGAGCATAAAAACAGCAAGAAGGAAACATTGATGGGAGTTATATACCAAAGTGAAAGCTGCAATACAAATGCTGGACATGTTATAAAACAGGAAAATGAGATGTACACATTTGTGGGTACTGCAGGAATAATGTCCTGTTTACATTATATCTAAACTGTGTTAACCCAACTGAATGCTAATGCTGGGAAAAATGGATTTCATGAGCATGTGTTAGATGGTGGCATTAACATTTTGTCGAGCACTGAGCTCTAGATCAGGTTATTTAGAAATTGATGTTGAATAATCAAAAGAACTAATTGAAAACTTTGCTGTAAAGGACCTTTTGGGAACAGTGACCACAATGCATTGGTTTTCTTTTATGCTGTTTGAGTACACGGTAGCTTTTGTTTTATTTGAAGTAACTGTTATAAATCTGAATCATGCAAGCCCTCAAGGTGTGAGGAGAAAGTGGGCACTGCAGCTGCTGGAGATCAGTGGCGCTGGAAAAGCACAGTCAGGCAGCATACTAGGAGCAGGAGCATTGACGTTTCGGGCACAACCCTTTATCAGGAATGAGGCTTCTGGGTCAAGGCCGCTGAGGGATAAATGAGAAGGGGGTGTGGCAGGAGGCAGGTAGCTAGGAATGCGATAGGTAGATGAAGGTGGTGTTGAAAGTGATAGGTGATGAAGGGAGACAGACCGCCTCATCTACTGCATCCTTTAAACTCAGTCTGGTCTTCTCTACATTGGCGAGACATACGTGGATCATTTCAGAGAACATCGCTGGAACAGCCACATTGACCAACTGCACCACCTTGTGGTTGATCACTTTAACTCCCCTTTCCACTCTGGCAAGGACGTTAGATTCCTGGGCCTCCTCCATCGCCAAACCCTAACCACCCGAAACATGGATGAAGAAAGGTTCCTTTTCTACCTTGGGACCCTCCAACCACAGGGAATTAATGTAGATTTCACCAGTTTCCTCATTTCCCCTAACTCCACCTTATCCCAGTCCAATATTCCAACTCAGCACACTCCCCCCTTTTGAACGTTCGTATGTGTTCATCTTCCTTCCCATCAATCTGGTCCACCCTCCTCTCCGAACTAACCCTTTCAGCCTCACCTTTAACTACCTATTAGGTCAAAGGAAGCAGCTTAGAGAAATGCCAAGTGTTGTTGTAAGCCAGTGGATTCGGAGAAATGTAGGACCCAGCAACGGATGACCAAGAAACTGAGAAGAAAATCAAAAAGCGAAACAGCATACAAACAAAAGAAACCATAAAGACTACTAAAGAAAACCATAAAGACTGCTAAAAAAAACGTGCATCAGTGTATGAAACAAAAGTAAAAACGAGGTCAATTGTGGAACAGTAGGTGTGCAGACAGGGTAACTTATTGTGGAGAACACAGAAATCACAGGGGAACGAAACAGTTCCTTTGGGTTTATCTTCAAGGCAGAATATCCAGAAATTCTCCCAGAAATAACAAGTGACCATGGGGTTTATGTAAGTATAGTCGAAGATCATTCTTATCAGTGTTGAGGTCATCTTTGAAAAGAATGCTGGATTGAGTATTTATGAATCTGACAGATCAGATGTACTTCATGCAAGAATTTCAGAGGAAGCAACAATAGATGTATTGATTGCATCGCAGATTTTCATGTTATTTTCCAATAAATTCCGAAAAGATATTTATGCAATCTGGTTATGGCAAAAGTTATAAATATTATCCAACACTTTAAGAAAGAATGAAGATGGAGAGTGGTGAACTACAGATCAGTTAACTTGTAATCCGCGGTCGGGTGTCTCTTGGGCTCGATTATAAAGAACGTGTTCCTGGATATATAGAAGGTAATGGGAAAACTGGGGAGGATGATAGTGCATCGATGAAACGAAAACTATACGTGGTAAACATTGTTTGGAATGGTTTGAAGATGATTCTTGTGGATGTAGGCAATGAGGAGCTAATGGATAACGTATAGTTGGATATTCAAGAGGATCTTTTTTTTAAGAACTCTCACACTAATATCATAAGAAAAGTTAAAGTAAAGGAATTGGGAAGAACACGTGCAAATAGGAAACGAAAAATTAGGTTTACATTCATATGAATGTAATTGCAATATAGAAGATGTCGTGCACCAGCTGCATATAGTGCTGCTGAGACTACAGCTAGAGTATTGTGTACCGTTTGGAGTCCCAATATACGATAGAATTTACTGACTACAGAGGAACTTCAAAAGGTATTTTCCAGACTAATCAATAAAATGGCAAGATTTTCTGATGGGGAATCTCAGCCTGTGATCTCGAGTTTCAAAAGATGAGAGGTAATTGTAGTGAAACCTAGAAACTAAGGAACATAGAGGGGACTGAATGACAGAGGGACATGGAGAAGTGCAAGCAGGCGAGATTCGTGAGAATCCCACGGTATTCTACACGGACAAGTAGAACAGAATAATCAGCAAACAGTTCGTATCCATTAGAAACCAAAGGGAGACAATCTGTGTTTCAAGCTGGAGAACATTGATAGATTGTTACATGTAAACATCACAGCTGTTTTACTTGGGAGAAGGAGGATGCAGGGACAGAATTCGAGAAGATGGACTGGAAAGCTCTTGAAGGGATTGATGTAAAATACGAGCAGGAGTTTGAGGCTTTGTCTGGTATAAAATTCGACCAATGCGCAGGTCTGGATACTGTTGGAGTCAAGGGAGGAAAGACGCTGACTGGAAATGTTAATTATAATCTGACCATAAGGAGGTGCTAGAGGACTTGAGAGCAGCTAATATGATTCCAAATTCACAGTAAGGGTGGTAGAGATTTTCCAAGTTAACTATAGATGAGCGAGTACTAGATCACAGTTCAGGAAACTACTGGAGAAAATAGAGAAGGAGAAAATCGAAGTCCAATCAGAGTCGCAAGGTTTGATCAGGGAGAATCATCATGACTTTATCAGAGTGAAGTCACATCGAATGAATTTGATTGAATTAGTTTGAGGAGTTCGCTTATTTAGTTTTGCAGCAAGGCCTTTGACAAAGTTCCACATGGGAAATTGAAAAACATAAAGTAAAATCTCACAGTATCGAGGGTAACTTGAAAAGTTACAATGTAAATTGTCTTAGTGGCAGGAGCCAGGGGGTGGTGAGAGAAGGCTGTTTGTGTGACTGGAGACCAGTGTCCCCTGGTGTACCACAGAGATCAGTGTTGTGTCCCTTATTGTTTGTAGAATTCATAAATGGTATAGATGTGAATCTGGAGGGGGGTGGTGGGTGGAGGGATGGGAGTTGTGATAAGTAAGTTTGTGTTTGACACAAAGATTGGCCGGGTGGTTGGCAGTGAGGAGGAAGTTCTGATTTTACACGAAAATACAAGTGGAATGATCAGATGGGCAGATCAATGGCAGATGGAATGTGATCGTGATAAATATGAGTTGATGTACTTTGGAAGGAGGAACCAGTCATAGGGTGTACACAATGATTGGCTGAACACTCGGGAGCTCACAGGGTGTTTCTCCACACATCCCTGAATGTGACTGAAAAGGGTAATGGACTAGTTAAGAATTGAACCTTGGGTGGAGCGTTTATTAATCAGGGAGTAGATTATAAGTGCTATACAGGGCTTGGTTTAGTCCATGATGGAGTACTGTATGTCGTTCTGGGAGCCTCATTACAGGAAGAATGTGATTGTACTGGAGTGGTTGCAGAGGAGATTCACCAGGATGTTCCCTGGGATGGAGCATATCAGCGATAGAGAGAGGCTGGATAAGCTCGGGTTGTTTACTTTGGACAGAGAATCTGAGGGGGATGTGATTCAGAAGGATAAGGTAACGAGGGGCATGGACAGGGTGGACAGACAGCAACTGTTCCTTTTAGACAAAGGGTCAAGAACAAAGGAGCACACTTTTAAAGTGAAGGGTTTGAGGTTCAGCGAGGAATTAAAGATTACATTTTTTTCACCCAGAGCGTGTTGAGGTCTGGAATGTACTTCCTGAGAGGGGAGTTACCACGGCTAACCTCTCAACCGTTAAAAGTACTTGGTCGAGCACTTGGAAGTGTCATAACATTCCAGGCTATGTGCGTGGTGTTGGAAAGTGGTACTAATATAGATCGTGCTGTATTTCTGTTGGTACAGAGACTATGCTCCTGTGCGTGTATGATGTGGTGCTGAGCAGTTTAAGACAGGAATTGATGGGTTTCTGAAGATAATGTTCACAAAGGTTATAAGAGTGAACTGTTATAGCTTGTCAAATTATGTCAATGTGAGAAGTATGAGAAAGCAGTGCAGGTTCCTTCTAGTTTGAATCCAGAGAATGGAGAATGGGAAACAGGGAAATGGCAAAACTATGAATCCACTACTTCAGTTCTGTCTTCACACAACTTTCTGACAATACGAGGAAAAGCAAGTCCGGTATGGAAAATGAAATAGTACATGGAACATCGAACATAGTAAGTAAATGGCTTCGGAGAAATTATTGGGACTGAAAATAATGGGCATAGACAACACTAACATAGAGTTGAGAAATGGGAATTACGTTTGAGAAACAGACTGGGAGACAAATGAAAGTGAAGCAATGGATATAGAACACGTGGATTTTTAGAAATGTTTTGGTAAAGCTCCAAGTCCAGTTTACAAAATCAAACCTTAGTTGATTGGGGCTAATGTATGGCCATGTGTCTAGAATGGGACAGCTGGCAGGAAACAGTGAATAAAAATAAACAGACTTGTGAAGCAACAGCCTGACATTGTATTTAAGGTATGAATCTGTGAGTATGACTATGTCCCTGACACCTCATCACCTTCCCTAGATATCTCCTGTCTCACCAGCAGGACAGACACAACAGAAATGGCGGCACAGTGGGATACAGTTGGAAGGGAATTGCTCTGGGAGTCCTCAACAGTGTCTCTGTATCCCATGATGACTCATAGTGTTAGTTTACACATGGGAAAGGCAACCTTCTGCTGATTACCATGTAGCAGCCTCTCCCAACTGATGAGTCAGTACTCCTCCATGCTGACCAACACTTGGAGGAAGCTCTGAGGGTGGCAAGGGCCCAAAAAGTACTCTGGGGGAGGGATTTCAATGTCCACCATCAAGAGTAGCACAGCTGCAGCATTACTGATTGAGCTGGCCGTGTTCTAAAGGATATAACTGATAGACTGGGTCTACGGCAGTTGGTGAAGGAACCCACAAGAGGGAAAAGCCATATTTGACCACAGCCTTACTAATCTGCCAGTTGCACAAGTATCTGTCCATGACAGTATCGGGTAAGAGTGACCACTGCATAGTCATTGTGGAGATAAAGTCACACCTTCACATTGAGAATAACCTCCATAATTCTGGGTGGCACTATCACCGTGCTAAATGGGACAGACTTCAAACAGAACTAGCAGCTCAAATCTGGGTTGCCATAACGTGTTGTGGGGCATCAATAGCAGCAGAACTGTACTCCAGCACAACCTCATGGCCTGGCATATCCCCCTCACAACAATAACCATCAAGACAGAGGATCAACCTTGATTCAATGGAGTGTGCAAGAGGGCAGGAGCAGCACCGGGCATACCTGAAAATGAGGTGTCTGCCTGATGAAGCCACCAACCAGGACTGCTTGTGCACCAAACAGCACAAGCAGTAAGTGACAGACAGGCTAAGTGATTCCACAAGCAATGGTTCAAGTCTCTGCAGTCCTTTCACTTCTAGTTGAGAATAGTTATGGACAATTAAACAAGTCATCGGAGGAGGAGATTCCACAAGTATCTCCATCCTTAATGATGGAAGAGCCCAGCACTTCAGTGCAAAAGATAACGTTCACGCATTCGCAATAATCTTCAGTCAGAAGTGCTGAGTGGATGATCCATCTCAGCCTCCTCCAGTCGTCCCCAGCAATTCAGTTACCAGTCATCAGCCAATTTGGTTCAGTCCACGCGATATCCAGATTCAGTTGGAGACACTGGATATTCCAGAAGGGACATACCCTGACAACATTCTGGCAATAGTACTGAAAAGTTGTGCTCCAGGCCTTGTCAATGCCCTAGCTAAGCTGTTCCAATACAGTTACAACAAAGACCTTTCCCTGTTTACGTCAAAAAATACCCCAAGTATCTCCTATGCATAAAAAGCAGAACAAATCCAATCCGGCCAATTACCACCCCATCAGTCTACTCTCAATCATCAGTAAAGTGGTGGAAGGTGTCAGTGCTTTCAAGCAGCACCTGCTCAGCAATAATGTGGTCAATGACGCCTAGTTTGGGCTCCACCAGGGCCACTCAGCTCCTGATCTCATGACCTTGATTCAAACATGGACAAAAGAGCTGAATTCCAGAGGTGGGGTGAGAGTGATAGCCCTTTAAATCAAGGCTGCCTTCTCCCAAGTGTGGTATCAAGGGGTCTTAGCAACACTGGAAACAATGGGTATCAGGGGCAAACTCCCCGCTGGTTAGAATCATACCTGACACATAGGAAGGTGGTCATGGTTGATAAAGGCCAGTCAATCCAGCTCCAGGACAAGTCTGTAGGAGTCCCTCGGGCAGTGGCCTAGGCCCAAACATCTTCAGGGCTGCTTGATCAATGACCTTGCCTCTATTCTAAGGTCAGAAGTGGGAATGGTCGCCAATGATTGCACCATGTTCAGCAACATTTGTGGTTCTTCAGATACGGAAGCAGGCCATGTCCAAATGTGACAGGATCTGGACAGTATCCAGGCTGACAAATGGCAAGTAATATTCAGGCCACACAAATTGCAGACCGTGACCATCACCACTAAAATACAATCTAACCTGCGCCTTGGCATTCAATGGTGTTACCATCACTGAATCCACAGTGGACTGCAGCGGTTCAACAAGGCAGCTCACTGCCAACTTTTCAAGGGCAACGAGGGACAGGCAATAAATGCTGGCCCAGCCAGTCACACCCAGATTCAGGAAATAAATATTATTTTTAAAAAATAACAGAGGAATGTTGCTGGGATATCACAGAGATCGGTGCTCAGGCCCCATTTGATCACACTACCCATTAAACATTTGGTTGCAGGAATCAAATACAATATATCCCAACCTGCTGACAGAACTAAACGATGTTGGATTGTGAGTGGGTAAGGAGGTTGTAAAAAGCTTCAAGGTGACTAAGACAAGTGGAGTGAATGGGCAAATACGTGGCAGATGGAGAGCAAGGTGGGTAGATGTGACAGTGTGCCCTTTGCTGGGAACAATAGACTGGCAGCCTCTCGTTTGAAAAGGGATTGTTTGAAACATGTTGATTTACAAAGGGACGAATGCTCCTGTTTGTTGTTTCCTTCTGCGCAGCCTCCGAGGTCACTGCAGCACAGTGAGGTCTGAACCCAGACGTCAATACTGGGAATGGCATTGGCACGCTGCCCAGTGTACATAGTCCCACCAAGTGGAGAGCTGTAACATTGCAAAGAATCTAAATCTCCCTGCAGACCAGCCACTGAAAGCAATATTGCAGGAGCAGAAAGCAGTTAGGAAGGTAAATTGGGTGTTGACCTTCATTTCAGGGGGATTTGAATCCAGGAATAAGGGTGTCTTACTGTAGCTGTACAGGGCCTTTTTGAGGCCCCATCTCGAGCATTGTGCAATATTGTGTGCAGGTTTGGTCTCTGTACCTAACAAAGGACAACCCTGACATTGAGGGAGAGCAGCGAAAGATGACCATACCGATCTCTCGGATGACAGGCTTGCTGTGGGAGCAGAGTTTGGGGCAACTGGGCCTGTATTCCATAGGGTTTAGGAAAATGTGTGAAGATCTCAGTGATATATATAAAACTCAGACAGGGTGAGATAGAATGGAAGCAGGGATGATAATTCCCCAGGCTGTGATGTCTAAAACAAGTGGCCGCAGTATTAGATACAGACAGGCTATTCTGCACTGAGATGACAATAAATGTCTGCTCTCAGAGACTGGAGAACCTGGGGAATGCGCTCGCACATGGAAACCAAGACACCGAATATAAATACGGATTTAGAGACAGGAAAGGGATGGTGGGAGAGCAAGAGTAAGGTGTGGAAATAAAGGGCGAGGTATCATTGTATTGAATTGGAAGCAAACTCGATGGACCAAAGGGACGACTGCACTTCCTATTTTATAGCTTTCCCAGGTTATTCACAGTAACGGATATATTAATTGCGTGGGATAAGTGCATTGTGGAGGTGTTTGAACATCAATGACAATGAGGAAGGCTCAATGTGTTGTATGGCTTCCTCCATTCCTGATGTTTCTGTGCAGTCTGTGGGAAAGCTCTGTAAATGTTGTCACAAGCTCTCAGATGTTAGGAAGGAGGTCCCTGCAGTGTCAACAGGACTGTGTTTCCCGTTCCCTTTTTCCGATACGGAGGCTGGGGCCGGGTGTTCTGTTCGGGTTTATTATTTTAGACCTCGGAGCAGTTTGATACAATAGAGTGTCTTGCTTGGCCGATTCAGAGATCATTGAAAAGTTTTATCCCATGTCTATGTGTCTGTAGTCATAGATAATCATAGATAATCATAGATAACAAACAGCAATGGACCCAGCCTCCAGTCTGACAGACATCCTTCCACTAAACACTCTGCTTCCTACCATCAAGCCAACTGTGTATCCAATTGGCCAGTTCCCCCAGCATTCCACGCGATGTAACCTTCCTGAGCAGCCTACCATATGGAAGCTTATCAAATGCCTTACTGAAATCCATAGAGACTACGTCTACCACTCTGTCCTTGTCAAATTTGCTGGTCACTTCATCAAAGAACTCTAACGAAGTTGGGAAGCATGATCTCCCACTCAAAAGTCTATGCTGACTGCTCCGAATCAAACCCTGTGTAAGTAATGGGTGCAGTCAATGGTATGCTGTCCTTCATTTTAAGATGATTCGAGTACATAAGTAAAGGCATCTTCCTGCTGAGAGCCTTGCTGAGAGAGCATTAGGAGCACACTACACAAATTTGATCTCCTTTGAAAGGAATGATTCCATTACCACATACATGGGTGATGGTAATATGAAGATAGAGTGAATAAGCTGAGTGTTTAATCTCTGGAGCTGTGAGAGACGAGGAAACGGTGACGCTGAAACACGAGGAGTGGCAGCGATCAATTATTTCCAAAAGACACATTGATAGGTTGAGAAATTCCATACTTTACCCAGGATTAATTGGTTTGATTTATTGTCACGTGTACCTCAGTACAGGGAAACACTTTGTTTATGAGCAGTGGAGGAAGCTCATAGTAAGCATGGCCAGACAGATCATAGGGTGGAAATAGACTTGGACAGAGTAAGGCACACAGGATACACTGAACAGGACGTGCCCTAGACAAGATCAATATGAACAAGATCACCATTATTTGAACTTAGAGAGTCCATTCATCAGTCTAACGTGACTTTCCTAATAGTTTATATGCCTAAATTAACTCTCCCCATGTTATTGTGCAGTCGGCCTGTGAACCCTGTACTGAACGTCAGGTTGCTCACAATCCCCAACAGCAGCCACAATACCTTCCATCGGAAACAGGTAGCCATTCCCACCAGCTTCCGCCCTACACAGAGAAGGCATCTCAGAGATGAAAGATGCCTTCATGAGACTTCACACAAGATATATGGCTTCCCTCCTCACCACGAGGAAACCAAGTTAAGGTCCCACGTGTGTATCATGAGCAACGGAGCCAGGAGGAACAACGTGGAGCAGTCTGTCTGTGCAGCCTCTGCTCCACTTGTTCATCATGTTAGAGCATCATTCAGGAGACAGTGAGGACTGCCGATGCTGGAGATCAGAGTACAGCGTCGATTACTGGAAAAGCACAGCAGGTCAGGCAGCATCTGAGGAGATGGAGAATCGATGTTTCGGCATAAGCCATTCATCAGGAATCAGCATCAATTACCTCATTCTGCCCCTGTGTAAGTACGTTGAGGGGGGAATGGCCTCTTCTGTTACTGTGAAAGTGACTCAAGGAGCTGAATGGCCTCATCCCATTGCTGCGTAAGTGACCCAAGAATCTGAATGGCTTCTTCCTCGTCCGATTGGACATGGTCAAGGGCCGGATTGGGTTACCCCTGGTTCTTTTTGAAAGCTCGATGTACTGACAAGTGTGATGATGCTGCAGCTTTAAGAGATTATTTTGTCCGGGTTTCTTTTAAGAGAGAGATTGCACGATCGTTACCAAGCTGGCTAGTTAAGACCACTCGAGTAAACAACGAGGGAGGCTTTGTGTTTATTTTAATGCAGTCTGAGTGGGTATGGCCAGCTCTCACAGATTAGGATCTCTGTGTTTTGGTTTCTCAGCAACATCAGAAACTATTGGGGTCTCCATAGAGTTGGAAGCTTCAGTGAATGCCTCCTGCTACTTCCCCTGAGTTTTCTCTTGGTGCTGTTTTTAATTCCTGGATTAGAGAATTATTTGTGACATGCTGTGTCTGAATATTCCTTTCTGCGGAGGGCTGTGTTTATGTGATTTTCCTATATTGGAACAGTTCATTAGTAATAGTTCCGAGGCCTATTATTCTGTTAACTTGTCCAGTAGAATTAAGTTATTCTAGATTCCTCTTTCTTTGGTTTCATTTTATCTTTCGTGTTTCAATAAATGGTGTTTTGCTTCACACCAAGTACTTTGACCAGTCACATTGCGTCTAGAACAGACACTTTACATTTCCATTAAAATTAAAAAAAAGAGTCTAGGCTCCCGCTTTCAAATATTTTCCAGGCGCTCTGGTGTGGCCCATCACACTAGACTCCTTCTCGTCCTGAGTAATAGGCTGGAGGCACTGAGTGGGCTGTCCCTGTTCTTCTCCAATAGTGTCAATGGGCTGACCGACTTCCTCACATTCCTGTGAAACCAGCGTGAGGTGCTGAATGAACTCTTGTTTTACTGTGGCAATGTGCAGTGTCAGACAGTGCTGGTAGATGAATGTTACCGACACTTTAACAGCACAAGTCTCAATGGAGTCTGGGTCTTGCTGCACATGGACACAGACTAGTTCAGGAGCTGACGGGGGACAAAATGTTCTGAACATTGTAGAATGTTCGGTGACCATCCCCACTTCTGATCTTATGGTGGGGAGGGTGGGGACGGGAGACATTGATGAAGCAGCTGAAGATGTTTGTGAAAAGGAAGCTACCCTGAGGATCTCCCACAGAGCTGACACAGGACTGAGATGGTGAACATCTTCTTTTGTGGCATGTTTGACTCAAAAAAATGTAGTGTTTACTCTGATTCCCATTAAGTTCAGTTTTGTTAAGCTCCTTGTTGTCAACAGAAGTCAACCACTGCCTTGATATCGGGGCCAGTCATTTTTACCTGAACCCTTGTCTCAACCACTTTTGTTCATATCAATAAGCCATGATATAGGAGCAGCAAGTGTTTTCTTCAAACAGGTGGGATTGAATGTCAGGATTTCTCATCTCAAGAGTGTTCGGGGAGCAAGATTTTTGAAAGTATTTGAAGAGGAGGTAGATGGATATTGACCTGTCAGAGTGGTGTGGGCTATGAGGAATTGGGTATGAAAGAGGATTTGAGACCAAGAGCAGATCAGCCATGATCTTAGTGAAGGGCAAGGCAGGTTTGGGGAGTGAACAACCTGCCCCTGTTTCTGATGTTCTCACATTCTGTTATTGGAAAGTTAGTGGGTGTTATTTTAATGACTGTTATGTTTTTGAATATTGCAGACAGGAAGAGCAGATGATTTTGTGAGCCATCTCTGGGTGAGGTATATGGGCTGTATTCACAGTGAATCTGGGTGTACAACATGACCAACATCTGAAGCACAAGTTGCAGAGAGGGGAAGCTCTGTGAAGAGAGATGAGGGTCCTCTTTCATACCCGTGCCTGGATTTTCCAATTACATTTCCCAAATCATTTCAAAGCGTGTGTGACAGTCTTGAGAGGCTGAATGGTCCCCTCTGTTTCTTTGCACCAGGTCATAGGAGTAAGTGGCCTCCAACTGCTCCTGTCTAGCAGGTATGAGGGGCTGAATTGAACACAGGAACATGGGACTGAGGAGTCATTAGATATTTTGACCCTTCTCCACCAGGAAGTAAGATTGTGGCTGATCAGGTTGTGGACTCAGCCCCTCTTTCCTGTCTGTATCCCAATATCCGTGACTCACTTCTCTGTCAAATATTTTGTAATGCAGCTTTCAATCAATGTAAACATAGAGGCACAATAAACTTCCAGTGAAGAGAATTCCCACTTGAAAGGTCCTTTCAGAATCTTTCATCATCCCTCTTATAGAATCAGAGAGTCATGCAGAATGGGAACAGACCCATTAATCCAATCTGTTCACTCCGATCAGATATCAAATCTGATCCAGTCCCATTTGCCAGTATTTGGTAAATATCCCTCCTCTTTCAGATACTTTTTAAATGTGCGATTGTACCCGCCTTCACCACTTCCTCTGACAGCACTTTCTGTGCACACACCACTCTCTGTGTGAAACATTTACCTTCAGGTCCCTTCTAAATCATTCGTCCTGTCCCCTCCAACCTATGCCCTCTTATTCTGGACTCCCCAATCCTGGAGAGCAGAACGTGGCTGTTCAGAATATCCATGCCACTGATGGTTTTATAAACCTCTATAATGTCACCCTTCAGCCTCTGGCACTCCAGGGGGAAACGCCTCAACCTAATCAACCTCTTCCTAAACCTCAAACTTCCAGTCCTGGAATATCTGTGTCTAAATCATTTCTGCAGAAAACCGAGTTGTACGCATTATTCTGAAAGTGGCCGCACCAACATCCTGTACAGATGTAATATGCCACCACAACTCCTATACTCAATGCTCTGACTAATTAAGGCCAATGTGCCAAATGTGTTCTGCACCACTCTGTCTACCTGCAACTCCACTTTCAAGGAACAATGTACCTGCAGTCCTATGTCCCTTTGTTTCACAACACGCCCCAGGACCTGACCATGAAGTATATAATGTCTGCCTTGATTTGCCTTCCCAAAATGCAAAGCTTCATATTTCTCTAAATTAAACTTCATCTGTTACCCCTTGTCCCTTTGACCCATCTAATTGCGGTCTTGTTGTACTCTGAGATAATCTACTACACCACTTTTCTGATGTCATCTGTACACTTACTAACTATTGCCCCTATATTCACATCTAAATCTTTACATAAATGATGAAATGCAGTGAACTCAGTACTGATTCTTACAGCACACTGCTACTCACATGCCTCCAGGCTGAAAAATATCCCTCTTCCTTCAAGCCAATTGTGACGAGTTTCTTCTGTATCTTATGTGACTGAAACTTACTAATCTGTCTACCAAGGAGAATTAAATACTAGCTATGAAGACAGGCTGAGTATGTTAGGTTTATTTTCACTAGATAAAAGGAGATTGAGGGGCGGACCTGATAAAGGTTTGCAAAATCATGAAGAGCATAGACAGGGTGGACAGAGACAAGCTTTTTCCCAGGTTGAAGGATTCAATAACGAGAGGTCGTGCAGAAAGCCACGTTGTCTACCCCAATCAGCCCTTGCCTTCCCAAATGTATGTAAATCGTGTCCCTCAGAATCCCCTCCAACAACTTACCCACCACTGACATCAGGCTCACCGGTCTACAGTTCCCCGGCTTTTTGGGTCACTGTTTCCTTTTCTAGTCCCACTCCTCCACTGCTCACAACACATGTGAAATGTAACCAGGTCGGTGATATGGCCGATCATATCGGTCTCAGAATGGGTCAGGGTCAGTTTTAGGAACAAGTCAGGCTAGTTTCGTTAATCTGCTAAAACAACACGTTTATGATCCAGAGCAATGTTACTCAAACTATGATGGAAAGATGAATGGCAAACTGTTTGGGTATTGCAATAATATAATCAATATTTCCCTTTCTAAAAATGCTGGAACACACACACACACACACACACACACACACACACACACACACACACACACACACACACACACACACACACACACACACACACACGCTCTGCGAATTTAACTCTGCAAATTTAACTTGAAAGAACTTGGTCCAAATATTATTGGAACTCATAACAAATGATAAATTGTGAGATTGTCCAAAACGTTATTCTGCTTCTGAAGATATTGTACTCACACAAGCTGCTAGCAATGGGATTTCATCCTGGGAGAGTTTGGATTTGGCTGAATTCCCTTTGCTTTAGGCAGTGGGTAGATTCCAGTGAATTCTGGTTAGGGATCATCCAAAGGGTAGCACGGTGGTTAGCACTGCTACCTCACAGCACCAGGGACTTGGGTTCGATTCCAGCCTTGGGTGACTGTCTGTGTGCAGTTTGCACATTCTCCCCTGAGCTGTGTGAGCTCCTAATGGGTCATCCAGTTTCCTACCTCAAACTGTGTAGGTCCGTAGTGTTCAGGGATTTCTAGGTTATGTGCAATAGTCAGGGGTATATATAGGGAAATGTGTTGGGAAGGTTGGTATGGACTTGTTGGGTCGAAGGGCCTGTTTCCACACTGCAGGGATTCCATAAAAATAAGAAAGGTAACGATGACTTGTAGAGGTTTTTTTTAGCTCACACACAGAGCTGTGATTAGGAACAATGAAGGAGAGAGAGTGCAATAGGCCACTCCTTCTCAAGCAGATGACATTTTCTCCCTCTCTGAGCTGAATCACACAGTAATGTCATTCTCTCCCAAACTGGACCATGTGAGGTCTCCTTGTACATTGTCCAAACTATGTCTCCATCACATTCCCTGTTCCATGTAGGTGCATCATTGCTGCTGTCATACACAGAGCCATACTCTGAGCAGAAAATGGTCTTGGTCAATTTGAAGTTATATTTATATGTCCCTGCGTCATTAGAAAATAAAAAATGTTTAATTTATTCAGAATACCTGTGTTAAACTGAATGCATTTTTAAAAGAAATACAGAAATTGCTGGAAAAGTTCGCCAGGTCTCTCAGTACACAGATGTTGTAGTTGTACCAACCTCCACCACTTCGATTGGCAGCTCATTCCATACGCACACCACCCTCTGTGTGAAATGGTGCCCTTTAGGCCTCCTCAAAACCTTGCCTCTCTCACTTTCCACCAATGCCCTCTAGTTTTGAACGGCCCTAACCTGGGGAAAAACCCCTGACTATTCACCCTATCCATGACCATTCTGCTTTTAAAAGCCGCTACTGTGGCGAAATGTGACCCCAATCAACACAAATGGCTGTACTTTCAGTCATCCTGGGTCTAAATTCTGAAATTCAATACTGACACCTCTTCCTTCTCCATCAAGTCACAATTCTAAATCCATTTTAATCAGTTTGTTCAGATGTATCCTGAGACACGTCTGTGGGCTTTACACCTAGACCTTTGTGCCCGGAGGCAGGGACACTAGCATCGCTCGACAATACCCATAAAGCTGTAACAGTATTCTCCTGTGTGTTTGTTCATCAGACTGTCCTGACATGCTTGGACATACCTCTGCAACAGGCAGGACTTGAATCCAGGCCTTCTAGCCCAGAGCTAGGAACACTACCACACAAGTTCAGGAATTGGAGTCAAATCCTGAGTTCTGGCTCAGAGACAGGGACACTACCCACTACACTACCATACCCAGATTTTGGGTCATATTTTTCGTGCCCACTTTCAGCTCGGTGTGGATTTATTATAATCAGGTTCCCATTATTGAATTACAAACACTTTTATTATTAAACAAATGCATGATATTTGTCTCAGCTGTAGGATATTGAGTGTATGTGCTGTGCTATCCAAATTAACTATGAACATCTTTAATCACTATTATCTGAAGCCTGCAATATTAGGGAAAGAAATCCTGCACTCACACTCTGCCCAAAGAAGGGTCTCAAATGGATATTTATTACTGAACACCAGAGGCAAAGGAAGAGCTTAATTTCTGACACCAAAACACTGATCACTCTTACCCAACTCTCACGTGCGGCCGCTGATTACCGTCCAGCTTCTCCTCCCCACTGACTGTGTCAGCAATCTGTCCCTCCTCCCCCAAACCACACAAGGCTACCCAAACTCAGGGTCTTTGTGAAAATCAAGGCCGGAGTGTGCAGGCCTCCTGGAGAGGGGGATGGGTATTTTAAAATTGAAGGGGGAGGGTGAGGTGACAGTAATATCACTCACTGGGCTGAGGGGTGGCGGATGGAGTTTAGTTTAGATTAATGCGAGGTATTGGATTTGGTAAATCAAACAACAGCAGGACCTATACAATTAAAAGCAGGGCCTTTGTCAGTGTTGTAGAACAGAGACCTCGGCCGTCAGGTATAATTCTTTAAAATTTGCATCTCATACAGAAAGTGTCTTCATTGGTCAGACCTTTGAGTATCGGAATTTGGACGGCATGTTGAGGATGTAGAGGACATTGGTGAGACCTCTTCTGGAATACTGTGTCCAGTCTGGTCATCCTGCCCGCTCATTCCATAGGCACACCACCCTCTGGGTGAAAAAGCTGCCCCTTAGGTCACTTTAATATTTCCCCTCTCACCTTAAACCTATACCCTCTAGTTTTGGTCTCCCCTACCCTTAGAAAACACCTTGACTATTCACTTTGATATTATTGACCTTGATATTAAGCTGGAGAGGGTTGAGAACAGATGAACCTGGATGTTGTTGGGAAAGGAGGGAGTGAGCTATAAGGAGAGGCTGGGTATGCTGGGACTTTTTTCACTGGAGAGGATGAGATTAAGGGGTAACTTTACAGAGGTTTATAAAATATTGAGGGGTACAGATAAGCTGAAGGGCTGATGTCTTTTCCCTAGAGTTGAGGATTCAAAACTGAGGGATATTTTAAGGTGTGAGGAAAAAGATTTAGAAAAGTCATGAGAAGTAATTATTTTAGACAGAAGCTGGCTTGTGTGTGGAATGAACTTCCAGAGGAAGTGGTGATAGCAGGGACAGTTACAACGTTTAAAGGACGTTTAGATCAGTACATGGATAAGACATCAGTTTGGATGGTGCTGTGAGCAGCTGCCCTCTCCCCCCTCCTCTCTGAATGAATCCCTGTTGGTTTTCACCCTCTGCCAAAGTCTGTGCAGTGGCATGAGGAGGCCAGCAGAGGGTGGCATTGCATCACTTTAAGCACCACAGAGACTGGCAGACCTGCCCCACACAGAGACACACAGATACACACACGGGGATGGTTCGGGCACTGCGTGAAGCTCATAGGTAATTTAAATTAAACATAGCAGTATTGGGAATATAGCAGTATTTCACTTGATCACACTCGTGTATGTGGGGCAGGATTTCAGTTGTTTCATGGGGACTGTGACACTATAACAATCTCAATGTTTGTAGGTGGCACCGAACCTGGAAGAACTCTGAAGTCTATGGAGGAGAGTGTGGAATTCTAACAGGACAGTGATACGTTGATGCAGTGTTCAGGTTTATGGCAGATGGGGATCAATGCAGAGCAGTGTGAGGTGATAGAGTTTGGTAGGAAAGACAATGTAAGACAGTTTAAAACAGCCTGTACCGTTATAAAGGAGTTGCAGGAGCAGAGGGAGCTGGATGTACATGAGCACAGCTTGTTGAAGATGTCGGCAGGTGAGGAGAGCAGTAAGTCTCACAGATTAGTTTCAGTATCTGAGCTGTTTACAGGGGGAGGTGTAGGAGGGACTCTCCGTGCTCCTTTCCTGGGAGGTGGTGGTGACGATGTGTTGTGAGCCCACCTTCCTGCCCACCGAGACCGTGGGGATTCCATTTGTACCAGCTCGACACAAAAGGGAGATGGCATCAGAGCCATGGCTTATAAGTTGTGCCGGGGGGAAACGGAGCTGCCAGTGGGTTTAAAGTGAGAATTGCCCTTCACTGAACATTGCTCCTGACTCGGTCGGTGGGATGTGGATGTTTCAGAATCTCCACACGAGGCGTCCCGGTCCTCTCCGGCTCCTACCAGGGTCCTCCCCACATTGCGGGGGTAGGGGGGTGAGGGAACGGATATCGGGCACTCCACCACATGGCTTGGCCCTCCCTGTCCTATTCCAGGCTGTTTCTCCTGAAATAGGACAAAAGGAGGGAGTGAGTGAGGGTGGGAGTGGGTGGTCCTGCTGTTAGTGTTAGTGTAGATGGGGAGGTAGTCATGGTGAGGTGTCCGGAGGGAGTCAGTCCACAGTGTTGTATCCATGCAGTGTTATTAGTGTGGGGCTGAAGTGGAGGGAGGGGGAGAGAGAGAGGGAGAGAGAGAGAGAGACAGAAAGACAGAGAGAGAGAGAGAAGGTACTGCATGCGACAGTGAGAGTGGAGGACCATGCGCCTTGTTCGGGGTCGGTGCTATAACAGATATACAGTGAGTGTAAGGGAGCAGAGAGAATACGGTGGCTGTTATCCTGACAGAGTGGGGAAGCTTATTGATGCTTGTCCTGTTTTGCTGGGCATTTCTTCAGAACCCAGATACTGCACTGAGCTGGGTGGGGAGCTCAGACCATACTCGGTGGGTCCGGTGGTGTCGCCCCCTCTGGGAAAAGAATGGTCCCCCTCTATACTAGCCCATCCACCAGGACCTCCGTGCCCCTGTTGACAAACCGTGGTGTAATTGTCCCTTATCTGCTATGCTCGGGGTAAACTGTGTGATGGTGTGTACTCCATTTACAAAGCTGTAGAACAAATGCTCATCCAAAACTCTCCATCATCTGACCTCACACCAATATCCCTTTTTCCCATCTTTCCTTTTAAGACAGGCTCATGTTACAGGATGTTATCGAAGTGTCTACATTTCAGTATTCTGAAACCTAGGAACACATCCTTCCATGATAGTATCTCTCAGTCTCCCCCTCTCTGTCTATGCCCCAAACCCCTCCCATGTGGTAATATCTAAACTGATTCCCCCGCCATCTCTCTCTGGCACTGATGTTCACACCCACAGAACCCCTTTGTCAGGGCAACAAAGGAGACATGGAGATGTAAATGGGTGAAGCTGTACATCCTGTCATTTCCAGCACGGGCTGAAAGTTTCCCCACACTGGGCAGGGATATAACACAGTGTTACTGAGCATTGCACTGGGGCAGGGTACACAGTCCTACATGCTGGGAGGGTAACTGCTCCTGGTTTACAGATCAATGCACTGGGGTGGTGTACACAGTCCTACATGCTGGGAGGGTAACTGCTCATGGGTTACAGATCAATGCACTGGGGTGGTGTACACAGTCCTACATGCTGGGAGGGTAACTGCTCCTGGGTTACACATCAATGCAGTGGGGTGGGGTACACAGTCCTACATGCTGGGAGGGTAACTGCTCCTGGGTTACAGATCAATGCACTGGGGTGGTGTACACAGTCCTACATGCTCGGAGGGTAACTGCTCCTGGTTTACAGATCAATGTACTGGGGTGGTGTACACAGCTCTACATTCTGGGAGGGTAACTGCTCCTGAGTTACAGATCAATGTACTGGGGTGGCGTACACAGCTCTACATTCTGGGAGGGTAACTGCTCCTGGGTCACAGATCAATGCACTGGGGTGGGGTACACAGTCCTACATGCTGGGAGGGTAACTGCTCCTGGGTCACAGATCAATGCACTGGGGTGGTGTACACAGTCCTACATGCTGGGAGGGTAACTGCTCCTGGTTTACAGATCAATGTACTGGGGTGGGGTACACAGTCCTACATGCTGGGAGGGTAACTGCTCCTGGGTTACAGATCAATGTACTGGAATGGTGTACACAGCCCTACATGCTCGGAGGGTAACTGCTCCTGGTTTACAGATCAATGTACTGGGGTGGTGTACACAGTCCTACATGCTGGGAGGGTAACTGCTCCTGGGTTACAGATCAATGTACTAGGATGGTGTACACAGCCCTACATGCTGGGAGGGTAACTGCTCCTGGTTTACAGATCAATGTACTGGGGTGGGGTACACAGTCCTACATGCTGGGAGGGTAACTGCTCCTGGGTTACAGATCAATGTACTGGGATGGTGTACACAGCCCTACATGCACGGAGGGTAACTGCTCCTGGTTTACAGATCAATGCACTGGGGTGGTGTACACAGTCCTACATGTTGGGAGGGTAACTGCTCCTGGTTTACAGATCAATGCACTGGGATGGTGTACACAGCCCTACATGCTCGGAGGGTAACTGCTCCTGGTTTACAGATCAATGTACTGGGATGGTGTACACAGCCCTACATGCTCGGAGGGTAACTGCTCCTGGTTTACAGATCAATGTACTGGGCTGGTGTACACAGTCCTACATGCTGGGAGGGTAACTGCTCCTGGTTTACAGATCAATGTACTGGGGTGGTGTACACAGTCCTACATGCTGGGAGGGTAACTGCTCCTGGGTCACAGATCAATGCAGTGGGGTGGGGTACACAGTCCTACATGCTGGGAGGGTAACTGCTCCTGGTTTACAGATCAATGTACTGGGGTGGTGTACACAGTCCTACATGCTGGGAGGGTAACTGCTCCTGGGATACAGATCAATGCAGTGGGGTGGGGTACACAGTCCTACTCACTTGGAGGGTAACTGCTCAGGTCTGCAAATTAATTCACGGGTGATCAATGCACAGGTCGCTGTGCTGGTCAGACTATTTAGTTGAGGTTTATAGATAATACAATAATGGAGTCTGTGCAGATCTCCGTGCGGGATGGATATTTGTTTCAGGATCACACATTAGTGCCCTGTTGTGGTCTGCACAGCTCCCCGTGCTGGACAGAAATCTAGTCCGGGTTTATAGATCAATGCACTGCTGTGGTCTGCACAGCTATCAGTGCTGGACAGATATCTAGTCCGGGTTTATAGATCAATGCACTGCTGTGGTCCGCACAGCTCCCCGCCCTGGGCAGATATCTAGTCCGGGTTTATAGATCAATGCACTGCTGTGGTCTGCACATATCCCCGTCCTGGACAGATATCTAGTCTGGGTTTATAGATCAATGCACTGCTGTGGTGTGCACAGCTCCCTGTGCTGGACAGATATCTTGTCCGGGTTTATAGATCAATGCAGTGCTGTGGTCTGCACAGCTCTCGGTGCTGGGCAGATATGTATTCCGGGGTTATATATCAATGCCCTGATCTGATCGGTGCAGTGTTCCACTCTGGACAAATCGTTGGATTGTATTGACCAGTGTAATGGATGAATCTGGACAGATTGCTGGGTTGTACTGAGCAGGACACTGGCCTGGTCTGTACAGTGAACCACGGTGAACAGATATCTCCTCTGGGTGTATGGTGTCTGGGCTGGTTCTGTGAGGTGGATTGAGAATGTGGTATATCTCACCATTTCAGCTGATCGGGCAATGCCTTTAGTTCCCATTCCTGTGATTGGACCCTCCGTCTCTCACCCCATTAATGTTACAGTGTGTCCAGGCACAGGACATCATGTTGGTGGGGTGGGTATGGGGGAAAGGTGATGGACAGGTCAAGGGGTTCCCTGGAATGTTCTGTCCCCAACATTCTATAACTGACATTCCCCGGAACGTTCTGTCCCCGACATTCTATAACTGACATTCTCCGGAAAGTTCTGTCCCTGACATTCTATAACTGACATTCTCCGGAACGTTCTGTCACCGACATTCTATAACTGACATTCCCCGGAACGTTCTGTCCCTGACATTCTATAACTGACATTCCCCGGAACGTTCTATCCCTGACATTGTTTGTGAACGGCCGGACGTCAGTGAATTGAACAAACGATAAAATTCTGAGGGAAGAGATCCCGTTCCAGGGAGAGGGAGACACTGTTCCGAAGGCCCCTCAGGCAGTTAAAGGGGTGAATACGTTTTCCCTGCATTTACATTTCATCACGATACAGGATCGACCACCATTTAGACCAAAATACAGAAATTCCCAAACTCCGCTTGTCTTCAGGAAACTGGGAGAGAATCCTTCAGGACAGCAACGTTCCCACTCTCCGTATTAGGAGTGACCTGTGTCTGCTCTCGAGTGATAGAGTATGTGGGAATGTTCTAGAAACCATCTGTCCTTATGGATGTGTCTCTGTGTGTTTGGGGAGGGAGGGTTTCTTGTGGTTTATGTCACATTTTTGTCAGTAATTCCCACCTTCCCATTTGTTATTCCAGCTCCAATTATTTTAATAAATCCCTGAATACAGGGACACATTTGAAAATCTCACTGGGTCCCCGATCAAACGGGTCCCTTTGCCTCCAGGCTGATGGATAATGGGTTTGTTTTCCTTCCTCACAGTTAACGTAGTGACCATCTACGTCCTGCTTTATAAAGATTGTGGATTGTCTCCATGTGTCAGACGTTACCTGGGGGCCATGGCAGCGGCGGATCTCCTGGTCATTATCCTTGACCTGATCATGAGACACATTCCCATTGTTTATCGGGAACAGTTTTATTTCCTGTGGGTCTCCGTCCCCGTGTGTAATATCCACGCCGTCCTGCT
Organism: Chiloscyllium punctatum; assembly: GCF_047496795.1. Lineage (NCBI taxonomy): Eukaryota > Metazoa > Chordata > Chondrichthyes > Orectolobiformes > Hemiscylliidae > Chiloscyllium > Chiloscyllium punctatum. The sequence goes on along the minus strand of NC_092744.1, from coordinate 129,055,082 downwards.
TTATGCAGCCACTGACTGCTCTGTCTGGTTCACCGTCACTTTCACCTTTGATCGGTTTGTGGCCATTTGTTGCCAGAAGCTGAAAAGTAAATATTGCAGTGAGAAAACGGCGGCTGTGGTTCTGGGAGCAGTGACTGTGCTGAGCTGTTTAAAGAACATTTTCTGGTATTTTATGCTCGAGGCTCGGTATTGGCTGGTGAACGACCCCAGGTTTTGTGATGTAACAGACGGTGTTCAATCCTCCATTGTCTGGGCCACAATCGAGTCCCTCCACCACATTCTAACCCCGTGTGTCCCATTTCTCCTGATTCTACTGCTCAATGTTCTCACCGTCAGACACATTTTAGTGACCAGCAGAGCCCGCAGGAGACTCCGCGCTCACGCCAATGGGGACGCTCAGTCTGACACAGAAATGATAAACCGAAAAAAATCCATCATTTTACTGTTTGTGATCTCGGCCAATTTCATCCTGTTCTGGTCAACGTTAATGCTGTATTCTATATGGTACCGGATGTGGTGGATTGGGTATAAGTCTGTGTTTCTCTATCCCTTTGTGCGGGATTTGGGCTTCATGCTGCAGCTCCTCAGTTGCTGCACAAACACCGCAATTTATGCCGTGACCCAGACTAAGTTCAGGCAGCAGCTGAAGAATGTGCTGAAATATCCCTTCACCCAAATCCATCCATCCATCAAATTCCCTCATTAATCAATCCATCCGGGATTTTCTCATTTTAGTTCAGTGTTTCAATGATGGAGCAGCCTGTCGCTATGTAACAGACTGAGGGTAGCGCTGCTTTGTCCATCCTTATCCCCCAGGGGGGTTACAGGGAAACATTTCAATGTTTTTCACAACTCAGGGGCCAGTGAGAAAAGGCACCATCCCACTGACTGTATCCATCACTTCCATTTGTAACCAATAAAAATGTTGATTAAAGCGTGCCGAGCAGCAGAGTGACCGATGTTGTTGTGTATCTTTGTGTTGGAGAAGCTGAGCTGGAGAGAGACAGACTCAGCCCCAAGTCCTGGTCCTCAGGGAAGTGGAGGCCACCGCGCCCTGAGCTCAGGAGCTGGGTTTAACTCCCTCTGTCCCACCACTGCAGCCTGGCCTCCCCATTTCCTCTCCCCCACTCTCTCCACCTGCCTCCACTCTTTCCTCTACCTCTCCCCTGCACCCTCTCTCTCTCCTGCCATCTGTCTCCCTTCCCCAATTCCGTCTCTACTCCATTTTCCCCCTCCTCCCACTTCCCACATCTCTCTATCATCTTACAACCACCCCTCCAACCACATGCAGCCACAGCACCAACCACTACTACTCTCCCAGTCTCTGGATCAGAGGGAGAGGGACGCGTCAGGGAGAAAGACTGCGTCACAGAGGGAGGGAGGGGCAGGAGGGAGAGAGATTTAGTCAGAGAGAAACAGGGAGGTGGGGAGAAAGAGAGACCGAGGTAGGGGGATCGAGAGTGAGAGAGGTGGACAGAGAGAGAAGGAGCAGGGAGAGACAGAGAGAGAGAGGCAAGGGAGAGATAAGTTGAGGGAGAGAGAGAAATAGGGGAGGACATAATGACAGAGGCGTCAGAGTGTGGGACAGAGAAGGGGGACAGAGAGTGGGGGATGGAGAGAGTGGTGGACGGGGGGACAGGGGGGACAGAGAGGAAGGTGACAGAGAGAGGAGGGAGTGAGAGGGGGACACAGAGAGACGGGGGACAGCGAGAGCGTGGGGACAGAGAGGGGGACAGAGAGAGGCGGACAGCGAGAGAGGGATACAGAGAAATGGGGGACAGAGAGAGGGGGACAGAGAGATGAGGACAAAGAAAGGGGGACAGAAAGGGTGGGACAGAAAGTGGCGGACAGAGAGAGAGGGGGACAGAGAGAGGGGGCCAAAGAGAACGGGAGATGGAGGGGGACAGAGAGAGGGCAACAGAGAGAGAGGGACAGAGAGCAGGGGGATAGAGAGAGGGAGACAGGGAGTGGGGAACAGAGAGAGGGGACAGAGAGTGGGGGATGGAGAGAGTGGGGACAGAGAGAGGGGGATAGAGAGTGGGGGATGGAAAGAGTGGGGGACAGAGGAGGGGACGGGGGACAATGACGGAGGTGACAGAGAGAGGACGGAGTGAGGGGGACACAGAGGGGGACAGATCGAGCGTGGGGACAGAGAGAGGGGGACAGAGAGAGAGGGGGAAAGAGAGAGAGGGGGGACAGAGAGAGTGAGGGGACAGAGAGAGGGGGTACATAGAGAGGGCTTGGACCGAGAAGGCGGGACGGGGGTGGTGCAGAGAGGGGTGTCAGAGAGTGGGGGGACACAGAGGGGGACAAAGACGGGAGGGACGGAGATGGGGGACAGAGATGGGGGCAGAGAGAGGGGGAACAGAAAGAGTGGGGACAGGGAGAAGGGGGACAGAGAGTGAAGCGGAGAGAGAGACAGGGGGACAGAGAGAGGGGGGCAGAGAGAGGGGTAAAGAGAGACGGGGACAGAGGGGGCAGACTGAGAGCGGGGGGACAGAGAGAAGGGAGACAGAGAGCGGGAGAGAAAGAGAGACGGCTGGGACTGAGAATGGGGGAACAGGGGGGGGGGCAGAGAGAGGGGACAGAGAGAGGGGGAGACAGAGAGAGTAGGACAGAGGAAGAAGGGGGACACAGAGCGGGGGGCAGAGAGAGGGCTGGGACCGAGAAGCAGGGGACAGAGAGGGAGACTGAGAGAGGGGGAGAGAGAGAGGGGGTGGTGGACAGAGAGAGGGGGACAGAGAGAGAGGGGGACAGAGATAGGGGGACAGAGAGAAGAGGGGGACAGAGAGAGGGGGAGCAGAGGGGGGTACAGGGTGAAGGGGACAGAGAGAAGGGGCAGAGAGAGTGGGGACAGTAAGAGAGGGAAGACAGATAGACGGGGCCGCAGTAGAGGGGGGGAGAGGGGTACGGAGAGAGGGGGAACAGAGAGAGGGGGAAAGAAAGAAGGGGACAGAGGGGGCTGACTGAGAGCAGGGGGAACAGAGACAAGTAGGGGCAGAGAGAGAAGGGACCGAGACAGGGGGACAAAGAGCGGGAGAGACAGAGAGAGGTGGGGGGACACAGAGAGTGGGGGTCACAGAGTAAGGGCAGCAGAGGTGGCAGAGAGAGGTGTACAGAGAGAGGGGAACAGAGTGGGGACAGACGGGGGTGGGGACCGAGAGAGAGGGGGGAACAGAGAGAGAGGGGGCACAGAGAGAGAGGGGGGACAGAGAGAGAGTGTGGGGAGAGAGATTGGAGGGCAGAGAGAGGGGGGCAGAGAGTGGGGGATGGAGAGTGTGGGGACGGGAGGGGACAGGGGGACAGAGAGGGAGATGATAGAGAGAAGAAGGGAGTGATAGGGGGACACAGAGGGGGGGCAGAGAGAGTGTGGGGATAGAGAGGCAGACAGAGAGAGGGGGACAAAGAGAGGAAGAGAGAGAAAGGGGGGACAGAGAGAGGGGCCAGAGAGATGAGGACAGAGAGAACGGGGAGAGAAGGGGACAGAGAGAGAGGGACAGAGAGAGGGGGTACTGAGAGAGGGGGACAGAGAGGGGAGGACAGAGAGAAGGGGACAAAGAGAGAGGGACAGAGAGAGGGCGGACGGAGAGAAAGGCGGCACAGATAGAGGGGGACAGAGAACGGGGGAGAGAGGGGGACAGGGAGAGGAGGACAGAGAGGTGGGGACAGAGAGCGGGGGATAGAGAGAGTGGGCGACAGAGAGGGGGCACAGAGAGTGGGGAATGGAGAGAGTGGGGGACAGAGGGGGGACAGGGGGACAGAGAGGGAGGTGACAGAGAGAGGGGGGGGACAGAGAGAGGGAGCAGGGGGGATTGAGAGAGGGGGGACAGAGAGAGAGAGGTGACAGAGGGGGGAAGAGAGAGACGGGGACAGAGAGGGGGGACAGAGAAGGGGGACAGAGAGAGAGAGGGGATAGAGAGAGAGGGGACCGAGAGAGGGGGACAGACAGCGGGAGAGACATAGAGAGAGGTGGGGGACAGAGATATTGGGGGTCACAGAGAGAGAGCGGCAGAGTGGGAGGGAGGGGGAGCGGGGGGGACAGAGAGAGAGAGAGTGGACAGAGAGAGCGGGGGACAGAGAGTGATGGGGTCAGAGAGAGAGGGGGGACAGAGAGAGAGGGGGACAAGAGAGTGGGGGAGAGAGAGGGTGGAGTGATAGGGGATAGAGAGGGGGCTAGAGATAGGGGGACGAGAGAGAGGGGGACAGAGAGAAGGGTGTAGAGAGTGGGGGGACAGAGAGGGGGTACAGAGAGAGAGAGAGGAGTGGACAGTGAAATGGGGACAGAGGGAGAGGGAGGCACAGAGTCAGAGGGTGAAAGAGAGACAGTGGGGAAAGAGAGGAGAGTGACAGAGCAGGGGGTACAGAGAGGGGGGACAGAGAGAGAGGGAACCTAGGGAGAGTGGGGACAGAGAGAGGGGTGACATTGAGAGAGGGGGGACAGAGAGATGGAGGCGCAGAGAGTGGGGGGACAGAAAGAGGGGTGCTAAAAGACCAGGGGAAAGAAAGAGGAGAAAAGAGAGAGGGGAACAGAGGGGACAGACAGACAGCATAAGGACAGAGAGAGGGTGGGACAGAGAGAGGGGGAGCAGAGAGTGAGGGGACAGAGAGAGGGGGGGACAAGAGAGTGGGGGGAGCGAGGTAGGGGAGAGATGGGGAGAGAGATGGGGTAAAGAGAGGGGGAAGAGAGAGAGGGTGGACAGAGAGAGGGGCACAGTGAGTGGGAGGACAGAGAGAGGGGGAGACAGAGAGGGAAACAGAGAGAATGGGGACAGAGAGAATGGGGACAGAGAGAGAGGGACAGAGATGGGAGGGACGGAGAGAGGGGAGTCAGAGAGGGGGGGACAGAGAGAAATGGGGACAGAGGAAGAAGGGACACAGAGAGGGGGGATACAGAGAGAGTGGAGCGGAGAGAGAGGGGGGACAGAGAGGGGGACAGAGAGAGGGTGGACAGAGAGAGAGGGGACAGAGAGGGGGACAGAGAGAGTGGAATGGAGAGTGGGGGGACAGAGAGGGGGAGAGAGAGAGGGGAGAGTGTTCGGTGACAGAATTGGGTGAGAGTGTTAATGAAGAGAGAGTTTGGGGGAGAGAGAGTGAGGGGTAGAGAGAGAGGGAGTGAGGGGGAAAGGGAGGGGTAGGAGGAGAGATGGGATAGAGAGAGAGGTGTGGAGAGAGAGGGCGGAGAGAGAAGGGGAAGAGAGAAAGGGGGTAGAGAGCAAGTGGGAGAGCGGGGGAGAAGGAGGGGCGAGGGAGAGAGAGGGGGAGAGGGGGAGTGAGAGGGAGAGAGAATGAGCTGGACAGAGTGAGGGGGTGGAGAGAGAGCGGCAGAGAGAGGGGGCAGGGAGAGGGGAGTAGAGAGGGCAGAGGGAGGGGGCAGAGGGATGGGATCGAGGGAGGCGGGCGAGAGAGGGGGGCAAGGGAGGGGTCGAGAGAGTGGAGGGGGTGAGCAGAGAGATAGGGGGAGAGGGGGGAGAGAGGGGTGAGAGAGAGGGGAGAGAGCATGGGGAGAGAGAGAGAGTGAGGAGAAAGTGGGGGAGAGGGGGGAGAAGGGAAGAGAGGGGAGATTGGGAGAGGGGAGATGGAAAGGGGAGTTGGAGAGGGGAGAGGGGATCGCAAGAGAGGGTAGAGAGAGAGAGAGGGGAGAGAGACAGAGGGAGGGAAAGGCAGGGGGAAGAGAGAGGAGAGTAGAGAGACGGGGGAGAGAGATGTGGAGAGACGGGGGGAGAGAAGGGGAGAGAGCAGGGGAGAGAGAGAGGGGGGGGATAGAGAGGGGTAGAGAGTAGGAGAGAGAGAGAGACGGGAGGGAGAAGGGGTGAGAGAGAGGGGGGGGAGAGAGGCTGGAGAGAGGGGTGAGAGAGGGGGAGAGAGACAGTGAGAGAGAGAGGAGAGAGAGGGGCCAAGAGAGGTGGGGAGAGAGATGGGTTAGAGAGAGGGGAGAGAGTGGGAGGAGAGAGAAAGGGTGATAGAGAGAGGTGAGAAGGAGAGGCGAGAGGGGGGGAAAGAGAGGGGGGAGAGAGTGAGGGTGAGTGGGGAGAGAGAGTGGGGAGAAACAGTGCGGAGAGAGAGTGGGGATGGAGAGAGGAGGAGAGGAGGTGGAGAGAAGTGGAGGGGAGAGAGGAGTAAGAGGGGGAGAGTGGGGTAGAGAGAGGGGAGAGAGAGGGGAGAGAGACGGGGAGATCGACAGGGAGAGCGGGAGAGACGGGGAGAGAGAGGGGTAGGGAGAAGAAGTTGCGAGGGAGGGTGAGAGTGGGGGGACAGAAAGAGGGTGAGAGTGGGGGGAGAGAGAGGGGAGAGAGATGGCGAGAGAGTGGGGAGAGGGAGAGGAGAGTGAGAGGGGGAGAGTGATGAGGCGAGAGAGGGGGAGGGAGAGGAAGGTGCGTGGGTTTGTGAGAGAGGGGGGACAGAAAGAGGGTGAGAGCGGGGGACAGAGAGAGGAGAGAAAGAGGGGAGAGAGTGGGGGGAATAGAGAGTGGGAAGAGAGAGGGGATAGAGAGAGGAGGTGAGAGAATCGGGTAGAGAGAGGGGAGAGGGAGGGAGGGTGAGAGTGGGGGAGAGAGAGGGGAGAGTTCGGGGAGAGAGAGGAGAGAGAGGCCGACAGAGGGATGTGGAAGAGGGAGGTGGACAGAGAGTGGAGGGAGAGACAGAGGGGGAGAGAGAGAGGGGGAGAGAGTGTGGGAGAGAGTGGGGAGAGAGTGGGGAGAAACAGTGCGGGGAGAGTGGGGGTGAGAGTGGGGGAGGGAGAGAGGAAGGAGGGTGGAAAGAAGGTGAGGGGAGAGAGGGGATAGAGGGGGAGTGGGGGAGAGAGGGTTGGGTCGGGGAGAGAGAAGGAGAGAGAGAGGGGGACAGAGGGAGGTGACCAGAGGGAGGGGGACTGAGAATGGAGGGAGAGAGAGAGGGGGAGAGTGAGGGGGAGAGAGAGGCAAGATTGGAGAAGAGAGAGGGGAGTGTCGGGGTGGAAAGAGAGAGGAGAGAGTGGGGGACAGAGGGAGGGGCCAGAGGGAGGGGGACAGAGAATCGAGAGAGAGATAGAGGGGGAGATAGAGAGGGGAGAGAGAGGGCGAGAGGGAGAGTGGGGGAGAGTGGGGTAGAGAGAGGGGAGAGGGAGGGGGAGAGGGAGAGTGGGGGAGAGTGGGGGAGACAGGGAGGGGAGTGGGAGGGTGGACAGAAGGGGAGGGGAGAGAGGAGTTAGAGGGGGGAGAGTGGGGGAGAGAGAGGGGAGAGTCGGGGAGAGAGAAGGAGAGAGTGGGGGACAGAGGAAGATGGCCAGACGGAGAGGGACAGAGGGACGGGGGGCAAGAGGGGGAAGAGAGAGAGGCGGTAGAGAGAGACAGAGAGGGGGAAGAGAGACAGAGAGGGAGAAGAGAGACAGGGAGGGGAAGAGAAGGGAGAAGGAGGAAGTGTGTGAGGGAGGGAGAGTAGGTGACAGAGAGAGGGGCAGAGAGATAGGGGCGAGAGATGGAGGGTGAAAGTGGGAAGGAGAGGAGGCAAGGGAGAAGGGGCAAGGGAGAGGGGGAGTGAGAAGGAGAGAGACGGTGAGAGGGAGAGGCGAGAGAGAAGGGGAGAGAGAGGTAGGGAGAGAGAGGGGAGAGAGGGCGGGCGAGAGGTGGAAGAGAGCGAGGGGAGAAAGTGGGGGAAGAGAGATGGGGAGAGTGTTGGGGTAAGTGAGGGGGTAAGAGAGAGAGGGAGAGAGAGAGCGGAGGGAATGGGGTGGGAGAGAGAGAGGGAGAGAGAGAAGGGGAGAGAGAGGGGGAGAGGGGGAGACGGGGAGAGTGACGGGAAAGAGGGGGAGACGGGGAGAGAGAGGGGGATGGGAGGAGGGGGCGAGGGAGTTGAAGAGAGGGGGACAGAAAGGGGGTGAGAGTGGGGAGACAGAGCGCGGGGAGAACGAGGGGAGAGAGATGGGGAGAGAGATGGGGATTGAGATGGGGAGAGAGATTGGGAGAGTGAGAGGTAGAGAGAGGGGAGAGAGGGCGCACGAGTGAGGTTGTGAGAAGCGGGCAAGGGGGCGAGATGGGGTGAGAGAGAGGGGAGAAAGAGCGGGAGAGAGAGAGGGAGAGAGTGAGAGTGCAAGAGAGGGGTAGAGTGAGGGGGAGAGGGAGGGGATAGAGAGAGGGTAAAGAGACGGGGAGAGCGAGAGGCGTCGAGAGAAGGGACAAGAGAGAGGGCGAGAGTGGGTGGCAAGAGAGTGGGGTGAGACAGGTGGGTGAGAGAGAGGGAGCGAGTCAGGGAGTGAGAGAGGGGGTGAGAGAGGGGGAGAAGGGGGAGAGAGAGGTGGAGAGAGAGGGGGCAGAGAGAGACAGTGTGGAGAAAAAAGAGGAAGAGTGAGCGGGAGAGTGAGAGGGAGAGAGAGGGGGAGAGATAGAGGGGGAGAGAGAGGTGGAGAGGGGGAGATGGGAGAGAGGAGGCGAGAGCGCGGGTGTGGGTGAGCGAGTGGTGGCGAAAGAGCGGGGAATGAGAGAGGGGGCAGAGAGAGGGGGAGAAAGAGGGGGAGGGGGGGCGAGAAAACGAGAAAGCGGGAATGAGAGCGCGGAGGTGAGAGAGAGCGGGGATTGAGAGAGAGGGGGAGAGAGAGGTGGAGAGAGAGGGGGAACAAGAGGGGAGAGAGAGGGGGAGAGAGGGGGAGAGAGAGGGGGAGAGTGACGGGGAGAGAAACAGGGAGAGGGGGAGAGAGACGGGGAGAGAGACAGGAGGAGGGAGATGAAGGGGGCGAGGGAGGAGGAGAGGGGGGACAGAAAGGTGGTTAGAGAGTGGCAAAAGAAGAGAGGGGAGAGCGATGGGGAGAAAGTAGGGGAGAGAAAGAGGAGAGTGAGAGGGGGAGAGTGACGGGGCGAGAGAGGGGGAGGGAGATGAAGGTGCGAGAGAGGGGGGAGAGAGGCCAAGAAAGAGGGGGTGAGAGCGGGGGAAGAGAGGTGGGGGAGTGAGAGGCGGAGAGAGAGGGGGAGAGGGAGGGGGAGAGAGAAGGGGAGAGAGACGATGAGAGCGACGGGGAGAGGGGGAGAGAAAGGGAGAGAGAGTGGTAAGGAGAGAAAGGGGGCGAGGGAGGTGGAGAGAGGGGGACAGAAAGAGGGTGAGAGTGGGGGGAGAGAGAGGAGAGTGAGAGGGTGAGAGAGGTAGGGAGTGAGAGACGGAGAGAGAGAGAGGCGAGAGATTTAGGCGACAGAGTTAGTGAAGAGCGAGGGGAGAGAGAGATTTTGAGGGGTAGAGAGAGAGGGTGAGCAGGGTACAGAGAGATGGGGGTAGAGAGAGGGGATGAGAGAGTAGTTAGAGAGAGGGGAGGGGGGGAGAGAAGGGGAGAGGAGAGAGGGGTTACAGGCGGGAGAGTAGGAGACAGAGAGGGGAGAGTCGGGGGGGAGAGAGTGAGGCAGACAGAGGGAGGGAGACAGAGAGAGAGGGACAGAGAATGGAGGGAGAGAGAGGGGAGAGAGAGAGGAGAGAGAGAGAGAGGGGAGAGAGAGTGGGGGAGAGAGAGTGGGGGTAGAGAGTGGAGGAGTGAAAGGTGGAGAGAGGGGAGAGGGAGAGGGAGAGAGAGAAGGGGGGAGAGACGATGAGAGCGACGGAGAGATGGGGGTAGAGAGAGTGGTTAGAGAGAGATGGGAGAGGGAGGGGGAGAGAAGGGGAGAGGAGAGAGGGGTTACAGGCGGGAGAGTAGGAGACAGAGAGGGGAGATTCGGGGGAGAGAGAAGAGAGCGAGGGGGGGAGAGTGAGGTGGACAGAGGGAGGGAGACAGAGAGAGGGGACAGAGAATGGAGGGAGAGAGAGAGGGGAGAGAGAGAGAGGAGAGAGAGTGGGGAGAGAGAGAGTGGGGGAAAGAGAGTGGGGGGAGAGAGTGGAGGGAGAGAGAGTGGGGGAGTGAGTGGGGAGACGAAGTGGGGGAGAGAGTGGGGGGAGAGAGAGTGGGGTGGAGGGAGAGGGTTAGGGAGGAAGGGTGTGAGAGAGAATGGGAGAGGGTTAGGTGACAGAGTGGGGGAGAGATTTAGTGAAGAGAGAGAGGGGAGATAGAGAGAGGGGGTGCGAGAGAGAGGTGCTGAGAGAGGCGCTGAGAGAGACGTTAGAGAGAAGGGGAGAGAGAAGGAGAGAGAGGAGAGGGAGAGTGGGGAGAGAGAGGGAAGAGAGACAGGCGGTAGAGAGAGATAGAGAGGGGGAAGAGAGACAGGGAGGGGAGAGATGGGGAAAAAGAGTGGGAGAGAGAAGGGGGAGAGAGGGGGTGAGAGAGGGAGGGAGTGAGAGAGGGAGGGAGAGTGCTGTGACAGAGTGAGGGGAGAGAGAGGAGCAGAGAGAGAGGCAGAGAGATAGGGGGCGAGAGAAGGAGGGCGAAAGGGGGAAGGAGAGGAGGCAAGGGAGAAGGGGTAAGGCAGTGGGGGAGAGAGAAGGAGAGGGAAGGACAGAGACGGGGGAGACAGGGAGGGAGAGGGAGGTGGGAGAGAGGGGAGAGAGGGTGGAAGAGAGGGAGCAGAGAGCGGGGGGAGAACGTGGGGGAAGAGAGATGGGGAGAGCGTGGGGGTGTGTGAGGGGCGTGAGAGAGAGAGGGAGAAAAAGGGGAGGGAGTGGATGGGAGCGACAGAGGGAGAGAGAGGGAGGGGGAGCGAGGGGAGAAAGAGTGGAGAGAGGGCAGGAGAGAGGGGGCAGAGAGCGGGGGGAGAAAGTGGGGAAGCGAGATGGGGAGATTGTGGAGGTGAGTGAGGGGGGTGAGAGAGGGGAGGGAGTGGTGGGGAGAGCGAGGAGGAGAGAGGGGGTAGAGCGCTGGGGGAGAAAGTGGGGGAAGAGAGATGGGGAGAGTGTGGGGGTGTGTGAGGGGCGTGAGAGAGAGAGGGAGAAAGAGGGGAGGGAGTGGATGGGAGCGACAGAGGGAGAGAGAGGGAGGGGAGCGAGGGGAAGCGAGGGGAGAAAGAGTGGAGAGAGGGCAGAAGAGAGGGGGCCGAGAGCGGGGGGAGAAAGTGGGGAAGCGAGATGGGGAGATTGTGGAGGTGAGTGAGGGGGGTGAGAGAGGGGAGGGAGTGGTGGGGAGAGCGAGGAGGAGAGAGGGGGCAGAGCGCTGGGGGAGAAAGTGGGGGAAGAGAGATGGGGAGAGTGTGGGGGTGAGTGAGGGGGGTGAGAGAGGGGAGAGAGTGGCGGGGAGAGCGAGAAGGAGAGAGGGGGCAGAGCGCTGGGGGAGAAAGTGGGGGAAGAGAGATGGGGAGAGTGTGGGGGTGAGTGAGGGGGGTGAGAGAGAGGGGATAGAGTGGGGCGAGAGATTGGGGCTAGAGAGGGCGAAAGAGAGAGAGGGAGAGGGAGGGGAGAGAGAGGGGGGAGAGAGAGTGGGTGGGGAGAGAGGGGGAGGGGGGCAGAGAGAGGGGCGAGGGGTGAGAGAGGGGGACGAGGTGGCGAGAGAGGGGTGTGAGAGAGGTTGGAGATAGGGGAAAGTCAGAGAGCGGGGAGAGAGTGGGCAGCGAGAGGGGGAGATGGAGAGAGGGAAGATGGAGAGAGGGGAGTCAAAGAGAGGGGAGAGTGAAGATGGAGAGGGGAGAGATAGAGGGGAGAGAGACGAGAGAGAGAGAGAGAAAGGGTAGAGAGACAGGGGTAGATAAGTGCAGTAGTGAAAAGAATAAAAAGAGAGGGGGGAGAAGTGGGGTGAGAGAGACGGCGAGAGAGGGGGACAAAGGAAGTGGGAGAGAGAGAAGGGGAGAGAGGGAGGGGGAGAGAAGGAGGGCGGAGAGAGTGGGGGAGAGTGAGTAAGGGAGAGTGAGTGGGTAGAGAGAGAGAGACAGAGGGGGAGAGAGAGGGGGGAGAGAGAGAGAGGGAGGGAGAGGGGGAGAGAGTGGGGGAGAGAGAGAGGGGGAGAGTGAGGGGGAGACAGAGGGGGAGAGAGAGGGGGAGAAAGAGAGAGTGTGGTGCGGGGAGAGAGGGAAGAGGTGGAGAGAGGGGGGAGAATGAGAGCGGACGAGAGAGTGGTGGCGAGAGCGGGGGGGCTAGATTGGTGGGTGAGAGTGGGAGGCGCGACAGAGTAGGGGAGAGAGAAGGGGCGAGAGAGAGAGGGGGGAGAGATGGGGGGAGAGTAGGGGAGAGACTGGAGGAGAGAATGGGGGAGTGAATGGTGTGAGAGAGTCGGGAAGAGGGGGCAGAGAGAGAGAGGGAGGAGGGGAGAGAGAGGGGGGTGGCGATTGGGGGGAGTGAGTGGGGGAAGTGAGTGTGGGGAGAGAGTGTGGGAGAGGGGGTAGAGAGTGAGTGAGAGAGTGGGGGATAGAGTGGGGGAGAGTGAGAGGGTGAGAGACGGAAGGAGTGAGAGAGGGAGAAAGAGGGGAGAAGGTTCGGTGACAGAGTGGGGAGAGAGTTAGTAAAGAGAGAGGGGGAGAAAGAGTGAGGGGTAGAGACAGGGGGTAGAGAGAGAGGGTGAGAGCGCGTGGAGAACGAGGGAGTGAGAGGGAATGAGAGGTGGAGGGAGAGTGAGGTGACAGAGTGAGGGGAGAGAGGGAAGGGCAGAGAGAGAGAGGGGGTCGAGAGAGGAGTGCGAGAGAGGGAGAGAGGGAGGGGAGAGAAGGGAGTGGAGAGAACGAGGGGAAGTGAGGGAAGGCAGAGAGAGTGGGTTGGGAGAGGGAGAGAGAGGGGGAGAGAGACAGAGGAGAAAGAGAGGGAGAGAGAGGAAGTAGGGAGGGAGAGGGGTTGAGAGAGAGGAATAGAGAGAGGGGGAGAGAGGGGGGAGTGAGAGGTGAGAGAGAGATGAGAGAGAGGGGACAGAGAGAGGGAGAGAGAGGGGAGAGAGAGGGGAGAGAGAGGGGAGAGAGAGGGTACGAGGGAAGGGGGCGAGAGCGGGGAGAGAGAGAGATGGAAGAGAGAGAAGCAGAGGAGAGACAATGGTGGTGGAGCGAGAGATGTAGGCGAGATAGAGAGGTGAGTGAGAGAGAGGTGGGGGTGAGAGAGATGGGGAAAGAGAGAGAGGGAAGAGAGAGAGGGGAAGAGAGAGAGAGGAGAGAGAGGGGAGAGTGGGGGTGCGAGAGGGGGCGAGAGAGGCGGGCGATAGGGGGGCGTGAGGGGGTGAGAGAGAGGGAGAGAGAGAAGGTGCGAGAGAGAGGGGTAGAGAGAAAGATTGGGAGAGAGAGAGGGTGAGAGAGAGGGCGAGTGAGAGGGGAGAGAAGGGAGAGAGAGGGGACGGGGACGAGAGTGGGGAGAGAGAGAGGTGGGAGAGAGAGAGAAGCGGGGGAGAGACAATGCTGGAGGAGAGATGTAGGCGAGAGAGATGTGGGGGAGAGAGAGAGGAGAGTGAGAGAGAGGTGGGGGTGAGAGAGGTGGGGAAAGAGAGAGAGGGGAAGAGAGAGGAGGAAAAAGATAGAGGGGAAGAGAGAGAAGGGCAGAGAGAAGGAGGTCAAAAGAGGGGAGTAGGACCAACGGAGAGGGGTCAAGGGCGAGGGCGGAGAGAGGAGGGGGAGACAGCGGGGATAGAGAGACGGGAGAGAGAGGGGAGAGAGGGGGAGGGGGAGAGAGAGATGGGGAGAGAGAGGGGGCAAGGTAGGGGGAGAGAGAGAGGTGCGTGAAACGGGGAGAGAGAGGGGAGAAAGAGAGGGGAAGTGAGGGGGGAGAGCAAGTGGGAAAGCGAGGTGCGAGAGAGGGGAACGAGTGAAAGAGGGAGACAGAGAGGGTATGAGAGAGAGGGGAGGAGAGGGGGAGAGAGAGAGGAGAGAGGGAGGGGGCAGAGAGGGTGGGGAGATAGAGTGGGGAGTGAGTGGGGGATTGAGTGCGGGGAGAGAGTGGGTGTAGAGAATGTGGGGAGAGGTCGGAGAGAGGGGGTAAAGAATGGGGGAGAGAGAGGGAGGGAGTGAGAGGGGGAGGGAGAGTGAGGTGACAGAGTGAGGGGGTCGAAAGAGGGGGCGAGAGAGGGGGAGAGAGGGAGGGGGAGAGAGGGGGGGGCAGGGGGCAGAGAGAGAGAGAGTGGGGAGAGAGAGGGGGAGAGGAAGGGGAAGAGAGAGGAGGAGAAAGAGAAAGGTGAGAGAGTGAGGCAAGTGAGGGGGCAAGAGATGGGGAAAGAGAGAGAGGGAAAAAGAGAGGGAGAGAGCGAGGGGGGAGCGAGAGAGGGTGGGGAGAGAGGGGTGGGAGAAATGGGGAGGGGGGAAGACAGAGAGGAAGACAGAAAGCGGGGGAGAGCGCGGGGAAGAGAGGGGGAGATGGAGATAGAAGAGACGGAGAGAGGTAAGAGGGAGGAGAGAGAGTGGAGAGAGAGAGAGGAGAGAGAGGAGAGAGAGAAAGATGGGGGTAGAGAGACAGGGGTAGAGAGACGGGAGTATTGAGAAGGATAAAGAGAGAGGGTGGAGAGAGAAGGGGGCGAGGGGGGCGAGAGAGGGGGACAGAGGGAGTGGGAGAGAATGATGGGAGAGAGAGTGGGAGAGAGAGAGGAGAGAGAGGTGGTGAGAGAGAGAGGTAGGGGAGATAGAGAGGTAAGTGAGAGAGGTGGGGACAGAGAGGTGGGGGAAAGAGAGAGAGGGGGAAGAAAGAGCGAGGGAAGAGAGAGGGGAAGAGAGAGGGGGAAAGATAAGGGGAGAGATAAGGGGGAGAGATAAGGGGGAGAGATAAGGGGGAGAGATTGGGGGAGAGATTGGGGGCGAGATTGGGAGAGATTGGGGAGACGTACCAGGAGAGATAGGGAAGAGAGAAGGGGAAAGAGAAGGAGAAAGAGAAGGGTAAAGAGAAGGGGAAAAATAGGGGAGAGAGACGGGTGAGAGAGAAATGGATTAGAGAGAGTGAACGGGAGAGAAAGGGGTCGAGTGCAGGGGTCGAGAGAGGGGGTCGAGAGAATGGGTCGAGAGGGGGAGAGTGAGGGGAGGGGGAGAGAGGGGTGAGAGCGCAGGGGAGAGAGAGTGGGGAGAGAGAGAGTGGGGAGAGAGAGAGTGGGGGAGAGAGGGGGCAGAGAGGGGGCAGAGATGGGGGAGAAAATTAGAGAGTGGAGAGAGAGATTGAAGGGTGAGAGATGGGGAGAGCAATGTGTGAGCAAGAGAGACGGGCGAGAGGATGGCGAACGAGAGACAGAGAGAGGTGCAAGTGTGAGTGAGTGAGGGGACAGAAATGAGAGAGTCTGAGAGATAAAGAGAGAGACTGTGATAAGGGTACAAGAGGGAGAAAGAGAGAGAGAGAAAGATAGAAAGAGGGGAGAGCGAGATAGGGAGAGATACAAGGTGAGCTAGAGAGAGAGGGACGTGAGTGAAAGGCACGTGGGGGGGAAGAGAGAGAGTCAGGTGAGAGAGAGGGATGAGGTGGAGAGTGAGTGAGTGGGTGAGAGAGAGTGTGTGTGTGAGGGGAAGAGAGATAGAAAGAGAAGTTGAGAGAGGGGCTGAGAGAGAGAATGAGAGTGAGATGGTGAGAGATAGAGAGTGAGGGAGTGAGAGAGGGGATCGAGAAAAAGCAACAGAGAGTCTGAGAGAGAGTCAGAGAGAGATGTCTCAGTGAGGACCAGTACAGCAGAGGTGAAAGCAGGACCCTCACAAGATGATGTGAATGAAGCCGAGAATGTTGCTGTTCCTTATCTAGCTCTGTGTCCATGTCCTGTCTTCCAGATCTGAATACAGAAGGTCACTAACTCCTCCCTGAGCTGTTTACTGTGAGTGATCTTACCGGCTGCAGGATTTACTGAAGGCTCCAGACCTCCCTTTCCATCTCTGTCTGTCTGACCAAGCATCTTTGATGTGGTTATGAACGAGACAGGATTTAGGAATTTGGCTGAGACAGGAACAGCCTGATGACCTACAGGAGACAGGGAAACAGACAGAATGGGAAGTTAGACTGATGCAGTGAGGGATCTGGAAAATCCCTGTCTCCATCCCTGGCCTGTTCTGCTGTGTCTCTCTGGAAAGGGGAATTCCATTGGCTCAGGATCTGGAGTAGCTGCAAGTGTGAGAGACACTGACAGAGGCAGCAATTAGACCCACACAGTGAGGGATACCACATGGAGAGAGACTGAGGGATATCACCAGAGTGCAGGAAGGTATCAGGATCACACAATGGTCATGATGAAAGGGTTGGGATTCATGGTGCACGGGGATCAGTACTCAGTGACAGGTGAGCTACGAGTGGGACAGGTGATGGCCTCATGCTATTCTCACCCGACTGTTCATCCAGATGTTAATGCCGGTGTCCAGTATAACCCATCTAACTGCTTAATATCCTTTTAGGATGGAAATCTATTATAGACAGTGGGTCTGGTCTACACATGATCCAGACCCAGAGCGATGAGGTTGACTCTAAACAGCTCTCTGTAATCATCCAGCAAGGCACTCAGTTCAAGGGCAGCTCGGGGTTGGCATGCGATGCTGGCCAGCCCGAGACAGCAACATCCCATGAGTGAATTAAACACAACACTGCTGGGAACAGTGTCCTGGCCAACCATGTCGGTAAGCTTATGGGCAGGACTTTAAACTGACAGAGAGGATGCAGGGCCAGGGTTCAGGTGAAAGGAGCTTTCCAAATCCAAACAGAAATAGCAATGTAGCTGAAGACAAGCAGAAAGGAACAGAAAGAGACAGAGTTTAACTGAAACTGTACATCAGTGAATTGGACTGTGACAAGAAATTGTGGAAAGAGCCAGTCGTAATGTTCTTTTTTTGGACTGGATAAAGTCTCTGCAATAAGGTGGATGGACTGTGGCACAGAGATAAATGAGATTTAGTGGTGACAGGGTGAACAAAAGGTGGAACATGAATATTTTATTGTCCACCTCCTTGAGGGATGTCAAGGAGTGCAGGATGGGTAACCCTGACAGTAATGGGTAACAAAGGCATTACAGAGAAAGCATTTGGCCTCAGACGATGAAGCTGAATCAGCCTGAATGCAGATTCTGGGTAACACGTGTCAAAAACACAAGCAGGAGAACAGTTTAGAGGCTGCCTAACAGCATTTCCTTGCTCAGCCCTGTTACACATTCCAATGTATTCCTGTGTAATACAAAGGCACTGTGATAATTCTGGGAGACTTCAGTCTTTGTGTAATCTGGGACAGTCACATCGGCAAAAGTGATGTTCTCCGAACTCCTCTTCGAATGTTTGTGTCAGTGTTTCTTTGAATAACACGTTGTGGAAACAGCCAGGGAGGTGACTATCTCAGATCGACCGGTGGGTGATGACGCTGAGTGAAGGAGTAATGTCACACTGAGATATCCTCTGGGAAATTGTAGTGTAGTGGAATTCAGCGAGATGATGGATTTTTAAAGTGACCATAAAACACACCCTACAATCACAACCAAAGCCATTGACATGTGTTTGAGAGGAGAACTGACCAAGGTAAACAGGGGAAACAGTGAAGTGTATGGCTGGAAATGGACAGTGGAAAACATTTACAGTCATAGAGATGGACAGCACAGAAACAGGGCCTTCGGTCCAACTCATCCACACCACCCACATATCCTAACATAATCTCATCACATTTGCCAGCACTTGGCACAAATCCCTCTCAACCCTTCCTATTCGTATACCCATCCAAACGCCTTTTAAATGCAGTAATTGTACCAGTCTCCACCACTTCATCTGGCAGTTAATTCCATACACGCAACACCCTCCACATCAAAACGTTGTCCCTTACATTCCTTTTATATCTTTCCCGTCTCACCCTCAAACTGGGCCCTCCAGTTCTGGACTACCCCATCCCAGGGAAAAGACCATATCTGTTATACCTATCGATTCGTCTCATGGCTTTATAAACCTCCATATGGGTGCCCCTCAGCCTCAGACATTCTAGGGAAAACAGGCCCAGCCCATTTCACCTCTCCCTGTAGCTCACAACCTCCAATCCTGTCAGCATCTTTGTAAATCTTTTCTGAACCCTTTCAATTTATACAACATCCTTCCGATAGGGAGGAGACAAGAATTGCACACAATATTCCATAAGTGACTTATCCAATGTCCTATACAGCCACAACATGACCTCCCAACTCCTCTACTCAATGCACTGATCAGTAAACACAAGCATACCAAACACCTTCTTCACTATCCTGTCGACCAACAATTCTCCTTTCAAGGAACAATGAACCTGGACTCCAAGGTCTCTTTGCTCAGAAACACTCCCTGGGACATTAACATTAAGTGTATCAGTCCTGCGAAGACTTTTGCTTTTCCAAAATGCAGCACCTCCCATTTATCTAAATGAAGCTCCATCTGCCACTCCTCAGCCCATTGGTCCATCAGTTCACCATCCCGTTGTAATATGAAGTAACATTCTTCACTGTCCACGACCCCTCCAATTTTGGTGTCATCTCCAAACTTACTAACTATACCTGCTGTGTTCACATTCAAATCATTTATATAATTCATGGAAAGTAGTGGACACAGCACCGATCCTTGTGGCACTCCACTGGCCACAGGTCTCCAGGCTGAAAAAACCACCCTCCGCAACCACCCTCTGTCTTCTACCTTCCTGCCAGTTCTGTCTCCAAATGGCTGGTTTTCCCTGTATTCCATGAGATCTATCCTTGCTCTCCAATCTCCCATGTGGAAACATTTCGAACACCTTACTGAAGTCCAGATCACTTACATCCACCGCGCTGCCCTCATCAATCCTTTTGTTACTTCTTCAAAAAACTCAATATCTTGAGACATGATTTCCCACGTACAATGCAATGCTGACTATCCTCAGTTAGACATTGCCTTTGTAAACACATGTAATTCCTGTCCCTCATGTATCCATCTTTCCACGTGCCCACGACTGACGACAGGCGAACCTGTCTGTAGTTCCCTGGCTTGTCCTTACCACCTTTCTTTAACAGTGGCACCACGTTAGCCCAACCTCCAGTCTTCTGGTACCTCACCTGTGTCTATCGATGATACAAATATTTCAGCAAGAGGCCCAGCAATCACTTCTCTAGCTTCCCACAGAGATCGAGAGTACACCTGATCAGGTCCTGGGGATTTATCCACCTTTAACCATTTCAAGACATCCAGCACCTCCTCCTCTGTAATATGGACATTTTGCAAGATGGACATCATCTATTTCCCAATGCTGTTTCCCAAACCATCATTCTATTCTATATCTTCCATGTCCTTCTCTACAGGAAATACTTGTTCAGTACCTCCCCCATCTCCTGCAGCTCCACGTGCAGGCTGTCTTGATCTTTGAGGGGTCCAATTCGCTCCCCAGTGACCCTTTGGCCGTTATGAATTTGTAAAATTCCTTTGGATTCTCCTTAACCCTATTTGTCAAAGCAAACTCATGTCCCCTTTTTGCCCTCCTGATTTCCCTCGATCACTACACAACACTGCAATCTCCCACTCCCTGACTGATCCCTACCCAACACTGCACTCTCCCCCTCCCTGACTGATCCCTATCCAACACTGCAATCTCCCCCTCCCAGACTGATCCTTCCCCAACACTGCACTCACCCCCTCCCTGACTGATCCCTATCCAACACTGCAATCTCCCCCTCCCTGACTGATCCCTCCCCAACACTGCACTCACCCCTCCCTGACTGATCCCGACCCAACACTGCAATCTCCCCCTCACTGACTGATCCATCCCCAACACTGCAAATTCCCCCTCCCTGACTGATCCCTATCCAACACTGCAATCTCCCCCTCGCAGACTGATCCCTCCCCAACACTGCACTCACCCCCTCCCTGACTGATCCCTACCCAACACTGCAATCTCCCCCTCCCTGACTGATCCCTACCCAACACTGCAATCTCCCCCTCCCTGACTGATCCCTCCCCAAAACTGCAATGCCCCCGTCCCTGACTGATCCCTGCCCAACACTGCAATCTCCCCCTCCCTGACTGATCCCTACCCAACACTGCAATCTCCCCCTCCCTGACTGATCCCTACCCAACACTGCAATCACACCTCCCTGACTGAACCCTATCCAACACAGCACTCTCCCCCTCCCTGACTGATCCCTACCCAACACTGCAATCACTCCCTCGCTGACTGATCCCTACCCAACACTGCAATCATCCCCTCCCCGACTGATCCCTGCCCAACACTGCAATCTCCGCCTCCCTGACTGATCCCTACCCAACACTGCAATCACCCCCTCCCTGACTGATCCCTACGCAACACTGCAATCTCCCCCTCCCTGACTGATCCCTATCCAACACTGCAATCTACTGCTCCCTGACTAATCGCTACCCAACACTGCAATCTCCCCCCACCCTGACTAATCCCTACCCAACACTGCAATCTCCCCACTCCCTGACTGATCACTACTCAACACTGCAATCTCCCTCTCCCTGACTGATCCCTTACCAACACTGAACTCACCCCCTCCCTGACTAAACCAAACCCAACACTGCAATCTCCCCCCACCCTGACTGATCGCTACCCGACACTGTAATCACCCCCCTCCCTGACTGATCTCTACCCAACACAGCAATCTACCCCTCCCTGACTGATCCCTACTCAACACTACAATCTCCCCCTCCCTGACTGATCCCTACCCACCACTGCAATCACTCCTTCCCTGACTGATCCCTACACAACACTGCAATCACCCCCTCCATGACTTATCTCTAACAAACACTGCCATCTACCCCTCCGTGACTGCTCCCAGCACAACACTGTAGAATCCACTCTGTTAGTGTATCACACGCAGGGAAGAGAAGATGGACCCCACTCTGTCAATGTAACACACCCATGGAAGAGCAGACTGACGCCACTCTGTCAATTTAACCCACCCAGGGAAGAGCAGACTGACCCCACTCTGTCAATGTAGCACACCCAGGGAAGAGCAGACTGACCCCATTCTGTCAATGTAACACACCCAGGGAAGAGCAGACTCAACCCACTCTTTCAATGTCACACACCCAGGGAAGAGCAGACAAAACCCACTCTGTCAATGGAACACACCCAGGGAAGAGCAGACTGACCTCACTCTGTCATAGTAACAGACCCAGGGAAGAGCAGACTGAACCCACTCTGTCAATGTAACACACCCAGGGTAGAGCAGACTGAACCCACTCTGTCAATGAACACACCGAGGGAAGAGCAGACTGAACCCTCTCTGCCAATGTAACACACTCAAGGAAGAGGAGATTGACCCCACTCTGTCAATATAAC
Organism: Chiloscyllium punctatum; assembly: GCF_047496795.1. Lineage (NCBI taxonomy): Eukaryota > Metazoa > Chordata > Chondrichthyes > Orectolobiformes > Hemiscylliidae > Chiloscyllium > Chiloscyllium punctatum. The sequence goes on along the minus strand of NC_092744.1, from coordinate 129,034,091 downwards.
AAAACCAGGGAAGAGCAGACTTACCTCACTCTGTCAATTAAACACACCCAGGGAAGAGCAGACTGACCCCACTCTGTCAATGTAACACACCCAGGGAAGAGCAGACTGAACCCACTCTGTCAATGGAACACACCCAGGGAAGAGCAGACTGACCTCACTCTGTCATAGTAACAGACCCAGGGAAGAGCAGACTGAACCCACTCTGTCAATGAAACACACCCAGGGAAGAGCAGACTGAACCCACTCTGTCAAGGAACACACCGAGGGAAGAGCAGACTGAACCCTCTCTGTCAATGTAACACACTCAAGAAAGAGCAGATTGACCCCACTCTGTCAATATAACACACCCAGGGAAGAGCAGACTTTCCTCACTGTGTCAATTAAACACACCCAGGGAAGAGCAGACTGACCCCACTCTGTCAATGTAACACACCCAGGGAAGAGCAGTCTTACCTCACTCTGTCAATGAAAAACACCCAGAGAAGAGCAGACTGACCCCATTCTGTCAAGATAACACACCCAGCGAAGAGCAGACTGACCCCAATCTCTCAATGTTAGCCACACAGGGAAGATCAGACTGACCCCACTCTATCAATGTAACACACCCAGGGAAGAGCAGACTGACCCCACTCTGTCAATGTAACACACTCATGGAAGAGCAGACTGACCCTTCTCTGTCAATGTAACACACCCAGGGAAGATCAGACTGACCCCTCTCTGCCAATGTAACAAACCCAGGGAAGAGCATACTGACCCCAGTCTGTCAATGTAACACACCCAGGGAAGATCAGACTGACACCACTCTGTCAATGTAACACACCCAGGGAAGATCAGACTGACCCCACTCTGTCAACGTAACACACCCAGAGAAAAGCAGACTGACCCCACTCTGTCAATGAAACACACCCAGGGAAGAGCAGACTGACCCCACTATGTCAATGTGACACACCCAGCGAAGAGCAGACTGACCCCACTCTGTCAATGTAACACACTCACGGAAGAGCAGACTGACTCCACTCTCTCAATGTAAACCACCCAGGGAAGAGCAGACTGACCCCACACTGTAAATGTAACGCACCCAGGGACGAGCAGACTGACCCCACACTGTCAATGTCACACACCCAGGGAAGAGCAGACTGACCCCACTCTGTCAATGTAACACAACCAGGGAATATCAGACTGTCCCCACTCTGTCAATGTAACACACACAGGGAAGAGCAGACTGACCCTACTCTGTCAATGTAACACAACCAGGGAATATCAGACTGACCCCGCTCTGTCAATGTAACCCACCCAGGGAAGAGCAGACTGACCCCACACTGTAAATGTAACACACACAGGGAAGAGCAGACTGACCCCACACTGTGAATGTAACACACACAGGGAAGAGCAGACAGAACACACTCTGTCAATGTAACTCACCCAGGGAAGATCAGACTGAACCCAAACTTTCAATGTTTCCCAACCAGGGAAGAGCAGACTGACCCCACTCTGTCAGTGTAACACACCCAGGGAAGAGCTGACTGATCTAACACTGTCAATGTAACACACCCAGGGAAGAGCAGACTGACCCCACTCTGTCAATGTAACATGCCCAGGGAGGAGCAGACTGACCCCACTCTGTCAATGTAACACACCCAGGGATGAGCAGACTGACCCCAATCTGTCAATGTAACACACCCAGAGAAGAGCAGACTGACACCACTCTGTCAATGTAACACACCCAGTGAAGAGCAGACTGACACCAATCTGTCAATATAACCCACCCAGGGAAGATCAGACTGACCGCACTCTGTCAATGTAACACACCCATGGAAGAGCAGACTGACCCCATTCTGTCAATGTAACACACCCAGGGAAGAGCAGACTGAACCCACTCTTTCAATGTAACACACGCAGGGAACAGCAGACTGACGCCACTCTGTTAATGTAACACACCCAGGGAAGAGCAGACTGACACCATTCTGTAAATGTAACACACCCAGGGAAGAGAAGACTGACCCCACGCTGTCAATGTAAAACACCCAGGGAAGAGCAGACTGACCCCACTCAGTCAATGTAACTCACCCAGGGAAGAGCAGACTGATCCCAATCCGTCAATATAACCAACCCAGGGAAGAGCAGACTGATACAACTCTGTCAATATAACACACCCAGTGAAGAGCAGACTGAACCCACTCTGTCAATGTAACACACCCAGGGAAGAGCAGACTGAAACCACTCTGTCAATGTAACACACACAGGTAAGAGCAGACTGAACCCACTCTGTCGATGAAACACACCTCGGGAAGCGCAGACTGAACCCACTCTCTCAATGTAACAAACCCAAGGAAGAGCAGACTGAAACCACTCTTTCAATGTAACCCACCCAGGGAAGATCGGACTGACCGCACTCTGTCAATGTAACACACCCAGGGAAGAGCAGACTGACCCCACTCTGTCAATTTAACCCACCCAGGGAAGAGCAGACTGAACCCACTCTGTCAATGGAACACACCCAGGGAAGAGCAGACTGACCTCACTCTGTCATAGTAACAGACCCAGGGAAGAGCAGACTGAACCCACTCTGTCAATGTAACACACCCAGGGAAGAGCAGACTGAACCCACTCTGTCAATGAACACACCGAGGGAAGAGCAGACTGAACCCTCTCTGTCAATGTAACACACTCAAGGAAGAGGAGATTGACCCCACTCTGTCAATATAACACACCCAGGGAAGAGCAGACTTTCCTCACTGTGTCAATTAAACACACCCAGGGAAGAGCAGACTGACCCCACTATGTCAATGTAACACACCCAGGGAAGAGCAGTCTTACCTCACTCTGTCAATGAAACACACCCAGGGAAGAGCAGACTGACCCCACTCTGTCAATGTAACACACCCAGAGAAGAGCAGACTGACCCCATTCTCTCAAGATAACATACCCAGCGAAGAGCAGACTGACCCCAATCTCTCAATGTTAGCCACACAGGGAAGATCAGACTGACCCCACTCTATCAATGTAATACACCCAGGGAAGAGCAGACGAACCCCACTCTGTCAATGTTACACACTCATGGAAGAGCAGACGGACCCCAATCTGTCAATGTAACCCACCCAGGGAAGAGCAGACGTACACCACTCTGTTAATGTAACACACCCAAGGAAGAGCAGACTAAACACACTCTGTCAATGTAACCCACCCAGGGAAGAGCAGACGTACCCCACTCTGTTAAAGTAACACACCCAAGGAAGAGCAGACTGAACCCACTCTGTCAATGTTACACACCCAGTGAAGAGCAGACTGACCCCATTCTGTCAATGTCGCACACCCACTGAAGAGCAGACTGCCCACACTCAGAAAATGTAACCCACCCAGGGAGGAGCAGACTGACTCCACTCAATCAATGTTACACTCCCAGTGAAGAGCAGACAGTCCACTTTCTGTCAATGTAACACACCCAGGGAAGGGCAGACTGACCCCACTCTGTCAATGTAACACACACATGGAAGAGGAGACGGACCCCAATGTGTCAAAGTAACATACCCAGGGAAGAGCAGACTGACACCACTCCGTCAAAGTAACACACACAGCGAAGAGCAGACTGACCACACTCTGTTCATGTAACACACCCAGGGAAGAGCAGACTGACGCCACTCTGTCAATGTAACACACCCAGGGAAGAGCAGACTGACCCCAATCTGTCAATATAACACACCCAGGGAAGAGCAGACTGAACACACACTGTCAATGTAACACACCCAGCGAAGAACAGACTGACCCCACTCTGTCAATGTAACACACCCAGGGAAGAGCAGACTGACCCCACTCTGTCAATGTAACACTCCCAGGAAAGAGCAGACTGACCCCACTCTGTCAATATAACACACCCAGGGAAGAGCAGACTGAACCCAATCTGTCAAAGTAAACCACCCAGAGAAGAGCAGACTGACCCCACCATGTCAATGCAACTCACGCAGGGAAGAGCAGACAGACCCCACACTGTCAATGCAACACACCCAGGGAAGAGCAGACTGACCCCACTCTGTCAATGTAACACACCCAGGGAAGAGCAGAATGAACCCACTCTGTCAATGTAACATACCCAGGGAAGAGCAGACTGTCCCCACTCTGCAAATATAACCCACGCAGGGAAGAGCAGACTGAACCCACTCTGTCAATGTAACACACCCAAGGAAGAGCAGACTGACCCCACTCTGTCAATGTAACACACCCAGGAAGGAGCAGACTTACCTCACTCAGTCAATGAAACACAGGCAGGGAAGAGGAGACTGACCCCACTCTGTCAATGTAACACACCCAGAGAACAGCAGACTGACCCCACTTTGTTAATGTAACACACGCAGGGAACAGCAGACTGACGCCACTCTGTAAATGTAACACACCCAGGGAAGAGAAGACTGACCCCGCGCTGTCAATGTAAAACACCCAGGGAAGAGCAGACTGACCCCACTCAGTCAATGTAACTCACCCAGGGAAGAGCAGACTGACCCCAATCCGTCAATATAACCGACCCAGGGAAGATCAGACTGACCGCACTCTGTCAATGTAACACACCCAGGGAAGGGCAGACTGACCCCACTCTGTCAATTTAACCCACCCAGGGAAGAGCAGACTGATACAACTCTGTCAATATAACACACCCAGTGAAGAGCAGACTGAACCCACTCTGTCAATGTAACACACCCAGGGAAGAGCAGACTGAAACCACTCTGTCAATGTAACAGACACAGGTAAGAGCAGACTGAACCCACTCTGTCGATGAAACATAGCCAGCTAAGCGCAGACTGAACCCACTCTGTCAATGTAACACACCCAAGGAAGAGCAGACTGAAACCACTCTTTCAATGTAACCCACCCAGGGAAGATCGTACTGACCGCACTCTGTCAATGTAACACACCCAGGGAAGAGCAGACTGACCCCACTCTGTCAATTTAACCAACCCAGGGAAGAGCAGACTGAACCTACTCTGTCAATGGAACACACCCAGGGAAGAGCAGACTGACCTCACTCTGTCATAGTAACAGACCCAGGGAAGAGCAGACTGAACCCACTCTGTCAATGTAACACACCCAGGGAAGAGCAGACTGAACCCACTCTGTCAATGAACACACCGAGGGAAGAGCAGACTGAAACCTCTCTGTCAATGTAACACACTCAAGGAAGAGGAGATTGACCCCACTCTGTCAATATAACAAAACCAGGGAAGAGCAGACTTACCTCACTCTGTCAATTAAACACACCCAGGGAAGAGCAGACTGACCCCACTCTGTCAATGTAACACACCCAGTGAAGAGCAGACTGAACCCACTCTGTCAATGGAACACACCCAGGGAAGAGCAGACTGACCTCACTCTGTCACAGTAACAGACCCAGGGAAGAGCAGACTGAACCCACTCTGTCAATGTAACACACCCAGGGAAGAGCAGACTGAACCCACTCTGTCAAGGAACACACCGAGGGAAGAGCAGACTGAACCTCTCTGTCAATGTAACACACTCAAGGAAGAGCAGATTGACCCCACTCTGTCAATTTCTAGCACACCCAGGGAAGAGCAGACATTCCTCACTGTGTCAATTAAACACACCCAGGGAAGAGCAGACTGACCCCACTCTGTCAATGTAACACACCCAGGGAAGAGCAGTCTTACCTCACTCTGTCAATGAAACACACCCAGGGAAGAGCAGACTGACCCCACTCTGTCAACGTAACACACCCAGAGAAGAGCAGACTGACCCCATTCTGTCACGATAACATACCCAGCGAAGAGCAGACTGACCCCAATCTCTCAATGTTAGCCACAGAGGGAAGATCAGACTGACCCCACTCTATCAATGTAACACACCCATGGAAGAGCAGACTGACCCCATTCTGTCAATGTAACACACCCAGGGAAGAGCAGACTGAACCCACTCTTTCAATGTAACACACCTAGGGAAGAGCAGACTGAACCCACTCTGTCAATGGAACACACCCAGGGAAGAGCAGACTGACCTCACTCTGTCATAGTAACAGACCCAGGGAAGAGCAGACTGAACCCACTCTGTCAATGTAACACACCCAGGGAAGAGCAGACTGAACCCACTCTGTCAATGAACACACCGAGGGAAGAGCAGACTGAACCCTCTCTGTCAATGTAACACACTCAAGGAAGAGGAGATTGACCCCACTCTGTCAATATAACAAAACCAGGGAAGAGCAGACTTACCTCACTCTGTCAATTAAACACACCCAGGGAAGAGCAGACTGAACCCACTCTGTCAATGGAACACACCCAGGGAAGAGCAGACTGAACCCACTCTGTCAATGGAACACACCCAGGGAAGAGCAGACTGACCTCACTCTGTCATAGTAACAGACCCAGGGAAGAGCAGACTGAACCCTCTCTGTCAATGTAACACACTCAAGGAAGAGCAGATTGACCCCACTCTGTCAATATAACACACCCAGGGAAGAGCAGACTTTCCTCACTGTGTCAATTAAACACACCCAGGGAACAGCAGACTGACCCCACTCTGACAATGTAACACACCCAGGGAAGAGCAGTCTTACCTCACTCTGTTAATGTAACACACCCAGGGAAGAGCAGACTGACGCCACTCTGTCAATGTAACACACCCAGGGAAGAGAAGACTGATCCCATTCTGTCAATGTTACACACGCAGGGAGGAGCAGACTGAGCCCTCACTGTCAATGTAATACACCCACGGAAGAGCAGACGGACCCCAATCTGTCAATCTATCACACCCAGGGAAGAGCAGACGGACCCGACTCTGTCAATGTAACACACCCAGGAAAGAGCAGACTGACCCCACTCTGTCAATGTAACACACCCAGGGAAGAGCAGACTGAACCCAATCTGTCAAAGTAAACCACCCAGAGAAGAGCAGACTGACCCCACCATGTCAATGCAACTCACGCAGGGAAGAGCAGACAGACCCCACACTGTCAATGCAACACACCCAGGGAAGAGCAGACTGACCCCACTCTGTCAATGTAATACACCCAGGGAAGAGCAGAATGAACCCACTCTGTCAATGTAACATACCCAGGGAAGAGCAGACTGACCCCACTCTGCAAATATAACCCACCCAGGGAAGAGCAGTCTGAACCCACTCTGTCAATGTAACACACCCAAGGAAGAGCAGACTGACCCCACTCTGTCAATGTAACACACCCAGGAAGGAGCAGACTTACCTCACTCTGTCAATGAAACGCACCCAGGGAAGAGGAGACTGACCCCACTCTGTCAATGTAACACACCCAGAGAACAGCAGACTGACCCCACTTTGTTAATGTAACACACGCAGGGAACAGCAGACTGACGCCACTCTGTTAATGTAACACACCCAGGGAAGAGCAGACTGACACCATTCTGTAAATGTAACACACCCAGGGAAGAGAAGACTGACCCCACGCCGTCAATGTAAAACACCCAGGGAAGAGCAGACTGACCCCACTCAGTCAATGTAACTCACCCAGGGAAGAGCAGACTGATCCCAATCCGTCAATATAACCAACCCAGGGAAGAGCAGACTGATACAACTCTGTCAATATAACACACCCAGTGAAGAGCAGACTGAACCCACTCTGTCAATGTAACACACCCAGGGAAGAGCAGACTGAAACCACTCTGTCAATGTAACACACACAGGTAAGAGCAGACTGAACCCACTCTGTCGATGAAACACACCTCGGGAAGCGCAGACTGAACCCACTCTCTCAATGTAACAAACCAAAGGAAGAGCAGACTGAAACCACTCTTTCAATGTAACCCACCCAGGGAAGAGCAGACTGACCCCACTCTGTCAATGTAACACACCCAGGGAAGAGCAGACTGAACCCACTCTGTCAATGTAACACACCCAGGAAGGAGCAGACTTACCTCACTCTGTCAATGAAACGCACCCAGGGAAGAGGAGACTGACCCCACTCTGTCAATGTAACACACCCAGAGAACAGCAGACTGACCCCACTTTGTTAATGTAACACACGCAGGGAACAGCAGACTGACGCCACTCTGTTAATGTAACACACCCAGGGAAGAGCAGACTGACACCATTCTGTAAATGTAACACACCCAGGGAAGAGAAGACTGACCGCACTCTGTCAATGTAACACACCCAGGGAAGAGCAGACTGACCCCACTCTGTCAATTTAACCACACAGGGAAGAGCAGACTGAACCCACTCTGTCAATGGAACACACCCAGGGAAGAGCAGACTGACCTCACTCTGTCATAGTAACAGACCCAGGGAAGAGCAGACTGAACCCACTCTGTCAATGTAACACACCCAGGGAAGAGCAGACTGAACCCACTCTGTCAATGAACACACCGAGGGAAGAGCAGACTGAACCCTCTCTGTCAATGTAACACACTCAAGGAAGAGGAGATTGACCCCACTCTGTCAATATAACAAAACCACGGAAGAGCAGACTTACCTCACTCTGTCAATTAAACACACCCAGGGAAGAGCAGACTGACCCCACTCTGTCAATGTAACACACCCAGGGAAGAGCAGACTGAACCCACTCTGTCAATGGAACACACCCAGGGAAGAGCAGACTGACCTCACTCTGTCATAGTAACAGACCCAGGGAAGAGCAGACTGAACCCACTCTGTCAATGTTACACACCCAGGGAAGAGCAGACTGAACCCACTCTGTCAAGGAACACACCGAGGGAAGAGCAGACTGAACCCTCTCTGTCAATGTAACACACTCAAGGAAGAGCAGATTGACCCCACTCTGTCAATATAACACACCCAGGGAAGAGCAGACTTTCCTCACTGTGTCAATTAAACACACCCAGGGAAGAGCAGACTGACCCCACTATGTCAATGTAACACACCCAGGGAAGAGCAGTCTTACCTCACTCTGTCAATGAAACACACCCAGGGAAGAGCAGACTGACCCCACTCTGTCAATGTAACACACCCAGAGAAGAGCAGACTGACCCCATTCTCTCAAGATAACATACCCAGCGAAGAGCAGACTGACCCCAATCTCTCAATGTTAGCCACACAGGGAAGATCAGACTGACCCCACTCTATCAATGTAATACACCCAGGGAAGAGCAGACGAACCCCACTCTGTCAATGTTACACACTCATGGAAGAGCAGACGGACCCCAATCTGTCAATGTAACCCACCCAGGGAAGAGCAGACGTACACCACTCTGTTAATGTAACACACCCAAGGAAGAGCAGACTAAACACACTCTGTCAATGTAACCCACCCAGGGAAGAGCAGACGTACCCCACTCTGTTAATGTAACACACCCAAGGAAGAGCAGACTGAACCCACTCTGTCAATGTTACACACCCAGTGAAGAGCAGACTGACCCCATTCTGTCAATGTCGCACACCCACTGAAGAGCAGACTGCCCACACTCAGAAAATGTAACCCACCCAGGGAGGAGCAGACTGACTCCACTCAATCAATGTTACACTCCCAGTGAAGAGCAGACAGTCCACTTTCTGTCAATGTAACACACCCAGGGAAGGGCAGACTGGCCCCACTCTGTCAATGTAACACACACATGGAAGAGGAGACGGACCCCAATGTGTCAAAGTAACATACCCAGGGAAGAGCAGACTGACACCACTCCGTCAAAGTAACACACACAGCGAAGAGCAGACTGACCACACTCTGTTCATGTAACACACCCAGGGAAGAGCAGACTGACGCCACTCTGTCAATGTAACACACCCAGGGAAGAGCAGACTGACCCCAATCTGTCAATATAACACACCCAGGGAAGAGCAGACTGAACACACACTGTCAATGTAACACACCCAGCGAAGAACAGACTGACCCCACTCTGTCAATGTAACACACCCAGGGAAGAGCAGACTGACCTCACTCTGTCAATGTAACACACCCAGAGAAGAGCAGACTGACCCCACTCTGTCAATGTTGCACACCCAGCGAAGAGCGACTGACCCGATTCTGTCAATCTAACACACCCAGGGAAGAGCAGACGGACCCGACTCTGTCAATGTAACACTCCCAGGAAAGAGCAGACTGACCCCACTCTGTCAATATAACACACCCAGGGAAGAGCAGACTGAACCCTATCTGTCAAAGTAAACCAGCCAGAGAAGAGCAGACTGACCCCACCATGTCAATGCAACTCACGCAGGGAAGAGCAGACAGACCCCACACTGTCAATGCAACACACCCAGGGAAGAGCAGACTGACCCCACTCTGTCAATTTAACCCACCCAGGGAAGAGCAGACTGATACAACTCTGTCAATATAACACACCCAGTGAAGAGCAGACTGAACCCACTCTGTCAATGTAACACACCCAGGGAAGAGCAGACTGAAACCACTCTGTCAATTTAACCCACCCAGGGAAGAGCAGACTGATACAACTCTGTCAATATAACACACCCAGTGAAGAGCAGACTGAACCCACTCTGTCAATGTAACACACCCAGGGAAGAGCAGACTGAAACCACTCTGTCAATGTAACAGACACAGGTAAGAGCAGACTGAACCCACTCTGTCGATGAAACACAGCCAGCTAAGCGCAGACTGAACCCACTCTGTCAATGTAACACACCCAAGGAAGAGCAGACTGAAACCACTCTTTCAATGTAACCCACCCAGGGAAGATCGTACTGACCGCACTCTGTCAATGTAACACACCCAGGGAAGAGCAGACTGACCCCACTCTGTCAATTTAACCAACCCAGGGAAGAGCAGACTGAACCTACTCTGTCAATGGAACACACCCAGGGAAGAGCAGACTGACCTCACTCTGTCATAGTAACAGACCCAGGGAAGAGCAGACTGAACACACTCTGTCAATGTAACACACCCAGGGAAGAGCAGACTGAACCCACTCTGTCAATGAACACACCGAGGGAAGAGCAGACTGAAACCTCTCTGTCAATGTAACACACTCAAGGAAGAGGAGATTGACCCCACTCTGTCAATATAACAAAACCAGGGAAGAGCAGACTTACCTCACTCTGTCAATTAAACACACCCAGGGAAGAGCAGACTGACCCCACTCTGTCAATGTAACACACCCAGTGAAGAGCAGACTGAACCCACTCTGTCAATGGAACACACCCAGGGAAGAGCAGACTGACCTCACTCTGTCATAGTAACATACCCAGGGAAGAGCAGACTGAACCCACTCTGTCAATGTAACACACCCAGGGAAGAGCAGACTGAACCCACTCTGTCAAGGAACACACCGAGGGAAGAGCAGACTGAACCTCTCTGTCAATGTAACACACTCAAGGAAGAGCAGATTGACCCCACTCTGTCAACGTAACACACCCAGAGAAGAGCAGACTGACCCCATTCTGTCACGATAACATACCCAGCGAAGAGCAGACTGACCCCACTCTGTCAATGTAACACACCCAGGGAAGAGCAGTCTTACCTCACTCTGTCAATGAAACACACCCAGGGAAGAGCAGACTGACCCCACTCTGTCAACGTAACACACCCAGAGAAGAGCAGACTGACCCCATTCTGTCACGATAACATACCCAGCGAAGAGCAGACTGACCCCAATCTCTCAATGTTAGCCACAGAGGGAAGATCAGACTGACCCCACTCTATCAATGTAACACACCCAGGGAGAGCAGACTGACCCCACTCTGTCAATGTAACACACTCATGGAACAGCAGACGGACCCCAATCTGTCAATGTAACCCACCCAGGGAAGAGCAGACGAACACCACTCTGTTAATGTAACACACCCAAGGAAGAGCAGACTAAAAACACTCTGTCAATGTAACCCACCCAGGGAAGAGCAGACGTACCCCACTCTGTTAATGTAACACACCCAAGGAAGAGCAGACTGAACCCACTCTGTCAATGTTACACACCCAGTGAAGAGCAGACTGACCCCATTCTGTCAATGTCGCACACCGACTGAAGAGCAGACTGCCCACACTCAGAAAATGTAACCCACCCAGGGAAGAGCAGACTGACCCAATCTCTCAATGTTACCCACCCAGGGAGGAGCAGACTGACCCCACTCAATCAATGTTACACTCCCAGTGAAGAGCAGACAGACCCCATTCTGTCAATGTAACACACCCAGGGAAGGGCAGACTGACCCCACTCTGTCAATGTAACACACACATGGAAGAGGAGACGGACCCCAATGTGTCAAAGTAACACACCCAGGGAAGAGCAGACTGACACCACTCCCTCAAAGTAACACACACAGCGAAGAGCAGACTGACCCCAGTCTGTTCATGTAACACACCCAGGGAAGAGCAGACTGACGCCACTCTGTCTATGTAACACACCCAGGGAAGAGCAGACTGACCCCACTCTGTCAATGTAACACACCCAGGGAAGAGCAGACCGACCCCACTCTGTCAATGTAACACACCCAGGGAACAGCAGAATGAACCCAATCTCTCAAATAAACCACCCAGAGAAGAGCAGACTGACCCCACCATGTCAGTGCAACTCACGCAGAGAAGAGCAGACAGACCCTACACTGTCAATGTAACACACCCAGGAAGAGCAGACAGACCCTACACTGTCAATGTAACACACCCAGGGAAGAGCAGACTTACCTAACTCTGTCAATGAAACACACCCAGGGAAGAGCAGAGTGAGCTCACTCTGTCAATGTAACCCACCCAAGGAAGAGCAGACTGACACCACTCTGTCAATGTAACTCACCCAGCGAAGAGTAGACTGACCCCAATCTGTCAATGATAGCCACCCAGGGAAGATCAGACTGACCCCACTCTATCAATGTTACACACCCAGTGAAGAGCAGACTGACCCCAATCTGTCAAAGTAACACACACAGCGAAGAGCAGACTGACCACACTCTGCCAATGTAACACACCAAGTGAAGAGCACACTGACCCCATTCTGTCAATGTAGCACACCCAGGGAAGAGCAGACTGACGCCACCCTGTCAATGTAACACACCCAGGGAAGAGAAGACTGACCCCACTCTGTCAATGTAACTCACCCAGGGAAGAGCAGACTGACCACACTCTGTCAATGTTACACACACAGTGAAGAGCAGACTGATCCGATTCTGTCAATGTTACACAGGCAGGGAGGAGCAGACTGAGCCCTCACTGTCAATGTAATACACCCATGGAAGAGCAGACGGACCCCAATCTGTCAATGTAACCCACTCAGGGAAGAGCAGAGTTACCCCAATCTGTCAATATAACAAACCCAGGGAAGAGCTGACTGACCCGACTCTGTCAATTTACACACCCAGGGAAGAGCAGACTGACCCCAATCTGTCAATATAACACACCCAGGGAAGAGCAGACTGAACACACACTGTCAATGTAACACACCCAGCGAAGAACAGACTGACCCCACTCTGTCAATGTAACACAACCAAGGAAAAACAGACTGACCTCACTCTGTCAATGTAACACACCCAGAGAAGAGCAGACTGACCCCACTCTGTCAATGTTACACACCCAGCGAAGAGCAGACTGACCCCAATCTCTCAATGTTACCCACCCAGGGAAGATCAGACTGACCCCACTCAATCAATGTTACACACCCAGTGAATAGCGACTGACCCGATTCTGTCAATCTAACACACCCAGGGAAGAGAAGACGGACCCGACTCTGTCAATGTAACACACCCAGGAAAGAGCAGACTGACCCCACTCTGTCAATGTAACACACCCAGGGAAGAGCAGACTGAACCCAATCTGTCAAAGGAAACCACCCAGAGAAGAGCAGACTGACCCCACCATGTCAATGCAACTCACGCAGGGAAGAGCAGACAGACCCCACACTGTCAATGCAACACACCCAGGGAAGAGCAGACTGACCCCACTCTGTCAATGTAACACACCCAGGGAAGAGCAGAATGAACCCACTCTGTCAATGTAACACACCCAAGGAAGAGCAGACTGACCCCACTCTGTCAATGTAACACACCCAGGGAGGAGCAGACTTACCTCACTCTGTCAATGAAACACACCCAGGGAAGAGGAGACTGACCCCACTCTGTCAATGTAACACACCCAGAGAACAGCAGACTGACCCCACTTTGTTAATGTAACACACGCAGGGAACAGCAGACTGACGCCACTCTGTTAATGTAACACACCCAGGGAAGAGCAGACTGACGCCACTCGGTAAATGTAACACACCCAGGGAAGAGAAGACTGACCCCACTCAGTCAATGTAACTCACCCAGGGAAGAGCAGACTGACCCCAATCCGTCAATATAACCGACCCAGGGAAGATCAGACTGACCGCACTCTGTCAATGTAACACACCCAGGGAAGAGCAGACTGACCCCACTCTGTCAATTTAACCCACCCAGGGAAGAGCAGACTGATACAACTCTGTCAATTTCATACACCCAGTGAAGAGCAGACTGAACCCACTCTGTCAATGTAACACACCCAGGGAAGAGCAGACTGAAACCACTCTGTCAAAGTAACACACACAGGTAAGAGCAGACTGAACCCACTCCGTCGTTGAAACACACCCAGGGAAGCGCAGACTGAACCCACTCTGTCAATGTAACACACCCAAGGAAGAGCAGACTGAAACCACTCTTTCAATGTAACCCACCCAGGAAAGATCGTACTGACCGCACTCTGTCAATGTAACACACACAGGGAAGAGCAGACTGACCCCACTCTGTCAATATAACACACCCAGGGAAGAGCAGACTGAACCCACTCTGTCAATGTAAAACACCCAGGGAAGAGCAGCCTGAACCCACTCTGTCAATGTAACACACACAGGGAAGAGCAGACTGAACCCACTCTGTCAATGTAACACACACAGGGAAGAGCAGACTGAACCCACTCTGTCAATGTAACACACCCAGGGAAGAGCATACTGACCCCAATCTGTCAATGGAACACACCCAGAGAAGAGCAGACTGACCCCACTCTGTCAATGTATCACACCCAGCGAAGAGGAGACTGAACCCAATCTGTCAAAGTAACACACACAGCGAACAGCAGACTGACCACACTCTGCCAATGTGACACACCCAGTGAAGAGCAGACTGACCCCATTCTGTCAATGTAGCACACCCAGTGAAGAGCAGATTGACCACACTCAGAAAATGTAACCCACCCAGGGAAGAGCAGACTGACCCCAATCTCTCAATGTTACCCACACAGGGAGGAGCAGACTGACCCCACTCAATCAATGTTACACACCCAGTGAAGAGCAGACAGACCCCTTTCTGTCAATGTAACACACCCATGGAAGAGCAGACGGACCCCAATCTGTCAAAGTAACACACCCAGGGAAGAGCAGACTGATCCCACTCCGACAAAATAACACACCCAGCGAAGAGCAGACTGACCCCACTCTGTCAATGTAACACACCCAGGGAAGAGCAGACTGACCCCACTCTGTCAATGTAACACACCCAGGGAAGAGCAGACCGAACCCAATCTGTCAAAGTAAACCACCCAGAGAAGAGCAGACTGACCCCACCATGTCAGTGCAGCTCACGCAGGGAAGAGCAGACAGACCCTACACTGTCAATGTAACACACCCAGGGAAGAGCAGTCTGACCCCACTCTGTCAATGTAACACACCCAGTGAAGAGCAGACTTACCTAAATCTGTCAATGAAACACACCCAGGGAAGAGCAGACTGACCCCACTCTGTCAATGTAACACACCCAGTGAAGAGCAGACTGAACCCACTCTGTCAATGGAACACACCCAGGGAAGAGCAGACTGACCTCACTCTGTCATAGTAACATACCCAGGGAAGAGCAGACTGAACCCACTCTGTCAATGTAACACACCCAGGGAAGAGCAGACTGAACCCACTCTGTCAAGGAACACACCGAGGGAAGAGCAGACTGAACCTCTCTGTCAATGTAACACACTCAAGGAAGAGCAGATTGACCCCACTCTGTCAACGTAACACACCCAGAGAAGAGCAGACTGACCCCATTCTGTCACGATAACATACCCAGCGAAGAGCAGACTGACCCCACTCTGTCAATGTAACACACCCAGGGAAGAGCAGTCTTACCTCACTCTGTCAATGAAACACACCCAGGGAAGAGCAGACTGACCCCACTCTGTCAACGTAACACACCCAGAGAAGAGCAGACTGACCCCATTCTGTCACGATAACATACCCAGCGAAGAGCAGACTGACCCCAATCTCTCAATGTTAGCCACAGAGGGAAGATCAGACTGACCCCACTCTATCAATGTAACACACCCAGGGAGAGCAGACTGACCCCACTCTGTCAATGTAACACACTCATGGAACAGCAGACGGACCCCAATCTGTCAATGTAACCCACCCAGGGAAGAGCAGACGAACACCACTCTGTTAATGTAACACACCCAAGGAAGAGCAGACTAAAAACACTCTGTCAATGTAACCCACCCAGGGAAGAGCAGACGTACCCCACTCTGTTAATGTAACACACCCAAGGAAGAGCAGACTGAACCCACTCTGTCAATGTTACACACCCAGTGAAGAGCAGACTGACCCCATTCTGTCAATGTCGCACACCGACTGAAGAGCAGACTGCCCACACTCAGAAAATGTAACCCACCCAGGGAAGAGCAGACTGACCCAATCTCTCAATGTTACCCACCCAGGGAGGAGCAGACTGACCCCACTCAATCAATGTTACACTCCCAGTGAAGAGCAGACAGACCCCATTCTGTCAATGTAACACACCCAGGGAAGGGCAGACTGACCCCACTCTGTCAATGTAACACACACATGGAAGAGGAGACGGACCCCAATGTGTCAAAGTAACACACCCAGGGAAGAGCAGACTGACACCACTCCCTCAAAGTAACACACACAGCGAAGAGCAGACTGACCCCAGTCTGTTCATGTAACACACCCAGGGAAGAGCAGACTGACGCCACTCTGTCTATGTAACACACCCAGGGAAGAGCAGACTGACCCCACTCTGTCAATGTAACACACCCAGGGAAGAGCAGACCGACCCCACTCTGTCAATGTAACACACCCAGGGAACAGCAGAATGAACCCAATCTCTCAAATAAACCACCCAGAGAAGAGCAGACTGACCCCACCATGTCAGTGCAACTCACGCAGAGAAGAGCAGACAGACCCTACACTGTCAATGTAACACACCCAGGAAGAGCAGACAGACCCTACACTGTCAATGTAACACACCCAGGGAAGAGCAGACTTACCTAACTCTGTCAATGAAACACACCCAGGGAAGAGCAGAGTGAGCTCACTCTGTCAATGTAACCCACCCAAGGAAGAGCAGACTGACACCACTCTGTCAATGTAACTCACCCAGCGAAGAGTAGACTGACCCCAATCTGTCAATGATAGCCACCCAGGGAAGATCAGACTGACCCCACTCTATCAATGTTACACACCCAGTGAAGAGCAGACTGACCCCAATCTGTCAAAGTAACACACACAGCGAAGAGCAGACTGACCACACTCTGCCAATGTAACACACCAAGTGAAGAGCACACTGACCCCATTCTGTCAATGTAGCACACCCAGGGAAGAGCAGACTGACGCCACCCTGTCAATGTAACACACCCAGGGAAGAGAAGACTGACCCCACTCTGTCAATGTAACTCACCCAGGGAAGAGCAGACTGACCACACTCTGTCAATGTTACACACACAGTGAAGAGCAGACTGATCCGATTCTGTCAATGTTACACAGGCAGGGAGGAGCAGACTGAGCCCTCACTGTCAATGTAATACACCCATGGAAGAGCAGACGGACCCCAATCTGTCAATGTAACCCACTCAGGGAAGAGCAGAGTTACCCCAATCTGTCAATATAACAAACCCAGGGAAGAGCTGACTGACCCGACTCTGTCAATTTACACACCCAGGGAAGAGCAGACTGACCCCAATCTGTCAATATAACACACCCAGGGAAGAGCAGACTGAACACACACTGTCAATGTAACACACCCAGCGAAGAACAGACTGACCCCACTCTGTCAATGTAACACAACCAAGGAAAAACAGACTGACCTCACTCTGTCAATGTAACACACCCAGAGAAGAGCAGACTGACCCCACTCTGTCAATGTTACACACCCAGCGAAGAGCAGACTGACCCCAATCTCTCAATGTTACCCACCCAGGGAAGATCAGACTGACCCCACTCAATCAATGTTACACACCCAGTGAATAGCGACTGACCCGATTCTGTCAATCTAACACACCCAGGGAAGAGAAGACGGACCCGACTCTGTCAATGTAACACACCCAGGAAAGAGCAGACTGACCCCACTCTGTCAATGTAACACACCCAGGGAAGAGCAGACTGAACCCAATCTGTCAAAGGAAACCACCCAGAGAAGAGCAGACTGACCCCACCATGTCAATGCAACTCACGCAGGGAAGAGCAGACAGACCCCACACTGTCAATGCAACACACCCAGGGAAGAGCAGACTGACCCCACTCTGTCAATGTAACACACCCAGGGAAGAGCAGAATGAACCCACTCTGTCAATGTAACACACCCAAGGAAGAGCAGACTGACCCCACTCTGTCAATGTAACACACCCAGGGAGGAGCAGACTTACCTCACTCTGTCAATGAAACACACCCAGGGAAGAGGAGACTGACCCCACTCTGTCAATGTAACACACCCAGAGAACAGCAGACTGACCCCACTTTGTTAATGTAACACACGCAGGGAACAGCAGACTGACGCCACTCTGTTAATGTAACACACCCAGGGAAGAGCAGACTGACGCCACTCGGTAAATGTAACACACCCAGGGAAGAGAAGACTGACCCCACTCAGTCAATGTAACTCACCCAGGGAAGAGCAGACTGACCCCAATCCGTCAATATAACCGACCCAGGGAAGATCAGACTGACCGCACTCTGTCAATGTAACACACCCAGGGAAGAGCAGACTGACCCCACTCTGTCAATTTAACCCACCCAGGGAAGAGCAGACTGATACAACTCTGTCAATTTCATACACCCAGTGAAGAGCAGACTGAACCCACTCTGTCAATGTAACACACCCAGGGAAGAGCAGACTGAAACCACTCTGTCAAAGTAACACACACAGGTAAGAGCAGACTGAACCCACTCCGTCGTTGAAACACACCCAGGGAAGCGCAGACTGAACCCACTCTGTCAATGTAACACACCCAAGGAAGAGCAGACTGAAACCACTCTTTCAATGTAACCCACCCAGGAAAGATCGTACTGACCGCACTCTGTCAATGTAACACACACAGGGAAGAGCAGACTGACCCCACTCTGTCAATATAACACACCCAGGGAAGAGCAGACTGAACCCACTCTGTCAATGTAAAACACCCAGGGAAGAGCAGCCTGAACCCACTCTGTCAATGTAACACACACAGGGAAGAGCAGACTGAACCCACTCTGTCAATGTAACACACACAGGGAAGAGCAGACTGAACCCACTCTGTCAATGTAACACACCCAGGGAAGAGCATACTGACCCCAATCTGTCAATGGAACACACCCAGAGAAGAGCAGACTGACCCCACTCTGTCAATGTATCACACCCAGCGAAGAGGAGACTGAACCCAATCTGTCAAAGTAACACACACAGCGAACAGCAGACTGACCACACTCTGCCAATGTGACACACCCAGTGAAGAGCAGACTGACCCCATTCTGTCAATGTAGCACACCCAGTGAAGAGCAGATTGACCACACTCAGAAAATGTAACCCACCCAGGGAAGAGCAGACTGACCCCAATCTCTCAATGTTACCCACACAGGGAGGAGCAGACTGACCCCACTCAATCAATGTTACACACCCAGTGAAGAGCAGACAGACCCCTTTCTGTCAATGTAACACACCCATGGAAGAGCAGACGGACCCCAATCTGTCAAAGTAACACACCCAGGGAAGAGCAGACTGATCCCACTCCGACAAAATAACACACCCAGCGAAGAGCAGACTGACCCCACTCTGTCAATGTAACACACCCAGGGAAGAGCAGACTGACCCCACTCTGTCAATGTAACACACCCAGGGAAGAGCAGACCGAACCCAATCTGTCAAAGTAAACCACCCAGAGAAGAGCAGACTGACCCCACCATGTCAGTGCAGCTCACGCAGGGAAGAGCAGACAGACCCTACACTGTCAATGTAACACACCCAGGGAAGAGCAGTCTGACCCCACTCTGTCAATGTAACACACCCAGTGAAGAGCAGACTTACCTAAATCTGTCAATGAAACACACCCAAGGAAGAGCAGAGTGACCCCACTCTGTCAATGTAACTCACCCAGCGAAGAGTAGACTGACCCCAATCTCTCAATGTTAGCCACCCAGGGAAGATCAGACTGACCCCACTCTATCAATGTTACACACGCAGTGAAGAGCAGACTGACCCCAATCTGTCAAAGTAACACACACAGCGAAGAGTAGACTGACCACACTCTGCCAATGTAACACACCAAGTGAAGAGCAGACTGACCCCATTCTGTCAATGTAGCACACCCAGGCAAGAGCAGACTGACCCCACTCTGTTAATGTAACACACCCGAGGAAGAGCAGACTGAAACCACTCTTTCAATGTAACCCACCCAGGGAAGATCGTACTGACCACACTCTGTCAATGTAACACACACAGGGAAGAGCAGACTGACCCCACTCTGTCAATATAACACACCCAGGGAAGAGCAGACTGAACCCACTCTGTCAATGTAAAACACCCAGGGAAGAGCAGACTGAACCCACTCTGTCAATGTAACACACACAGGGAAGAGCAGACTGAACCCACTCTGTCAATGTAACTCACACAGGGAAGAGCAGACTGAACCCACTCTGTCAATGTAATACACCCAGGGAAGAGCATACTGACCCCACTCTGTCAATGGAACACACCCAGGGAAGATCAGACTGACCCCACTCTATCAATGTTACACACGCAGTGAAGAGCAGACTGACCCCAATCTGTCAAAGTAACACACACAGCGAAGAGTAGACTGACCACACTCTGCCAATGTAACACACCAAGTGAAGAGCAGACTGACCCCATTCTGTCAATGTAGCACACCCAGGGAAGAGCAGACTGACCCCACTCTGTTAATGTAACACACCCAGGGAAGAGCAGACTGACGCCACTCTGTCAATGTAACACACCCAGGGAAGAGCAGACTGACCCCACTCTGTCAATGTAAAACACCCAGGTACGAGCAGACTGAACCCACTCTGTCAATGTAACACCCACAGGGAAGAGCAGACTGAACCCACTCTGTCAATGTAACACACCCAGGGAAGAGCATACTGACCCCACTCTGTCAATGGAACACACCCAGAGAAGAGCAGACTGACCCCACTCTGTCAATGTATCACACCCAGCGAAGAGGAGACTGAACCCAATCTGTCAAAGTAACACACACAGCGAACAGCAGACTGACCACACTCTGCCAATGTGACACACCCAGTGAAGAGCAGACTGACCCCATTCTGTCAATGTAGCACACCCAGTGAAGAGCAGACTGACCACACTCAGAAAATGTAACCCACCCAGGGAAGAGCAGACTGACCCCAATCTCTCAATGTTACCCACACAGGGAGGAGCAAACTGACCCCACTCAATCAATGTTACACACCCAGTGAAGAGCAGACAGACCCCTTTCTGTCAATGTAACACACCCATGGAAGAGCAGACGGACCCCAATCTGTCAAAGTAACACACACAGCGAAGAGCAGACTGACCCCACTCTGTCAATGGAACACACCTAGGGAAGAGCAGACTGACCCCACTCTGTCAATGTAACACACCCAGGGAAGAGCAGACCGAACCCAATCTGTCAAAGTAAACCACCCAGAGAAGAGCAGACTGATCCCACCATGTCAGTGCAGCTCACGCAGGGAAGAGCAGACAGACCCTACACTGTCAATGTAACACACCCAGGGATGAGCTGACTGACCCCACTCTGTCAATGTAACACACCCAGTGAAGAGCAGACTTACCTAAATCTGTCAATGAAAGACCCCCAAGGAAGAGCAGAGTGACCCCTCTCTGTCAATGTAACTCACCCAGCGAAGAGTAGACTGACCCCAATCTCTCAATGTTAGCCACCCAGGGAAGATCAGACTGACCCCACTCTATCAATGTTACACACCCAGTGAAGAGCAGACTGACCCCAATCTGTCAAAGTAACACACACAGCGAAGAGTAGACTGACCACACTCTGCCAATGTAACACACCAAGTGAAGAGCAGACTGACCCCATTCTGTCAATGTAGCACACCCAGGGAAGAGCAGACTGACCCCACTCTGTTAATGTAACACACCCAGGGAAGAGCAGACCGACCCCACTCTGTCAATGTAACACACCCAGGGAACAGCAGAATGAACCCAATCTCTCAAATAAACCACCCAGAGAAGAGCAGACTGACCCCACCATGTCAGTGCAACTCACGCAGAGAAGAGCAGACAGACCCTACACTGTCAATGTAACACACCCAGGAAGAGCAGACAGACCCTACACTGTCAATGTAACACACCCAGGGAAGAGCAGACTTACCTAACTCTGTCAATGAAACACACCCAGGGAAGAGCAGAGTGAGCTCACTCTGTCAATGTAACCCACCCAAGGAAGAGCAGACTGACACCACTCTGTCAATGTAACTCACCCAGCGAAGAGTAGACTGACCCCAATCTGTCAATGATAGCCACCCAGGGAAGATCAGACTGACCCCACTCTATCAATGTTACACACCCAGTGAAGAGCAGACTGACCCCAATCTGTCAAAGTAACACACACAGCGAAGAGCAGACTGACCACACTCTGCCAATGTAACACACCAAGTGAAGAGCACACTGACCCCATTCTGTCAATGTAGCACACCCAGGGAAGAGCAGACTGACGCCACCCTGTCAATGTAACACACCCAGGGAAGAGAAGACTGACCCCACTCTGTCAATGTAACTCACCCAGGGAAGAGCAGACTGACCACACTCTGTCAATGTTACACACACAGTGAAGAGCAGACTGATCCGATTCTGTCAATGTTACACAGGCAGGGAGGAGCAGACTGAGCCCTCACTGTCAATGTAATACACCCATGGAAGAGCAGACGGACCCCAATCTGTCAATGTAACCCACTCAGGGAAGAGCAGAGTTACCCCAATCTGTCAATATAACAAACCCAGGGAAGAGCTGACTGACCCGACTCTGTCAATTTACACACCCAGGGAAGAGCAGACTGACCCCAATCTGTCAATATAACACACCCAGGGAAGAGCAGACTGAACACACACTGTCAATGTAACACACCCAGCGAAGAACAGACTGACCCCACTCTGTCAATGTAACACAACCAAGGAAAAACAGACTGACCTCACTCTGTCAATGTAACACACCCAGAGAAGAGCAGACTGACCCCACTCTGTCAATGTTACACACCCAGCGAAGAGCAGACTGACCCCAATCTCTCAATGTTACCCACCCAGGGAAGATCAGACTGACCCCACTCAATCAATGTTACACACCCAGTGAATAGCGACTGACCCGATTCTGTCAATCTAACACACCCAGGGAAGAGAAGACGGACCCGACTCTGTCAATGTAACACACCCAGGAAAGAGCAGACTGACCCCACTCTGTCAATGTAACACACCCAGGGAAGAGCAGACTGAACCCAATCTGTCAAAGGAAACCACCCAGAGAAGAGCAGACTGACCCCACCATGTCAATGCAACTCACGCAGGGAAGAGCAGACAGACCCCACACTGTCAATGCAACACACCCAGGGAAGAGCAGACTGACCCCACTCTGTCAATGTAACACACCCAGGGAAGAGCAGAATGAACCCACTCTGTCAATGTAACACACCCAAGGAAGAGCAGACTGACCCCACTCTGTCAATGTAACACACCCAGGGAGGAGCAGACTTACCTCACTCTGTCAATGAAACACACCCAGGGAAGAGGAGACTGACCCCACTCTGTCAATGTAACACACCCAGAGAACAGCAGACTGACCCCACTTTGTTAATGTAACACACGCAGGGAACAGCAGACTGACGCCACTCTGTTAATGTAACACACCCAGGGAAGAGCAGACTGACGCCACTCGGTAAATGTAACACACCCAGGGAAGAGAAGACTGACCCCACTCAGTCAATGTAACTCACCCAGGGAAGAGCAGACTGACCCCAATCCGTCAATATAACCGACCCAGGGAAGATCAGACTGACCGCACTCTGTCAATGTAACACACCCAGGGAAGAGCAGACTGACCCCACTCTGTCAATTTAACCCACCCAGGGAAGAGCAGACTGATACAACTCTGTCAATTTCATACACCCAGTGAAGAGCAGACTGAACCCACTCTGTCAATGTAACACACCCAGGGAAGAGCAGACTGAAACCACTCTGTCAAAGTAACACACACAGGTAAGAGCAGACTGAACCCACTCCGTCGTTGAAACACACCCAGGGAAGCGCAGACTGAACCCACTCTGTCAATGTAACACACCCAAGGAAGAGCAGACTGAAACCACTCTTTCAATGTAACCCACCCAGGAAAGATCGTACTGACCGCACTCTGTCAATGTAACACACACAGGGAAGAGCAGACTGACCCCACTCTGTCAATATAACACACCCAGGGAAGAGCAGACTGAACCCACTCTGTCAATGTAAAACACCCAGGGAAGAGCAGCCTGAACCCACTCTGTCAATGTAACACACACAGGGAAGAGCAGACTGAACCCACTCTGTCAATGTAACACACACAGGGAAGAGCAGACTGAACCCACTCTGTCAATGTAACACACCCAGGGAAGAGCATACTGACCCCAATCTGTCAATGGAACACACCCAGAGAAGAGCAGACTGACCCCACTCTGTCAATGTATCACACCCAGCGAAGAGGAGACTGAACCCAATCTGTCAAAGTAACACACACAGCGAACAGCAGACTGACCACACTCTGCCAATGTGACACACCCAGTGAAGAGCAGACTGACCCCATTCTGTCAATGTAGCACACCCAGTGAAGAGCAGATTGACCACACTCAGAAAATGTAACCCACCCAGGGAAGAGCAGACTGACCCCAATCTCTCAATGTTACCCACACAGGGAGGAGCAGACTGACCCCACTCAATCAATGTTACACACCCAGTGAAGAGCAGACAGACCCCTTTCTGTCAATGTAACACACCCATGGAAGAGCAGACGGACCCCAATCTGTCAAAGTAACACACCCAGGGAAGAGCAGACTGATCCCACTCCGACAAAATAACACACCCAGCGAAGAGCAGACTGACCCCACTCTGTCAATGTAACACACCCAGGGAAGAGCAGACTGACCCCACTCTGTCAATGTAACACACCCAGGGAAGAGCAGACCGAACCCAATCTGTCAAAGTAAACCACCCAGAGAAGAGCAGACTGACCCCACCATGTCAGTGCAGCTCACGCAGGGAAGAGCAGACAGACCCTACACTGTCAATGTAACACACCCAGGGAAGAGCAGTCTGACCCCACTCTGTCAATGTAACACACCCAGTGAAGAGCAGACTTACCTAAATCTGTCAATGAAACACACCCAAGGAAGAGCAGAGTGACCCCACTCTGTCAATGTAACTCACCCAGCGAAGAGTAGACTGACCCCAATCTCTCAATGTTAGCCACCCAGGGAAGATCAGACTGACCCCACTCTATCAATGTTACACACGCAGTGAAGAGCAGACTGACCCCAATCTGTCAAAGTAACACACACAGCGAAGAGTAGACTGACCACACTCTGCCAATGTAACACACCAAGTGAAGAGCAGACTGACCCCATTCTGTCAATGTAGCACACCCAGGCAAGAGCAGACTGACCCCACTCTGTTAATGTAACACACCCGAGGAAGAGCAGACTGAAACCACTCTTTCAATGTAACCCACCCAGGGAAGATCGTACTGACCACACTCTGTCAATGTAACACACACAGGGAAGAGCAGACTGACCCCACTCTGTCAATATAACACACCCAGGGAAGAGCAGACTGAACCCACTCTGTCAATGTAAAACACCCAGGGAAGAGCAGACTGAACCCACTCTGTCAATGTAACACACACAGGGAAGAGCAGACTGAACCCACTCTGTCAATGTAACTCACACAGGGAAGAGCAGACTGAACCCACTCTGTCAATGTAATACACCCAGGGAAGAGCATACTGACCCCACTCTGTCAATGGAACACACCCAGGGAAGATCAGACTGACCCCACTCTATCAATGTTACACACGCAGTGAAGAGCAGACTGACCCCAATCTGTCAAAGTAACACACACAGCGAAGAGTAGACTGACCACACTCTGCCAATGTAACACACCAAGTGAAGAGCAGACTGACCCCATTCTGTCAATGTAGCACACCCAGGGAAGAGCAGACTGACCCCACTCTGTTAATGTAACACACCCAGGGAAGAGCAGACTGACGCCACTCTGTCAATGTAACACACCCAGGGAAGAGCAGACTGACCCCACTCTGTCAATGTAAAACACCCAGGTACGAGCAGACTGAACCCACTCTGTCAATGTAACACCCACAGGGAAGAGCAGACTGAACCCACTCTGTCAATGTAACACACCCAGGGAAGAGCATACTGACCCCACTCTGTCAATGGAACACACCCAGAGAAGAGCAGACTGACCCCACTCTGTCAATGTATCACACCCAGCGAAGAGGAGACTGAACCCAATCTGTCAAAGTAACACACACAGCGAACAGCAGACTGACCACACTCTGCCAATGTGACACACCCAGTGAAGAGCAGACTGACCCCATTCTGTCAATGTAGCACACCCAGTGAAGAGCAGACTGACCACACTCAGAAAATGTAACCCACCCAGGGAAGAGCAGACTGACCCCAATCTCTCAATGTTACCCACACAGGGAGGAGCAAACTGACCCCACTCAATCAATGTTACACACCCAGTGAAGAGCAGACAGACCCCTTTCTGTCAATGTAACACACCCATGGAAGAGCAGACGGACCCCAATCTGTCAAAGTAACACACACAGCGAAGAGCAGACTGACCCCACTCTGTCAATGGAACACACCTAGGGAAGAGCAGACTGACCCCACTCTGTCAATGTAACACACCCAGGGAAGAGCAGACCGAACCCAATCTGTCAAAGTAAACCACCCAGAGAAGAGCAGACTGATCCCACCATGTCAGTGCAGCTCACGCAGGGAAGAGCAGACAGACCCTACACTGTCAATGTAACACACCCAGGGATGAGCTGACTGACCCCACTCTGTCAATGTAACACACCCAGTGAAGAGCAGACTTACCTAAATCTGTCAATGAAAGACCCCCAAGGAAGAGCAGAGTGACCCCTCTCTGTCAATGTAACTCACCCAGCGAAGAGTAGACTGACCCCAATCTCTCAATGTTAGCCACCCAGGGAAGATCAGACTGACCCCACTCTATCAATGTTACACACCCAGTGAAGAGCAGACTGACCCCAATCTGTCAAAGTAACACACACAGCGAAGAGTAGACTGACCACACTCTGCCAATGTAACACACCAAGTGAAGAGCAGACTGACCCCATTCTGTCAATGTAGCACACCCAGGGAAGAGCAGACTGACCCCACTCTGTTAATGTAACACACCCAGGGAAGAGCAGACTGACGCCACTCTGTCAATGTAACACACCCAGGGAAGAGCAGACTGACCCCACTCTGTCAATGTAACTCACCCAGGTACGAGCAGACTGACCCCACTCTGTCAATGTCACACACACAGTGAAGAGCAGACTGACCGCATTCTGTCAATGTAACACACGCAGGGAGGAGCAGATTGAGCGCTCACTGTCAATGTAACACACCCATGGAAGAGCAGACGGACCCCAATCTGTCAATGTAACCCACTCAGGGAAGAGCAGAGGTACCCCAATCTGTCAATATAACAAACCCAGGGAAGAGCTGACTGACCCCACACTGTCAATGTAACACACCCAGGGAAGAGCAGACTGACCCCACTCTGTCAATGTAACACACCCAGGTAAGAGCAGACAGACCCCACTCTGTCAGTGTAACACACCCATGAAAGAGCAGACAGACCCCAATCTCTCAATGTTACCCACCCAGTGAAGAACACACTTACCCCATTCTGTCAAGGTAACATACCCAGCGAAGAGCAGACTGACCGCAATCTCTCAATGTTAACCACACTGGGAAGATCAGACTGACCCCACTCCATCAATGTAACGCACCCAGTGAAGAGCAGACTGACCCCATTCTGTCAATGTAACCCACCCAGGGAAAAGCAGAATGAACCCACTCTGTCAATGTAAAACACCCAGGGAAGAGCAGACGGACCTCACTCTGTAAATGTAACCAACCAGCGAAGAGCAGACTGACCCAACTCGGTCAATGTTACACACCGAGTGAAGAGCAGACTGTTTCCATTCTGGCAATGTAACACACCCAGGGAAGAATAGACTGACCCCACCGTATCAATGAAACACACCCAGCGAAGAGCAGACTGTCACCACTCTGTCAATGTAACACACCCAAGGAAGAGCAGACTGACCCCACTCTGTCAATGGAACACACCCAGCCAAGCACAGATTGTCCCCAATTTGACAATGTAATAAAACCAGGGAAAAGCAGATTGACCCCACTCTGTCAATGTTACCCACCCAGGGAAGATCAGACTGACCCCTGTCTATCAATGTTACATACCCAGGGAAGAGCAGACTGACCCCAATCTCTCAATGTTACGACCCAGGGAGGAGCAGACTGATCCCACTCTGTCAATGTAACACACCCAGGGAAGAGCAGACTGACCCCATTCTGTCAATGTAACACACCCTGGGAAGAGCAGACTGACCCCACTCTGTAAATGTAACAAACACAGGGAGGTGCAGACTGACCCCACTCTGTCAATGTAACACACCCTGGGATGAGCAGACTGACCCCACTCTGTCAATATATCACACCCTGGGAAGAGAAGACTGACCCCACTCAGTCAATGTTACACACCCAGGGATGAGCAAACTGTCCCCACTCTGTCAATGTAACACACCCAGGAAAGAGCAGACTGACACCACTCTGTCAATGTAAAACAGCCAGGGATGAGCAGACTGACCCCACTCTCTCAATGTAACACACCCTGGGAAGAGAAGACTGACCCCACTCTGCCAATGTAACAGACCCAGGGAGGAGCAGACTGACCCCACTCTGTCAATGTCACACACCCAGGGATGAGCAGGCTGACCCCAGTCTGTCAATGTAACACTCCCTGGGAAGAGCAGACTGACCCCACTCTGTCAATGTAACACACCCAGGGAAGAGCAGACTGACCCCACTCTGTCAATGTAACATACGCAAGGAAGAGCAGACTGAACCCACTCTGCAAATATAACCCACCCAGGGAAGAGCAGACTGAACCCACTCTGTCAATGTAACACACCCAAGGAAGAGCAGACTGACCCCACTCTGTCAATGTAACACACCCAGGGAGGAGCAGACCTACCTCACTCTGTCAATGAAACACACCCAGAGAACAGCAGACTGACCCCACTTTGTTAATGTAACACACGCAGGGAACAGCAGACTGACGGCACTCTGTTAATGTAACACACCCAGGGAAGAGCAGACTGACGCCACTCGGTAAATGTAACACACCCAGGGAAGAGAAGACTGACCCCACGCTGTCAATGTAAAACACCCAGGGAAGAGCAGACTGACCCCACTCAGTCAATGTAACTCACCCAGGGAAGAGAAGACTGACCCCAATCCGTCAATATAACCGACCCAGGGAAGATCAGACTGACCGCACTCTGTCAATGTAACACACCCAGGGAAGAGCAGACTGACCCCACTCTGTCAATTTAACCCACCCAGGGAAGAGCAGACTGATAAAACTCTGTCAATATAACACACCCAGTGAAGAGCAGACTGAACCCACTCTGTCAATGTAACACACCCAGGGAAGAGCAGACTGAAACCACTCTGTCAATGTACACACACAGGTAAGAGCAGACGGAACCCACTCTGTCGATGAAACACACCCAAGGAAGAGCAGACTGAAACCACTCTTTCAATGTAACCCACCCAGGGAAGATCGTACTGAACGCACTCTGTCAATGTAACAAACCCAGGGAAGAGAAGACTGACCACACTCTGTTAATGTAACACACACAGGGAAGAGCAGACTGACCCCACTCTGTCAATATAACACATCCAGGGAAGAGCAGACTGAACCCACTCTGTCAATGTAAAACACCCAGGGAAGAGCAGACTGAACCCACTCTGTCAATGTAACACACACAGGGAAGTGCAGACTGAACCCACTCTGTCAATATAACACACCCAGGGGAGAGCATACTGACCCCACTCTGTCAATGGAACACACCCAGAGAAGAGCAGACTGACCCCACTCTGTCAATGTATCACACCCAGCGAAGAGGAGACTGAACCCAATCTGTCAAAGTAACACACACAGCGAACAGCAGACTGACCACACTCTGCCAATGTGACACACCCAGTGAAGAGCAGACTGACCACACTCAGAATATGTAACCCACCCAGGGAAGAGCAGACTGACCCCAATCTCTCAATGTTACCCATACAGGGAGGAGCAGACTGACCCCACTCAATCAATGTTACACACCCAGTGAAGAGCAGACAGACACCTTTCTCTCAATGTAACACACCCATGGAAGAGCAGACGGACCCTAATCTGTCAAAGTAACACACACAGCGAAGAGCAGACTGACCCCACTCTGTCAATGTAACGCACCTAGGGAAGAGCAGACTGACCCCACTCTGTCAATGTAACACACCCAGGGAAGAGCAGACCGAACCCAATCTGTCAAAGTAAACCACCCAGAGAAGAGCAGACTGATCCCACCATGTCAGTGCAGCTCACGCAGGGAAGAGCAGACAGACCCTACACTGTCAATGTAACACACCCAGGGATGAGCAGACTGACCCCACTCTGTCAATGTAACACACCCAGTGAAGAGCAGACTTACCTAAATCTGTCAATGAAAGACCCCGAAGGAAGAGCAGAGTGACCCCTCTCTGTCAATGTAACTCACCCAGCGAAGAGTAGACTGACCCCAATCTCTCAATGTTAGCCACCCAGGGAAGATCAGACTGACCCCACTCTATCAATGTTACACACCCAGTGAAGAGCAGACTGACCCCAATCTGTCAAAGTAACACACACAGCGAAGAGTAGACTGACCACACTCTGCCAATGTAACACACTAGGTGAAGAGCAGACTGACCCCATTCTGTCAATGTAGCACACCCAGGGAAGAGCAGACTGACCCCACTCTGTTAATGTAACACACCCAGGGAAGAGCAGACTGACGCCACTCTGTCAATGTAACACACCCAGGGAAGAGCAGACTGACCCCACTCTGTCAATGTAACTCACCCAGGTACGAGCAGACTGACCCCACTCTGTCAATGTCACACACACAGTGAAGAGCAGACTGACCGCATTCTGTCAATGTAACACACGCAGGGAGGAGCAGATTGAGCGCTCACTGTCAATGTAACACACCCATGGAAGAGCAGACGGACCCCAATCTGTCAATGTAACCCACTCAGGGAAGAGCAGAGCTACCCTAATCTGTCAATATAACAAACCCAGGGAAGAGCTGACTGACCCCACACTGTCAATGTAACACTCCCAGGGAAGAGCAGACTGACCCCACTCTGTCAATGTAACACACCCAGGTAAGAGCAGACAGACCCCACTCTGTCAGTGTAACACACCCAAGAAAGAGCAGACTGACCCCAATTTCTCAATGTTACCCACCCAGTGAAGAGCAGACTGACCCCATTCTGTCAAGGTAACATACCCAGCGAATAGCAGACTGACCGCAATCTCTCAATGTTACCCACACAGGGAAGATCAGACTGACCCCACTCTATCAATGTAACGCACCCAGTGAAGAGCAGACTGACCCCATTCTGTCAATGTAACCCACCCAGGGAAAAGCAGAATGAACCCACTCTGTCAATGTAAAACACCCAGGGAAGAGCAGACGGACCTCACTCTGTAAATGTAACCAACCAGCGAAGAGCAGACTGACCCAACTCGGTCAATGTTACACACCGAGTGAAGAGCAGACTGATTCCATTCTGGCAATGTAACACACCCAGAGAAGAGCAGACTGACCCCACTCTGTCAATGTAACACACCCAGGGAAGAGCAGACTGACCCCACCATATCAATGAAACACACCCAGCGAAGAGCAGACTGTCACCACTCTGTCAATGTAACACACCCAGGGAAGAGTAGTCTGACCCTACTCTGTCAATGGAACACACCCAGCCAAGCACAGATTGTCCCCAATTTGTCAATGTAATAAAATCAGGGAAGAGCAGATTGACCCCACTCTGTCAATGTTACCCACCCAGGGAAGATCAGACTGACCCCTGTCTATCAATGTTACATACCCAGGGAAGAGCAGACTGACCCCAATCTCTCAATGTTACCACCCAGGGAGGAGCAGACTGATCCCACTCTGTCAATGTAACACACCCAGGGAAGAGCAGACTGACCCCATTCTGTCAATGTAACACACCCAGGGATGAGCAGACTGACCCCACTCTGTCAATGTAACACACCCTGGGAAGAGTAGACTGACCCCACTCTGTAAATGTAACAAACACAGGGAGGAGCAGACTGACCCCACTCTGTCAATGTAACACACCCTGGGATCAGCAGACTGACACCACTCTGTCAATATAACACACCCTGGGAAGAGAAGACTGACCCCACTCAGTCAATGTTACACACCCAGGGATGAGCAGACTGTCACCACTCTGTCAATGTAACACACCCAGGAAAGAGCAGACTGACCCCACTCTGTCAATGTAAAACAGCCAGGGATGAGCAGACTGACCTCACTCTCTCAATGTAACACACCCTGGGAAGAGAAGACTGACCCCACTCTGCCAATGTAACAGACCCAGGGAGGAGCAGACTGACCCCACTCTGTCAATGAAACACACCCTGGGATGAGCAGACTGACCCCACTCTGTCAATATAACACACCCTGGGAATAGAAGACTGACCCCACTCAGTCAATGTTACACACCCAGGGATGAGCAGACTGTCCCCACTCTGTCAATGTAACACACCCAGGAAAGAGCAGACTGACCCCACTCTGTCAATTTAAAACAGCCAGGGATGAGCAGACTGACCCCACTCTCTCAATGTAACACACCCTGGGAAGAGAAGACTGACCCCACTCTGCCAATGTAACAGACCCAGGGAGGAGCAGACTGACCCCACTCTGTCAATGTCACACACCCAGGGATGAGCAGGCTGACCCCAGTCTGTCAATGTAACACTCCCTGGGAAGAGCAGACTGAACCCACACTGCAAATATAACCCACCCAGGGAGGAGCAGACTTACCTCACTCTGTCAATGAAACACACCCTGAGAACAGCAGACTGAACACACTTTGTTAATGTAACACACGCAGGGAACAGCAGACTGACGCCACTCTGTTAATGTAACACACCCAGGGAAGAACAGACTGACGCCACTCGGTAAATGTAACACACCCAGGGAAGAGAAGACTGACCCCACGCTGTCAATGTAAAACACCCAGGGAAGAGCAGACTGACCCCACTCAGTCAATGTAACTCACCCAGGGAAGAGCAGACTGACCCCAATCCGTCAAT
Source organism: Chiloscyllium punctatum (assembly GCF_047496795.1). Classification (NCBI taxonomy): domain Eukaryota; kingdom Metazoa; phylum Chordata; class Chondrichthyes; order Orectolobiformes; family Hemiscylliidae; genus Chiloscyllium; species Chiloscyllium punctatum. The sequence continues at coordinate 129,000,461 of NC_092744.1, read as the reverse complement.
ATAACCGACCCAGGGAAGATCAGACTGAACGCACTCTGTCAATGTAACACACCCAGGGAAGAGCAGACTGACCCCACTCTGTCAATTTAACCCACCCAGGGAAGAGCAGACTGATACAACTCTGTCAATATAACACACCCAGTGAAGAGCAGACTGAACCCACTCTGTCGATGAAACACACCCAAGGAAGAGCAGACTGACCCCAATTTCTCAATGTTACCCACCCAGTGAAGAGCAGACTGACCCCATTCTGTCAAGGTAACATACCCAGCGAATAGCAGACTGACCGCAATCTCTCAATGTTACCCACACAGGGAAGATCAGACTGACCCCACTCTATCAATGTAACGCACCCAGTGAAGAGCAGACTGACCCCATTCTGTCAATGTAACCCACTCAGGGAAGAGCAGAGGTACCCCAATCTGTCAATATAACAAACCCAGGGAAGAGCTGACTGACCCCACACTGTCAATGTAACACACCCAGGGAAGAGCAGACTGACCCCACTCTGTCAATGAAACACACCCAGGTAAGAGCAGACAGACGCCACTCTGTCAGTGTAACACACCCAAGAAAGAGCAGACTGACCCCAATTTCTCAATGTTACCCACCCAGTGAAGAGCAGACTGACCCCATTCTGTCAAGGTAACATACCCAGCGAATAGCAGACTGAACGCAATCTCTCAATGTTACCCACACAGGGAAGATCAGACTGACCCCACTCTATCAATGTAACGCACCCAGTGAAGAGCAGACTGACCCCATTCTGTCAATGTAACCCACCCAGGGAAAAGCAGAATGAACCCACTCTGTCAATGTAAAACACCCAGGGAAGAGCAGACGGACCTCACTCTGTAAATGTAACCAACCAGCGAAGAGCAGACTGACCCAACTCGGTCAATGTTACACACCGAGTGAAGAGCAGACTGATTCCATTCTGGCAATGTAACACACCCAGAGAAGAGCAGACTGACCCCACTCTGTCAATGTAACACACCCAGGGAAGAGCAGACTGACCCCACCGTATCAATGAAACACACCCAGCGAAGAGCAGACTGTCACCACTCTGTCAATGTAACACACCCAGGGAAGAGTAGTCTGACCCCACTCTGTCAATGGAACACACCCAGCCAAGCACAGATTGTCCCCAATTTGTCAATGTAATAAAATCAGGGAAGAGCAGATTGACCCCACTCTGTCAATGTTACCCACCCAGGGAAGATCAGACTGACCCCTGTCTATCAATGTTACATACCCAGGGAAGAGCAGACTGACCCCAATCTCTCAATGTTACCACCCAGGGAGGAGCAGACTGATCCCACTCTGTCAATGTAACACACCCAGGGAAGAGCAGACTGACCCCATTTTGTCAATGTAACACACCCAGGGATGAGCAGACTGACCCCACTCTGTCAATGTAACACACCCTGGGAAGAGCAGACTGACCCCACTCTGTAAATGTAACAAACACAGGGAGGAGCAGACTGACCCCACTCTGTCAATGTAACACACCCTGGGATCAGCAGACTGACACCACTCTGTCAATATAACACACCCTGGGAAGAGAAGACTGACCTCACTCAGTCAATGTTACACACCCAGGGATGAGCAGACTGTCACCACTCTGTCAATGTAACACACCCAGGAAAGAGCAGACTGACCCCACTCTGTCAATGTAAAACAGCCAGGGATGAGCAGACTGACCTCACTCTCTCAATGTAACACACCCTGGGAAGAGAAGACTGACCCCACTCTGCCAATGTAACAGACCCAGGGAGGAGCAGACTGACCCCACTCTGTCAATGTCACAAACCCAGGGATGAGCAGGCTGACCCCAGTCTGTCAATGTAACACACCCTGGGAAGAGCAGACTGACCCCACTCTGTAATTGTAACAAACACAGGGAGGTGCAGACTGACCCCACTCTGTCAATGAAACACACCCTGGGATGAGCAGACTGACCCCACTCTGTCAATATAACACACCCTGGGAAGAGAAGACTGACCCCACTCAGTCAATGTTACACACCCAGGGATGAGCAGACTGTCCCCACTCTGTCAATGTAACACACCCAGGAAAGAGCAGACTGACCCCACTCTGTCAATGTAAAACAGCCAGGGATGAGCAGACTGACCCCACTCTCTCAATGTAACACACCCTGGGAAGAGAAGACTGACCCCACTCTGCCAATGTAACAGACCCAGGGAGGAGCAGACTGACCCCACTCTGTCAATGTCACACACCCAGGGATGAGCAGGCTGACCCCAGTCTGTCAATGTAACACTCCCTGGGAAGAGCAGACTGACCCCACTCTGTCAATGTAACACACCCAGGGAAGAGCAGACTGACCCCACTCTGTCAATGTAACATTCGCAGGGAAGAGCAGACTGAACCCACACTGCAAATATAACCCACCCAGGGAAGAGCAGACTGACCCCACTCTGTCAATGTAACACAACCAAGGAAGAGCAGACTGACCCCACGCTGTCAATGTAACACACCCAGGGAGGAGCAGACTTACCTCACTCTGTCAATGAAACACACCCTGAGAACAGCAGACTGACCCCACTTTGTTAATGTAACACACGCAGGGAACAGCAGACTGACGCCACTCTGTTAATGTAACACACCCAGGGAAGAGCAGACTGACGCCACTCGGTAAATGTAACACACCCAGGGAAGAGAAGACTGACCCCACGCTGTCAATGTAAAACACCCAGGGAAGAGCAGACTGACCCCACTCAGTCAATGTAACTCACCCAGGAAGAGCAGACTGACCCCAATCCGTCAATATAACCGACCCAGGGAAGATCAGACTGACCGCACTCTGTCAATGTAACACACCCAGGGAAGAGCAGACTGACCCCACTCTGTCAATTTAACCCACCCAGGGAAGAGCAGACTGATACAACTCTGTCAATATAACACACCCAGGGAAGAGAAGACTGACCACACTCTGTTAATGTAACACACACAGGGAAGAGCAGACTGACCCCACTCTGTCAATATAACACACCCAGGGAAGAGCAGACTGAACACACTCTGTCAATGTAAAACACCCAGGGAAGAGCAGACTGAACCCACTCTGTCAATGTAACACAAACAGGGAAGTGCAGACTGAACCCACTCTGTCAATGTAACACACCCAGGGAAGAGCATACTGACCCCACTCTGTCAATGGAACACACCCAGAGAAGAGCAGACTGACCCCACTCTGTCAATGTATCACACCCAGTGAAGAGCAGACTGACCCCATTCTGTCAATGTAGCACACCCAGTGAAGAGCAGACTGACCACACTCAGAAAATGTAACCCACCCAGGGAAGAGCAGACTGACCCCAATCTCTCAATGTTACCCACACAGGGAGGAGCAGACTGACCCCACTCAATCAATGTTACACACCCAGTGAAGAGCAGACAGACCCCTTTCTGTCAATGTCACACACCCATGGAAGAGCAGACGGACCCCAATCTGTCAAAGTAACACACACACAGCGAAGAGCAGACTGACCCCACTCTGTCAATGTAACACACCTCGGGAAGAGCAGACTGACCCCACTCTGTCAATGTAACACACCCAGGGAAGAGCAGACCGAACCCAATCTGTCAAAGTAAACCACCCAGAGAAGAGCAGACTGATCCCACCATGTCAATGCAGCTCACGCAGGGAAGAGCAGACAGACCCTACACTGTCAATGTAACACACCCAGGGATGAGCAGACTGACCCCACTCTGTCAATGTAACACACCCAGTGAAGAGCAGACTTACCTAAATCTGTCAATGAAAGACCCCGAAGGAAGAGCAGAGTGACCCCTCTCTGTCAATGTAACTCACCCAGCGAAGAGTAGACTGACCCCAATCTCTCAATGTTAGCCACCCAGGGAAGATCAGACTGACCCCACTCTATCAATGTTACACACGCAGTGAAGAGCAGACTGACCCCAATCTGTCAAAGTAACACACACAGCGAAGAGTAGACTGACCACACTCTGCCAATGTAACACACCAAGTGAAGAGCAGACTGACCCCATTCTGTCAATGTAGCACACCCAGGGAAGAGCAGACTGACCCCACTCTGTTAATGTAACACACCCAGGGAAGAGCAGACTGACGCCACTCTGTCAATGTAACACACCCAGGGAAGAGCAGACTGACCCCACCTTGTCAATGTAACTCACCCAGGTACGAGCAGACTGACCCCACTCTGACAATGTCACACACACAGTGAAGAGCAGACTGACCACATTCTGTCAATGTAACACACGCAGGGAGGAGCAGACTGAGCGCTCACTGTCAATGTAACACACCCATGGAAGAGCAGAGGGACGCCAATCTGTCAATGTAACCCACTCAGGGAAGAGCAGAGGTACCCCAATCTGTCAATATAACAAACCCAGGGAAGAGCTGACTGACCCCACACTGTCAATGTAACACACCCAGGGAAGAGCAGACTGACCCCACTCTGTCAATGTAACACACCCAGGTAAGAGCAGACAGACCCCACTCTGTCAGTGTAACACACCCAAGAAAGAGCAGACTGACCCCAATTTCTCAATGTTACCCACCCAGTGAAGAGCAGACTGACCCCATTCTGTCAAGGTAACATACCCAGCGAATAGCAGACTGACCGCAATCTCTCAATGTTACCCACACAGGGAAGATCAGACTGACCCCACTCTATCAATGTAACGCACCCAGTGAAGAGCAGACTGACCCCATTCTGTCAATGTAACACACCCAGGGAAAAGCAGAATGAACCCACTCTCTCAATGTAACACACCCAGGAAAGAGCAGACAGACCCCACTCTGTCAGTGTAACACACCCAAGAAAGAGCAGACTGACCCCAATCTCTCAATGTTACCCACCCAGTGAAGAACAGACTTACCCCATTCTGTCAAGGTAACATACCCAGCGAAGAGCAGACTGACCGCAATCTCTCAATGTTAACCACACTGGGAAGATCAGACAGACCCCACTCCATCAATGTAACGCACCCAGTGAAGAGCAGACTGACCCCATTCTGTCAATGTAACCCACCCAGGGAAAAGCAGAATGAACCCACTCTGTCAATGTAAAACACCCAGGGAAGATCAGACTGACCCCTGTCTATCAATGTTACATACCCAGGGAAGAGCAGACTGACCCTAATCTCTCAATGTTACGACCCAGGGAGGAGCAGACTGATCCCACTCTGTCAATGTAACACACCCAGGGAAGAGCAGACTGACCCCATTCTGTCAATGTAACACACCCAGGGATGAGCAGACTGACCCCACTCTGTCAATGTAACACACCCTGGGAAGAGCAGACTGACCCCACTCTGTAAATGTAACAAACACAGGGAGGAGCAGACTGACCCCACTCTGTCAATGTAACACACCCTGGGATCAGCAGACCGACCCCACTCTGTCAATATAACACACCCTGGGAAGAGAAGACTGACCCCACTCAGTCAATGTTACACACCCAGGGATGAGCAGACTGTCACCACTCTGTCAATGTAACACACCCAGGAAAGAGCAGACTGACCCCACTCTGTCAATGTAAAACAGCCAGGGATGAGCAGACTGACCCCACTCTCTCAATGTAACACACCCTGGGAAGAGAAGACTGACCCCACTCTGCCAATGTAACAGACCCAGGGAGGAGCAGACTGACCACACTCTGTCAATGTCACACACCCAGGGATGAGCAGGCTGACCCCAGTCTGTCAATGTAACACTCCCTGGGAAGAGCAGACTGACCCCACTCTGTCAATGTAACACACCCAGGGAAGAGCAGACTGACCCCACTCTGTCAATGTAACACACCCAGGGAAGAGCAGAATGAACCCACTCTGTCAATGTAACATACCCAGGGAAGAGCAGACTGACCCCACTCTGCAAATATAACCCACCCACTGAAGAGCAGACTGAACCCACTCTGTCAATGTAACACACCCAAGGAAGAGCAGACTGACCCCACTCTGTCAATGTAACACACCCAGGGAGGAGCAGACTGACCTCACTCTGTCAATGAAACACACCCAGGGAAGAGGAGACTGACCCCACTCTGTCAATGTAATACACCCAGAGAACAGCAGACTGACCCCACTTTGTTAATGTAACACACGCAGGGAACAGCAGACTGACGCCACTCTGTTAATGTAACACACCCAGGGAAGAGCAGACTGACGCCACTCGGTAAATGTAACACACCCAGGGAAGAGAAGACTGACCCCACGCTGTCAATGTAAAAAACCCAGGGAAGAGCAGACTGACCCCACTCAGTCAATGTAACTCACCCAGGGAAGAGCAGACTGACCCCAATCCGTCAAAGTAACCCACACAGCGAAGAGTAGACTGACCACACTCTGCCAATGTAACACACCAAGTGAAGAGCAGACTGACCCCATTCTGTCAATGTAGCACACCCAGGGAAGAGCAGACTGACCCCACTCTGTTAATGTAACACACCCAAGGAAGAGCAGACTGAAACCACTCTTTCAATGTAACCCACCCAGGGAAGATCGTACTGACCACACTCTGTCAATGTAACACACACAGGGAAGAGCAGACTGACCCCACTCTGTCAATATAACACACCCAGGGAAGAGCAGAATGAACCCACTCTGTCAATGTAAAACCCCCAGGGAAGAGCAGACTGAACCCACTCTGTCAATGTCACACACACAGGGAAGAGCAGACTGAACCCACTCTGTCAATGTAACACACACAGGGAAGAGCAGACTGAACCCACTCTGTCAATGTAACACACCCAGGGAAGAGCATACTGACCCCACTCTGTCAATGGAACACACCCAGAGAAGAGCAGACTGACGCCACTCTGTCAATGTATCACACCCAGCGAAGAGGAGACTGAACCCAATCTGTCAAAGTAACACACACAGCGAACAGCAGACTGACCACACTCTGCCAATGTTACACACCCAGTGAAGAGCAGACTGACCCCATTCTGTCAATGTAGCACACCCAGTGAAGAGCAGACAGACCACACTCAGAAAATGTAACCCACCCAGGGAAGAGCAGACTGACCCCAATCTCTCAATGTTACCCACACAGGGAGGAGCAGACTGACCCCACTCAATCAATGTTACACACACAGTGAAGAGCAGACAGACCCCTTTCTGTCAATGTAACACACCCATGGAAGAGCAGACGGACCCCAATCTGTCAAAGTAACACACCCAGGGAAGAGCAGACTGATCCCACTCCGTCAAAGTAACACACACAGCGAAGAGCAGACTGACCCCACTCTGTCAATGTAACACACCCAGGGAAGAGCAGGCTGACCCCACTCTGTCAATGTAACACACCCAGGGAAGAGCAGACCGAACCCAATCTGTCAAAGTAAACCACCCAGAGAAGAGCAGACTGACCCCACCATGTCAGTGCAGCTCACGCAGGGAAGAGCAGACAGACCCTACACTGTCAATGTAACACACCCAGGGAGGAGCAGTCTGACCCCACTCTGTCAATGTAACACACCCAGTGAAGAGCAGACTTACCTAAATCTGTCAATGAAACACACCCAAGGAAGAGCAGAGTGACCCCACTCTGTCAATGTAACTCACCCAGCGAAGAGTAGACTGACCCCAATCTCTCAATGTTAGCCACCCAGGGAAGATCAGACTGACCCCACTCTATCAATGTTACACACCCAGTGAAGAGCAGACTGTCCCCAATCTGTCAAAGTAACACACCGAGTGAAGAGCAGACTGATTCCATTCTGGCAATGTAACATACCCAGGGAAAAGCAGACTGACCCCATTCTGTCAATGTAACCCACCCAGGGAAAAGCAGAATGAACCCACTCTGTCAATGTAAAACACCCAGGGAAGAGCAGACGGACCTCACTCTGTAAATGTAACCAACCAGCGAAGAGCAGACTGACCCAACTCGGTCAATGTTACACACCGAGTGAATAGCAGACTGATTCCATTCTGGCAATGTAACACACCCAGGGAAGAGCAGACTGACCCCACTCTGTCAATGTAACACACCCAGGGAAGAGCAGACTGACCCCACCGTATCAATGAAACACACCCAGCGAAGAGCAGACTGTCACCACTCTGTCAATCTAACACACCCAGGGAAGAGTAGTCTGACCCCACTCTGTCAATGGAATACACCCAGCCAAGCACAGATTGTCCCCAATTTGTCAATGTAATAAAACCAGGGAAGAGCAGATTGACCCCACTCTGTCAATGTTACCCACCCAGGGAAGATCAGACTGACCCATGTCTATCAATGTTACATAACCAGGGAAGAGCAGACTGACCCCAATCTCTCAATGTTACAACCCAGGGAGGAGCAGACTGATACCACTCTGTCAATGCAACACACCCAGGGAAGAGCAGACTGACCCCATTCTGTCAATGTAACACACCCAGGGATGAGCAGACTGACCCCACTCTGTCAATGTAACACACCCTGGGAAGAGCAGACTGACCCCACTCTGTAAATGTAACAAACACAGGGAGGAGCAGACTGACCCCACTCTGTCAATGTAACACACCCTTGGATGAGCAGACTGACCCAACTCTGTCAATATAATACACCCTGGGAAGAGAAGACTGACCCCACTCAGTCAATGTTACACACCCAGGGATGAGCAGACTGTCCCCACTCTGTCAATGTAACACACCCAGGAAAGAGCAGACTGACCCCACTCTCTCAATGTAACACACCCTGGGAAGAGAAGACTGACCCCACACTGCCAATGTAACAGACCCAGGGAGGAGCAGACTGACCCCACTCTGTCAATGTCACACACCCAGGGATGAGCAGGCTGACCCCAGTCTGTCAATGTAACACTCCCTGGGAAGAGCAGACTGACCCCACTCTGTCAATGTAACACACCCAGGGAAGAGAAGACTGACCCCACTCTGTCAATGTAACACACCCAGGGAAGAGCAGAATGAACCCACTCTGTCAATGTAACATACCCAGGGAAGAGCAGACTGACCCCACTCTGCAAATATAACCCACCCAGGGAAGAGCAGACTGAACCGACTGTGTCAATGTAACACACCCAAGGAAGAGCAGACTGACCCCACTCTGTCAATGTAACACACCCAGGGAGGAGCAGACTGACCCCACCGTATCAATGAAACACACCCAGCGAAGAGCAGACTGTCACCACTCTGTCAATGTAACACACCCAGGGAAGAGTAGTCTGACCCCACTCTGTCAATGGAATACACCCAGCCAAGCACAGATTGTCCCCAATTTGTCAATGTAATAAAACCAGGGAAGAGCAGATTGACCCCACTCTGTCAATGTTACCCACCCAGGGAAGATCAGACTGACCCCTGTCTATCAATGTTACATACCCAGGGAAGAGCAGACTGACCCCAATCTCTCAATGTTACCACCCAGGGAGGAGCAGACTGATCCCACTCTGTCAATGCAACACACCCAGGGAAGAGCAGACTGACCCCATTCTGTCAATGTAACACACCCAGGGATGAGCAGACTGACCCCACTCTGTCAATGTAACACACCCTGGGAAGAGCAGACTGACCCCACTCTGTAAATGTAACAAACACAGGGAGGAGCAGACTGACCCCACTCTGTCAATGTAACACACCCCTGGATGAGCAGACTGACCCAACTCTGTCAATATAATACACCCTGGGAAGAGAAGACTGACCCCACTCAGTCAATGTTACACACCCAGGGATGAGCAGACTGTCCCCACTCTGTCAATGTAACACACCCAGGAAAGAGCAGACTGACCCCACTCTCTCAATGTAACACACCCTGGGAAGAGAAGACTGACCCCACTCTGCCAATGTAACAGACCCAGGGAGGAGCAGACTGACCCCACTCTGTCAATGTAACACACCCAAGGAAGAGCAGACTGACCCCACTCTGTCAATGTAACACACCCAGGGAGGAGCAGACTTACCCCACTCTCTCAATGTTAGCCACCCAGGGAAGATCAGACTGACCCCACTCTATCAATGTTACACACCCAGTGAAGAGCAGACTGTCCCCAATCTGTCAAAGTAACACACCGAGTGAAGAGCAGACTGATTCCATTCTGGCAATGTAACACACCCAGGGAAAAGCAGACTGACCCCATTCTGTCAATGTAACCCACCCAGGGAAAAGCAGAATGAACCCACTCTGTCAATGTAAAACACCCAGGGAAGAGCAGACGGACCTCACTCTGTAAATATAACCAACCAGCGAAGAGCAGACTGACCCAACTCGGTCAATGTTACACACCGAGTGAAGAGCAGACTGATTCCATTCTGGCAATGTAACACACCCAGGGAAGAGCAGACTGACCCCACTCTGTCAATGTAACACACCCAGGGAAGAGCAGACTGACCCCACCGTATGAATGAAACACACCCAGCGAAGAGCAGACTGTCACCACTCTGTCAATGTAACACACCCAGGGAAGAGTAGTCTGACCCCACTCTGTCAATGGAATACACCCAGCCAAGCACAGATTGTCCCCAATTTGTCAATGTAATAAAACCAGTGAAGAGCAGATTGACCCCACTCTGTCAATGTTACCCACCCAGGGAAGATCAGACTGACCCCTGTCTATCAATGTTACATACCCAGGGAAGAGCAGACTGACCCCAATCTCTCAATGTTACCACCCAGGGAGGAGCAGACTGATCCCACTCTGTCAATGCAACACACCCAGGGAAGAGCAGACTGACCCCATTCTGTCAATGTAACACACCCTGGGAAGAGCAGACTGACCCCACTCTGTAAATGTAACAAACACAGGGAGGAGCAGACTGACCCCACTCTGTCAATGTAACACACCCTTGGATGAGCAGACTGACCCAACTCTGTCAATATAATACACCCTGGGAAGAGAAGACTGACCCCACTCAGTCAATGTTACACACCCAGGGATGAGCAGACTGTCCCCACTCTGTCAATGTAACACACCCAGGAAAGAGCAGACTGACCCCACTCTCTCAATGTAACACACCCTGGGAAGAGAAGACTGACCCAACTCTGCCAATGTAACAGACCCAGGGAGGAGCAGACTGACCCCACTCTGTCAATGTCACACACCCAGGGATGAGCAGGCTGACCCCAGTCTGTCAATGTAACACTCCCTGGGGAGAGCAGACTGACCCCACTCTGTCAATGTAACACACCCAGGGAAGAGCAGAATGAACCCACTCTGTCAATGTAACATACCCAGGGAAGAGCAGACTGACCCCACTCTGCAAATATAACCCACCCAGGGAAGAGCAGACTGAACCCACTCTGTCAATGTAACACACCCAAGGAAGAGCAGACTGACCCCACCCTGTCAATGTAACACACCCAGGGAGGAGCAGACTTACCTCACTCTGTCAATGAAACACACCCAGGGAAGAGGAGACTGATCCCACTCTGTCAATGTAATACACCCAGAGAACAGCAGACTGACCCCACTTTGTTAATGTAACACACGCAGGGAACAGCAGACTGACGCCACTCTGTTAATGTAACACACCCATGGAAGAGCAGACTGACGCCACTCGGTAAATGTAACACACCCAGGGAAGAGAAGACTGACCCCACGCTGTCAATGTAAAACACCCAGGGAAGAGCAGACTGACCCCACTCAGTCAATGTAACTCACCCAGGGAAGAGCAGACTGACCCCAATCCGTCAATATAACCGACCCAGGGAAGATCAGACTGACCGCACTCTGTCAATGTAACACACCCAGGGAAGAGCAGACTGACCCCACTCTGTCAATTTAACCCACCCAGGGAAGAGCAGACTGATACAACTCTGTCAATATAACACACCCAATGAAGAGCAGACAGAACCCACTCTGTCAATTTAACACACCCAGGGAAGAGCAGACTGAAACCACTCTGTCAATGTAACACACACATATAAGAGCAGACTGAACCCACTCTGTCGATGAAACACACCCAGGGAAGAGCTGACTGAAACCACTCTGTCAATGTAACACACACAGGTAAGAGCAGACTGACCCCACTCTGTCAATGTAACACACCCAGGGAGGAGCAGACTTACCTCACTCTGTCAATGAAACACACCCAGGGAAGAGGAGACTGACCCCACTCTGTCAATGTAATACACCCAGAGAACAGCAGACTGACCCCACTTTGTTAATGTAACACACGCAGGGAACAGCAGACTGACGCCACTCTGTTAATGTAACACACCCAGGGAAGAGCAGACTGACGCCACTCGGTAAATGTAACACACCCAGGGAAGAGAAGACTGACCCCACGCTGTCAATGTAAAACACCCAGGGAAGAGCAGACTGACCCCACTCAGTCAATGTAACTCACCCAGGGAAGAGCAGACTGACCCCAATCCGTCAATATAACCGACCCAGGGAAGATCAGACTGACCGCACTCTGTCAATGTAACACACCCAGGGAAGAGCAGACTGACCCCACTCTGTCAATTTAACCCACCCAGGGAAGAGCAGACTGATACAACTCTGTCAATATAACACACCCAGTGAAGAGCAGACTGAACCCACTCTGTCAATGTAACACACCCAGGGAAGACCAGACTGAAACCACTCTGTCAATGTAACACACACAGGTAAGAGCAGACTGAACCCACTCTGTCGATGAAACACACCCAAGGAAGAGCAGACTGAAACCACTCTTTCAATGTAACCCACCCAGGGAAGATCGTACTGAACGCACTCTGTCAATGTAACACACCCAGGGAAGAGAAGACTGACCACACTCTGTTAATGTAACACACACAGGGAAGAGCAGACTGACCCCACTCTGTCAATATAACACACCCAGGGAAGAGCAGACTGAACCCACTCTGTCAATGTAAAACACCCAGGGAAGAGCAGACTGAACCCACTCTGTCAATGTAACACCCACAGGGAAGAGCAGACTGAACCCACTCTGTCAATGTAACACACCCAGGGAAGAGCATACTGACCCCACTCTGTCAATGGAACACACCCAGAGAAGAGCAGACTGACCCCACTCTGTCAATGTATCACACCCAGCGAAGAGGAGACTGAACCCAATCTGTCAAAGTAACACACACAGCGAACAGCAGACTGACCACACTCTGCCAATGTTACACACCCAGTGAAGAGCAGACTGACCCCATTCTGTCAATGTAGCACACCCAGTGAAGAGCAGACTGACCACACTCAGAAAATGTAACCCACCCAGGGAAGAGCAGACTGACCCCAATCTCTCAATGTTACCCACACAGGGAGGAGCAGACTGACCCCACTCAATCAATGTTACACACCCAGTGAAGAGCAGACAGACCCCTTTCTGTCAATGTAACACACCCATGGAAGAGCAGACGGACCCCAATCTGTCAAAGTAACACACCCAGGGAAGAGCAGACTGATCCCACTCCGTCAAAGTAAAACACACAGCGAAGAGCAGACTGACCCCACTCTGTCAATGTAACACACCCAGGGAAGAACAGACTGCCCCCACTCTGTCAATGTAACACACCCAGGGAAGAGCAGACCGAACCCAATCTGTCAAAGTAAACCACCCAGAGAAGAGCAGACTGACCCCACCATGTCAGTGCAGCTCACGCAGGGAAGAGCAGACAGACCCTACACTGTCAATGTAACACACCCAGGGAAGATCAGACTGACCCCACTCTGTCAATGTAACACACCCAGTGAAGAGCACACTTACCTAAATCTGTCAATGAAAGACCCCCAAGGAAGAGCAGAGTGACCCCACTCTGTCAATGTAACTCACCCAGCGAAGAGTAGACTGACCCCAATCTCTCAATGTTAGCCACCCAGGGAAGATCAGACTGACCCCACTCTATCAATGTTACACACCCAGTGAAGAGCAGACTGACCCCAATCTGTCAAAGTAACACACACAGCGAAGAGTAGACTGACCACACTCTGCCAATGTAACACACCAAGTGAAGAGCAGACTGACCCCATTCTGTTAATGTAGCACACCCAGGGAAGAGCAGACTGACCCCACTCTGTTAATGTAACACACCCAGGGAAGAGCAGACTGACGCCACTCTGTCAATGTAACACACCCAGGGAAGAGCAGACTGACCCCACTCTGTCAATGTAACTCACCCAGGTACGAGCAGACTGACCCCACTCTGTCAATGTTACACACACAGTGAAGAGCAGACTGACCGCATTCTGTCAATGTAACACACGCAGGGAGGAGCAGACTGAGCGCTCACTGTCAATGTAACACACCCATGGAAGAGCAGACGGACCCCAATCTGTCAATGTAACCCACTCAGGGAAGAGCAGAGGTACCCCAATCTGTCAATAAAACAAACCCAGGGAAGAGCTGACTGACCCCACACTGTCAATGTAACACACCCAGGGAAGAGCAGACTGACCCCACTCTGTCAATGTAACACACCCAGGTTAGAGCAGACAGACCCCACTCTGTCAGTGTAACACACCCAAGAAAGAGCAGACTGACCCCAATTTCTCAATGTTACCCACCCAGTGAAGAGCAGACTGACCCCATTCTGTCAAGGTAACATACCCAGCGAATAGCAGACTGACAGCAATCTCTCAATGTTACCCACACAGGGAAGATCAGACTGACCCCACTCTATCAATGTAACGCACCCAGTGAAGAGCAGACTGACTCCATTCTGTCAATGTAACACACCCAGGGAAAAGCAGAATGAACCCACTCTCTCAATGTAACACACTCAGGAAAGAGCAGACAGACCCCACTCTGTCAGTGTAACACACCCAAGAAAGAGCAGACCGACCCAACCTCTCAATGTTACCCACCCAGGGAAGAGCAGACTGAACCCACTCTGTCAATGTAACACACCCAGGGAAGAGCATACTGACCCCACTCTGTCAATGGAACACACCCAGAGAAGAGCAGACTGACCCCACTCTGTCAATGTATCACACCCAGCGAAGAGGAGACTGAACCCAATCTGTCAAAGTAACACACACAGCGAACAGCAGACTGACCACACTCTGCCAATGTTACACACCCAGTGAAGAGCAGACTGACCCCATTCTGTCAATGTAGCACACCCAGTGAAGAGCAGACTGACCACACTCAGAAAATGTAACCCACCCAGGGAAGAGCAGACTGACCCCAATCTCTCAATGTTACCCACACAGGGAGGAGCAGACTGACCCCACTCAATCAATGTTACACACCCAGTGAAGAGCAGACAGACCCCTTTCTGTCAATGTAACACACCCATGGAAGAGCAGACGGACCCCAATCTGTCAAAGTAACACACCCAGGGAAGAGCAGACTGATCCCACTCCGTCAAAGTAAAACACACAGCGAAGAGCAGACTGACCCCACTCTGTCAATGTAACACACCCAGGGAAGAACAGACTGCCCCCACTCTGTCAATGTAACACACCCAGGGAAGAGCAGACCGAACCCAATCTGTCAAAGTAAACCACCCAGAGAAGAGCAGACTGACCCCACCATGTCAGTGCAGCTCACGCAGGGAAGAGCAGACAGACCCTACACTGTCAATGTAACACACCCAGGGAAGATCAGACTGACCCCACTCAGTCAATGTAACTCACCCAGGGAAGAGCAGACTGACCCCAATCAGTCAATATAACCGACCCAGGGAAGATCAGACTGACCGCACTCTGTCAATGTAACACACCCAGGGAAGATCAGACTGACCGCACTCTGTCAATGTAAAACACCCAGGGAAGAGCAGACTGACCCCACTCAGTCAATGTAACTCACCCAGGGAAGAGCAGACTGACCCCAATCAGTCAATATAACCGACCCAGGGAAGATCAGACTGACCGCACTCTGCCAATGTTACACACCCAGTGAAGAGCAGACTGACCACATTCTGTCAATGTAGCACACCCAGTGAAGAGCAGACTGACCACACTCAGAAAATGTAACCCACCCAGGGAAGAGCAGACTGACCCCAATCTCTCAATGTTACCCACACAGGGAGGAGCAGACTGACCCCACTCAATCAATGTTACACACCCAGTGAAGAGCAGACAGACCCCTTTCTGTCAATGTAACACACCCATGGAAGAGCAGACGGACCCCAATCTGTCAAAGTAACACACCCAGGGAAGAGCAGACTGATCCCACTCCGTCAAAGTAACACACACAGCGAAGAGCAGACTGACCCCACTCTGTCAATGTAACACACCCAGGGAAGAGCAGACTGACCCCACTCTGTCAATGTAACACACCCAGGGAAGAGCAGACCGAACCCAATCTGTCAAAGTAAACCACCCAGAGAAGAGCAGACTGACCCCACCATGTCAGTGCAGCTCACGCAGGGAAGAGCAGACAGACCCTACACTGTCAATGTAACACACCCAGGGAAGAGCAGTCTGACCCCACTCTGTCAATGTAACACACCCAGTGAAGAGCAGACTTACCTAAATCTGTCAATGAAACACACCCAAGGAAGAGCAGAGTGACCCCACTCTGTCAATGTAACTCACCCAGCGAAGAGTAGACTGACCCCAATCTCTCAATGTTAGCCACTCAGGGAAGATCAGACTGACCCCACTCTATCAATGTTACACACCCAGTGAAGAGCAGACTGACCCCAATCTGTCAATGTAGCACACCCAGGGAAGAGCAGACTGACCCCACTCTGTTAATGTAACACACCCAGGGAAGAGCAGACTGACGCCACTCTGTCAATGTAACACACCCAGGGAAGAGCAGAATGAACCCACCTTGTCAATGTAACTCACCCAGGTACGAGCAGACTGACCCCACTCTGTCAATGTCACACACACAGGGAAAAGCAGAATGAACCCACTCTGTTAATGTAAAACACCCAGGGAAGAGCAGACGGACCTCACTCTGTAAATGTAACCAACCAGCGAAGAGCAGACTGACCCAACTCGGTCAATGTTACACACCGAGTGAAGAGCAGACTGATTCCATTCTGGCAATGTAACACACCCAGGGACGAGCAGACTGACCCCACACTGTCAATGTAACACACCCAGGGAAGAGCAGACTGACCCCACCGTATCAATGAAACACACCCAGCGAAGAGCAGACTGTCACCACTCTGTCAATGTAACACACCCAGGGAAGAGTAGTCTGACCCCACTCTGTCAATGGAATACACCCAGCCAAGCACAGATTGTCCCCAATTTGTCAATGTAATAAAACCAGGGAAGAGCAGATTGACCCCACTCTGTCAATGTTACCCACCCAGGGAAGATCAGACTGACCCCTGTCTATCAATGTTACATACCCAGGGAAGAGCAGACTGACCCCAATCTCTCAATGTTACCACCCAGGGAGGAGCAGACTGATCCCACTCTGTCAATGCAACACACCCAGGGAAGAGCAGACTGACCCCATTCTGTCAATGTAACACACCCAGGGATGAGCAGACTGACCCCACTCTGTCAATGTAACACACCCTGGGAAGAGCAGACTGACGCCACTCTGTCAATGTAACACACCCAGGGAAGAGCAGAATGAACCCACCTTGTCAATGTAACTCACCCAGGTACGAGCAGACTGACCCCACTCTGTCAATGTCACACACACAGGGAAAAGCAGAATGAACCCACTCTGTTAATGTAAAACACCCAGGGAAGAGCAGACGGACCTCACTCTGTAAATGTAACCAACCAGCGAAGAGCAGACTGACCCAACTCGGTCAATGTTACACACCGAGTGAAGAGCAGACTGATTCCATTCTGGCAATGTAACACACCCAGGGAAGAGCAGACTGACCCCACACTGTCAATGTAACACACCCAGGGAAGAGCAGACTGACCCCACCGTATCAATGAAACACACCCAGCGAAGAGCAGACTGTCACCACTCTGTCAATGTAACACACCCAGGGAAGAGTAGTCTGACCCCACTCTGTCAATGGAATACACCCAGCCAAGCACAGATTGTCCCCAATTTGTCAATGTAATAAAACCAGGGAAGAGCAGATTGACCCCACTCTGTCAATGTTACCCACCCAGGGAAGATCAGACTGACCCCTGTCTATCAATGTTACATACCCAGGGAAGAGCAGACTGACCCCAATCTCTCAATGTTACCACCCAGGGAGGAGCAGACTGATCCCACTCTGTCAATGCAACACACCCAGGGAAGAGCAGACTGACCCCATTCTGTCAATGTAACACACCCAGGGATGAGCAGACTGACCCCACTCTGTCAATGTAACACACCCTGGGAAGAGCAGACTGACCCCACTCTGTCAATGTAACAAACACAGGGAGGAGCAGACTGACCCCACTCTGTCAATGTAACACACCCTTGGATGAGCAGACTGACCCCACTCTGTCAATATAATACACCCTGGGAAGAGAAGACTGACCCCACACAGTCAATGTTACACACCCAGGGAGGAGCAGACTGACCCCACTCTGTCAATGTCGCACACCCAGGGATGAGCAGGCTGACCCCAGTCTGTCAATGTAACACTCCCTGGGAAGAGCAGACTGACCCCACTCTGTCAATGTAACACACCCAGGGAAGAGCAGACTGACCCCACTCTGCAAATATAACCCACCCTGGGAAGAGCAGACTGAACCCACTCTGTCAATGTAACACACCCAAGGAAGAGCAGACTGACCCCACTCTGTCAATGTAACACACCCAGGGAGGAGCAGACTTACCTCACTCTGTCAATGAAACACACCCAGGGAAGAGGAGACTGACCCCACTCTGTCAATGTAATACACCCAGAGAACAGCAGACTGATACAACTCTGTTAATGTAACACACCCAGGGAAGAGCAGATTGACGCCACTCTGTAAATATAACCCACCCAGGGAAGAGCAGACTGACCCCACTGAGTCAATGTAACTCACCCAGGGAAGAGCAGACTGACCCCAATCCGTCAATATAACCGACCCAGGGAAGATCAGACTGACCGCACTCTGTCAATGTAACACACCCAGGGAAGAGCAGACTGACCCCACTCTGTCAATTTAACCCACCCAGGGAAGAGCAGACTGATACAACTCTGTCAATATAACACACCCAGTGAAGAGCAGACTGAACCCACTCTGTCAATGTAACACACCCAGGGAAGAGCAGACTGAAACCACTCTGTCAATGTAACACACACAGGTAAGAGCAGACTGAAACCACTCTGTCGATGAAACACACCCAAGGAAGAGCAGACTGAAACCACTCTTTCAATGTAACCCACCCAGGGAAGATCGTACTGAACGCACTCTGTCAATGTAACACACCCAGGGAAGAGAAGACTGACCACACTCTGTTAATGTAACACACACAGGGAAGAGCAGACTGACCCCACTCTGTCAATATAACACACCCAGGGAAGAGCAGACTGAACCCACTCTGTCAATGTAAAACACCCAGGGAAGAGCAGACTGAACCCACTCTGTCAATGTAACACACACAGGGAAGAGCAGACTGAACCCACTCTGTCAATGTAACACACCCAGGGAAGAGCATACTGACCCCACTCTGTCAATGGAACACACCCAGAGAAGAGCAGACTGACCCCACTCTCTCAATGTATCACACCCAGCGAAGAGGAGACTGAACCCAATCTGTCAAAGTAACACACACAGCGAACAGCAGACTGACCACACTCTGCCAATGTTACACACCCAGTGAAGAGCAGACTGACCCCATTCTGTCAATGTAGCACACCCAGTGAAGAGCAGACAGACCACACTCAGAAAATGTAACCCACCCAGGGAAGAGCAGACTGACCCCAATCTCTCAATGTTACCCACACAGGGAGGAGCAGACTGACCCCACTCAATCAATGTTACACACCCAGTGAAGAGCAGACAGACCCCTTTCTGTCAATGTAACACACCCATGGAAGAGCAGACGGAACCCAATCTGTCAAAGTAACACAACCAGGTAAGAGCAGACTGATCCCACTCCGTCAAAGTAACACACACAGCGAAGAGCAGACGGACCCCAATCTGTCAAAGTAACACACCCAGGGAAATGCAGACTGATCCCACTCCGTCAAAGAAACACACACAGCGAAGAGCAGACTGACCCCACTCTGTCAATGTAACACACCCAGGGAAGAGCAGACTGACCCCACTCTGTCAATGTAACACACCCAGGAAGAGCAGACCGAACCCAATCTGTCAAAGTAAACCACCCAGAGAAGACCAGACTGACCCCACCATGTCAGTGCATCTCACGCAGAGAAGAGCAGACAGACCCTTCACTGTCAATGTAACACACCCAGGGAAGAGCGATCTGACCCCACTCTGTCAATGTAACACACCCAGGGATGAGCAGACTGACCCCACTCAATCAATGTTACACACCCAGTGAAGAGCAGACAGACCCCTTTCTGTCAATGTAACACACCCATGGAAGAGCAGACGGACCCCAATCTGTCAAAGTAACACACCCATGGAAGAGCAGACTGATCCCACTCCGTCAAAGTAACACACACAGCGAAGAGCAGACTGACCCCACTCTGTCAATGTAACACACCCAGGGAAGAGCAGACCGAACCCAATCTGTCAAAGTAAACCACCCAGAGAAGAGCAGACTGACCCCACCATGTCAGTGCAGCTCACGCAGGGAAGAGCAGACAGACCCTACACTGTCAATGTAACACACCCAGGGAAGAGCAGTCTGACCCCACTCTGTCAATGTAACACACCCAGTGAAGAGCAGACTTACCTAAATCTGTAAATGAAACACACCCAAGGAAGAGCAGAGTGACCCCACTCTGTCAATGTAACTCACCCAGCGAAGAGTAGACTGACCCCAATCTCTCAATGTTAGCCACCCAGGGAAGATCAGACTGACCCCACTCTATCAATGTTACACACCCAGTGAAGAGCAGACTGACCCCAATCTGTCAAAGTAACACACACAGCGAAGAGTAGACTGACCACACTCTGCCAATGTAACACACCAAGTGAAGAGCAGACTGACCCCATTCTGTCAATGTAACCCACCCAGGGAAAAGCAGAATGTACCCACTCTGTCAATGTAAAACACCCAGGGAAGAGCAGACGGACCTCACTCTGTAAATGTAACCAACCAGCGAAGAGCAGACTGACCCAACTCGGTCAATGTTACACACCGAGTGAAGAGCAGACTGATTCCATTCTGGCAATGTAACACACCCAGGGAAAAGCAGACTGACCCCATTCTGTCAATGTAACCCACCCAGGGAAAAGCAGAATGAACCCACTCTGTCAATGTAAAACACCCAGGGAAGAGCAGACGGACCTCACTTTGTAAATGTAACCAACCAGCGAAGAGCAGACTGACCCAACTCGGTCAATGTTACACACCGAGTGAAGAGCCGACTGATTCCATTCTGGCAATGTAACACACCCAGGGAAGAGCAGACTGACCCCACTCTGTCAATGTAACACACCCAGTGAAGAGCAGACTGACCCCAATCTGTCAAAGTAACACACACAGCGAAGAGTAGACTGACCACACTCTGCCAATGTAACACACCAAGTGAAGAGCAGACTGACCCCATTCTGTCAATGTAACCCACCCAGGGAAAAGCAGAATGTACCCACGCTGTCAATGTAAAACACCCAGGGATGAGCAGACTGACCCCACTCTGTCAATGTAACACACCCTGGGAAGAGCAGACTGACCCCACTCTGTAAATGTAACAAACACAGGGAAGATCAGACTGACCCCACTCTATCAATGTTACACACCCAGTGAAGAGCAGACTGACCCCAATCTGTCAAAGTAACACACACAGCGAAGAGTAGACTGACCACACTCTGCCAATGTAACACACCAAGTGAAGAGCAGACTGACCCCATTCTGTCAATGTAACCCACCCAGGGAAAAGCAGAATGTACCCACTCTGTCAATGTAAAACACCCAGGGAAGAGCAGACGGACCTCACTCTGTAAATGTAACCAACCAGCGAAGAGCAGACTGACCCAACTCGGTCAATGTTACACACCGAGTGAAGAGCAGACTGATTCCATTCTGGCAATGTAACACACCCAGGGAAGAGCAGACTGACCCCATTCTGTCAATGTAACCCACCCAGGGAAAAGTAGAATGAACCCACTCTGTCAATGTAAAACACCCAGGGAAGAGCAGACGGACCTCACTTTGTAAATGTAACCAACCAGCGAAGAGCAGACTGACCCAACTCGGTCAATGTTACACACCGAGTGAAGAGCAGACTGATTCCATTCTGGCAATGTAACACACCCAGGGAAGAGCAGACTGACCCCACTCTGTCAATGTAACACACCCAGGGAAGAGCAGACTGACCCCACCGTATCAATGAAACACACCCAGCGAAGAGCAGACTGTCACCACTCTGTCAATGTAACACACCCAGGGAAGAGTAGTCTGACCCCACTCTGTCAATGGAATACACCCAGCCAAGCACAGATTGTCCCCAATTTGTCAATGTAATAAAACCAGGGAAGAGCAGATTGACACCACTCTGTCAATGTTACCCACCCAGGGAAGATCAGACTGACCCCTGTCTATCAATGTTACATACCCAGGGAAGAGCAGACTGACCCCAATCTCTCAATGTTACCACCCAGGGAGGAGCAGACTGATCCCACTCTGTCAATGCAACACACCCAGGGAAGAGCAGACTGACCCCATTCTGTCAATGTAACACACCCAGGGATGAGCAGACTGACCCCACTCTGTCAATGTAACACACCCTGGGAAGAGCAGACTGACCCCACTCTGTAAATGTAACAAACACAGGGAGGAGCAGACTGACCCCACTCTGTCAATGTAACACACCCTTGGATGAGCAGACTGACCCCACTCTGTCAATATAATACACCCTGGGAAGAGAAGACTGACCCCACTCAGTCAATGTTACACACCCAGGGATGAGCAGACTGACCCCACCGTATCAATGAAACACACCCAGCGAAGAGCAGACTGTCACCACTCTGTCAATGTAACACACCCAGGGAAGAGTAGTCTGACCCCACTCTGTCAATGGAATACACCCAGCCAAGCACAGATTGTCCCCACTCTGTCAATGTAACACACCCAGGAAAGAGCAGACTGACCCCACTCTCTCAATGTAACACACCCTGGGAAGAGAAGACTGACCCAACTCTGCCAATGTAACAGACCCAGGGAGGAGCAGACTGACCCCACTCTGTCAATGTCACACACCCAGGGATGAGCAGGCTGACCCCAGTCTGTCAATGTAACACTCCCTGGGAAGAGCAGACTGACCCCACTCTGTCAATGTAACACACCCAGGGAAGAGCAGACTGACCCCACTCTGCAAATATAACCCACCCAGGGAAGAGCAGACTGAACCCACTCTGTCAATGTAACACACCCAAGGAAGAGCAGACTGACCCCACTCTGTCAATGTAACACACCCAGGGAGGAGCAGATTTAACTCACTCTGTCAATGAAACACACCCAGGGAAGAGGAGACTGACCCCACTCTGTCAATGTAATACACCCAGAGAACAGCAGACTGACCCCACTTTGTTAATGTAACACACGCAGGGAACAGCAGACTGACGCCACTCTGTTAATGTAACACACCCAGGGAAGAGCAGACTGACGCCACTCGGTAAATGTAACACACCCAGGGAAGAGAAGACTGACCCCACGCTGTCAAAATAAAACACCCAGGGAAGAGCAGACTGACCCCACTCAGTCAATGTAACTCACCCAGGGAAGAGCAGACTGACCCCAATCCGTCAATATAACCGACCCAGGGAAGATCAGACTGACCGCACTCTGTCAATGTAACACACCCAGGGAAGAGCAGACTGACCCCACTCTGTCAATTTAACCCACCCAGGGAAGAGCAGACTGATACAACTCTGTCAATATAACACACCCAGTGAAGAGCAGACTGAACCCACTCTGTCAATGTAACACACCCAGGGAAGAGCAGACTGAAACCACTCTGTCAATGTAACACACACAGGTAAGAGCAGACTGAACCCACTCTGTCGATGAAACACACCCAAGGAAGAGCAGACTGAAACCACTCTTTCAATGTAACCCACCCAGGGAAGATCGTACTGAACGCACTCTGTCAATGTAACACACCCAGGGAAGAGAAGACTGACCACACTCTGTTAATGTAACACACACAGGGAAGAGCAGACTGACCCCACTCTGTCAATATAACACACCCAGGGAAGAGCAGACTGAACCCACTCTGTCAATGTAAAACACCCAGGGAAGAGCAGACTGAACCCACTCTATCAATGTTACACACCCAGTGAAGAGCAGACTGACCCCAATCTGTCAAAGTAACACACACAGCGAAGAGTAGACTGACCACACTCTGCCAATTTAACACACCAAGTGAAGAGCAGACTGACCCCATTCTGTCAATGTAGCACACCCAGGGAAGAGCAGACTGACCCCACTCTGTTAATGTAACACACCCAGGGAAGAGCAGACTGACGCCACTCTGTCAATGTAACACACCCAGGGAAGAGCAGACTGACCCCACTCTGTCAATGTAACTCACCCAGGTACGAGCAGACTGACCCCACTCTGTCAATGTAAAACACACAGTGAAGAGCAGACTGACCGCATTCTGTCAATGTAACACACGCAGGGAGGAGCAGACTGAGCGCTCACTGTCAATGTAACACACCCATGGAAGAGCAGACGGACCCCAATCTGTCAATGTAACCCACTCAGGGAAGAGCAGAGGTACCCCAATCTGTCAATATAACAAACCCAGGGAAGAGCTGACTGACCCCACACTGTCAATGTAACACACCCAGGGAAGAGCAGACTGACCCCACTCTGTCAATGTAACACACCCAGGGAAGAGCAGACTGACCCCACTCTGTCAATGTAACACACCCAGGTAAGAGCAGACAGACCCCACTCTGTCAGTGTAACACACCCAAGAAAGAGCAGACTGACCCCAATTTCTCAATGTTACCCACCCAGTGAATAGCAGACTGACCCCATTCTGTCAAGGTAACATACCCAGCGAATAGCAGACTGACCGCAATCTCTCAATGTTACCCACACAGGGAAGATCAGACTGACCCCACTCTATCAATGTAACGCACCCAGTGAAGAGCAGACTGACCCCATTCTGTCAATGTAACACACCCAGGGAAAAGCAGAATGAACCCACTCTCTCAATGTAACACACCCAGGAAAGAGCAGACAGATCCCACTCTGTCAGTGTAACACACCCAAGAAAGAGCAGACTGACCCCAATCTCTCAATGTTACCCACCCAGTGAAGAACAGACTTACCCCATTCTGTCAAGGTAACATACCCAGCGAAGAGCAGACTGACCGCAATCTCTCAATGTTAACCACACTGGGAAGATCAGACTGACCCCACTCCATCAATGTAACGCACCCAGTGAAGAGCAGACTGACCCCATTCTGCCAATGTAACCCACCCAGGGAAAAGCAGAATGAACCCACTCTGTCAATGTAAAACACCCAGGGAAGAGCAGACGGACCTCACTCTGTAAATGTAACCAACCAGCGAAGAGCAGACTGACCCAACTCGGTCAATGTTACACACCGAGTGAAGAGCAGACTGATTCCATTCTGGCAATGTAACACACCCAGGGAAGAGCAGACTGACCCCAATCTGTCAAAGTAACACACACAGCGAAGAGTAGACTGAACCCACTCTATCAATGTTACACACCCAGTGAAGAGCAGACTGACCCCAATCTGTCAAAGTAACACACACAGCGAAGAGTAGACTGACCACACTCTGCCAATTTAACACACCAAGTGAAGAGCAGACTGACCCCATTCTGTCAATGTAGCACACCCAGGGAAGAGCAGACTGACCCCACTCTGTTAATGTAACACACCCAGGGAAGAGCAGACTGCCCCCACTCTGTCAATGTAACACACCCAGGGAAGAGCAGACCGAACCCAATCTGTCAAAGTAAACCACCCAGAGAAGAGCAGACTGACCCCACCATGTCAGTGCAGCTCACGCAGGGAAGAGCAGACAGACCCTACACTGTCAATGTAACACACCCAGGGAAGAGCAGACTGACCCCACTCTGTCAATGTAACACACCCAGTGAAGAGCACACTTACCTAAATCTGTCAATGAAAGACCCCCAAGGAAGAGCAGAGTGACCCCACTCTGTCAATGTAACTCACCCAGCGAAGAGTAGACTGACCCCAATCTCTCAATGTTAGCCACCCAGGGAAGATCAGACTGACCCCACTCTATCAATGTTACACACCCAGTGAAGAGCAGACTGACCCCAATCTGTCAAAGTAACACACACAGCGAAGAGTAGACTGACCACACTCTGCCAATGTAACACACCAAGTGAAGAGCAGACTGACCCCATTCTGTTAATGTAGCACACCCAGGGAAGAGCAGACTGACCCCACTCTGTTAATGTAACACACCCAGGGAAGAGCAGACTGACGCCACTCTGTCAATGTAACACACCCAGGGAAGAGCAGACTGACCCCACTCTGTCAATGTAACTCACCCAGGTACGAGCAGACTGACCCCACTCTGTCAATGTTACACACACAGTGAAGAGCAGACTGACCGCATTCTGTCAATGTAACACACGCAGGGAGGAGCAGACTGAGCGCTCACTGTCAATGTAACACACCCATGGAAGAGCAGACGGACCCCAATCTGTCAATGTAACCCACTCAGGGAAGAGCAGAGGTACCCCAATCTGTCAATAAAACAAACCCAGGGAAGAGCTGACTGACCCCACACTGTCAATGTAACACACCCAGGGAAGAGCAGACTGACCCCACTCTGTCAATGTAACACACCCAGGTTAGAGCAGACAGACCCCACTCTGTCAGTGTAACACACCCAAGAAAGAGCAGACTGACCCCAATTTCTCAATGTTACCCACCCAGTGAAGAGCAGACTGACCCCATTCTGTCAAGGTAACATACCCAGCGAATAGCAGACTGACAGCAATCTCTCAATGTTACCCACACAGGGAAGATCAGACTGACCCCACTCTATCAATGTAACGCACCCAGTGAAGAGCAGACTGACTCCATTCTGTCAATGTAACACACCCAGGGAAAAGCAGAATGAACCCACTCTCTCAATGTAACACACTCAGGAAAGAGCAGACAGACCCCACTCTGTCAGTGTAACACACCCAAGAAAGAGCAGACCGCCCCAACCTCTCAATGTTACCCACCCAGGGAAGAGCAGACTGAACCCACTCTGTCAATGTAACACACCCAGGGAAGAGCATACTGACCCCACTCTGTCAATGGAACACACCCAGAGAAGAGCAGACTGACCCCACTCTGTCAATGTATCACACCCAGCGAAGAGGAGACTGAACCCAATCTGTCAAAGTAACACACACAGCGAACAGCAGACTGACCACACTCTGCCAATGTTACACACCCAGTGAAGAGCAGACTGACCCCATTCTGTCAATGTAGCACACCCAGTGAAGAGCAGACTGACCACACTCAGAAAATGTAACCCACCCAGGGAAGAGCAGACTGACCCCAATCTCTCAATGTTACCCACACAGGGAGGAGCAGACTGACCCCACTCAATCAATGTTACACACCCAGTGAAGAGCAGACAGACCCCTTTCTGTCAATGTAACACACCCATGGAAGAGCAGACGGACCCCAATCTGTCAAAGTAACACACCCAGGGAAGAGCAGACTGATCCCACTCCGTCAAAGTAAAACACACAGCGAAGAGCAGACTGACCCCACTCTGTCAATGTAACACACCCAGGGAAGAACAGACTGCCCCCACTCTGTCAATGTAACACACCCAGGGAAGAGCAGACCGAACCCAATCTGTCAAAGTAAACCACCCAGAGAAGAGCAGACTGACCCCACCATGTCAGTGCAGCTCACGCAGGGAAGAGCAGACAGACCCTACACTGTCAATGTAACACACCCAGGGAAGATCAGACTGACCCCACTCAGTCAATGTAACTCACCCAGGGAAGAGCAGACTGACCCCAATCAGTCAATATAACCGACCCAGGGAAGATCAGACTGACCGCACTCTGTCAATGTAACACACCCAGGGAAGATCAGACTGACCGCACTCTGTCAATGTAAAACACCCAGGGAAGAGCAGACTGACCCCACTCAGTCAATGTAACTCACCCAGGGAAGAGCAGACTGACCCCAATCAGTCAATATAACCGACCCAGGGAAGATCAGACTGACCGCACTCTGCCAATGTTACACACCCAGTGAAGAGCAGACTGACCACATTCTGTCAATGTAGCACACCCAGTGAAGAGCAGACTGACCACACTCAGAAAATGTAACCCACCCAGGGAAGAGCAGACTGACCCCAATCTCTCAATGTTACCCACACAGGGAGGAGCAGACTGACCCCACTCAATCAATGTTACACACCCAGTGAAGAGCAGACAGACCCCTTTCTGTCAATGTAACACACCCATGGAAGAGCAGACGGACCCCAATCTGTCAAAGTAACACACCCAGGGAAGAGCAGACTGATCCCACTCCGTCAAAGTAACACACACAGCGAAGAGCAGACTGACCCCACTCTGTCAATGTAACACACCCAGGGAAGAGCAGACTGACCCCACTCTGTCAATGTAACACACCCAGGGAAGAGCAGACCGAACCCAATCTGTCAAAGTAAACCACCCAGAGAAGAGCAGACTGACCCCACCATGTCAGTGCAGCTCACGCAGGGAAGAGCAGACAGACCCTACACTGTCAATGTAACACACCCAGGGAAGAGCAGTCTGACCCCACTCTGTCAATGTAACACACCCAGTGAAGAGCAGACTTACCTAAATCTGTCAATGAAACACACCCAAGGAAGAGCAGAGTGACCCCACTCTGTCAATGTAACTCACCCAGCGAAGAGTAGACTGACCCCAATCTCTCAATGTTAGCCACCCAGGGAAGATCAGACTGACCCCACTCTATCAATGTTACACACCCAGTGAAGAGCAGACTGACCCCAATCTGTCAATGTAGCACACCCAGGGAAGAGCAGACTGACCCCACTCTGTTAATGTAACACACCCAGGGAAGAGCAGACTGACGCCACTCTGTCAATGTAACACACCCAGGGAAGAGCAGAATGAACCCACCTTGTCAATGTAACTCACCCAGGTACGAGCAGACTGACCCCACTCTGTCAATGTCACACACACAGGGAAAAGCAGAATGAACCCACTCTGTTAATGTAAAACACCCAGGGAAGAGCAGACGGACCTCACTCTGTAAATGTAACCAACCAGCGAAGAGCAGACTGACCCAACTCGGTCAATGTTACACACCGAGTGAAGAGCAGACTGATTCCATTCTGGCAATGTAACACACCCAGGGAAGAGCAGACTGACCCCACACTGTCAATGTAACACACCCAGGGAAGAGCAGACTGACCCCACCGTATCAATGAAACACACCCAGCGAAGAGCAGACTGTCACCACTCTGTCAATGTAACACACCCAGGGAAGAGTAGTCTGACCCCACTCTGTCAATGGAATACACCCAGCCAAGCACAGATTGTCCCCAATTTGTCAATGTAATAAAACCAGGGAAGAGCAGATTGACCCCACTCTGTCAATGTTACCCACCCAGGGAAGATCAGACTGACCCCTGTCTATCAATGTTACATACCCAGGGAAGAGCAGACTGACCCCAATCTCTCAATGTTACCACCCAGGGAGGAGCAGACTGATCCCACTCTGTCAATGCAACACACCCAGGGAAGAGCAGACTGACCCCATTCTGTCAATGTAACACACCCAGGGATGAGCAGACTGACCCCACTCTGTCAATGTAACACACCCTGGGAAGAGCAGACTGACCCCACTCTGTCAATGTAACAAACACAGGGAGGAGCAGACTGACCCCACTCTGTCAATGTAACACACCCTTGGATGAGCAGACTGACCCCACTCTGTCAATATAATACACCCTGGGAAGAGAAGACTGACCCCACACAGTCAATGTTACACACCCAGGGAGGAGCAGACTGACCCCACTCTGTCAATGTCGCACACCCAGGGATGAGCAGGCTGACCCCAGTCTGTCAATGTAACACTCCCTGGGAAGAGCAGACTGACCCCACTCTGTCAATGTAACACACCCAGGGAAGAGCAGACTGACCCCACTCTGCAAATATAACCCACCCTGGGAAGAGCAGACTGAACCCACTCTGTCAATGTAACACACCCAAGGAAGAGCAGACTGACCCCACTCTGTCAATGTAACACACCCAGGGAGGAGCAGACTTACCTCACTCTGTCAATGAAACACACCCAGGGAAGAGGAGACTGACCCCACTCTGTCAATGTAATACACCCAGAGAACAGCAGACTGATACAACTCTGTTAATGTAACACACCCAGGGAAGAGCAGATTGACGCCACTCTGTAAATATAACCCACCCAGGGAAGAGCAGACTGACCCCACTCAGTCAATGTAACTCACCCAGGGAAGAGCAGACTGACCCCAATCCGTCAATATAACCGACCCAGGGAAGATCAGACTGACCGCACTCTGTCAATGTAACACACCCAGGGAAGAGCAGACTGACCCCACTCTGTCAATTTAACCCACCCAGGGAAGAGCAGACTGATACAACTCTGTCAATATAACACACCCAGTGAAGAGCAGACTGAACCCACTCTGTCAATGTAACACACCCAGGGAAGAGCAGACTGAAACCACTCTGTCAATGTAACACACACAGGTAAGAGCAGACTGAAACCACTCTGTCGATGAAACACACCCAAGGAAGAGCAGACTGAAACCACTCTTTCAATGTAACCCACCCAGGGAAGATCGTACTGAACGCACTCTGTCAATGTAACACACCCAGGGAAGAGAAGACTGACCACACTCTGTTAATGTAACACACACAGGGAAGAGCAGACTGACCCCACTCTGTCAATATAACACACCCAGGGAAGAGCAGACTGAACCCACTCTGTCAATGTAAAACACCCAGGGAAGAGCAGACTGAACCCACTCTGTCAATGTAACACACACAGGGAAGAGCAGACTGAACCCACTCTGTCAATGTAACACACCCAGGGAAGAGCATACTGACCCCACTCTGTCAATGGAACACACCCAGAGAAGAGCAGACTGACCCCACTCTCTCAATGTATCACACCCAGCGAAGAGGAGACTGAACCCAATCTGTCAAAGTAACACACACAGCGAACAGCAGACTGACCACACTCTGCCAATGTTACACACCCAGTGAAGAGCAGACTGACCCCATTCTGTCAATGTAGCACACCCAGTGAAGAGCAGACTGACCACACTCAGAAAATGTAACCCACCCAGGGAAGAGCAGACTGACCCCAATCTCTCAATGTTACCCACACAGGGAGGAGCAGACTGACCCCACTCAATCAATGTTACACACCCAGTGAAGAGCAGACAGACCCCTTTCTGTCAATGTAACACACCCATGGAAGAGCAGACGGAACCCAATCTGTCAAAGTAACACAACCAGGTAAGAGCAGACTGATCCCACTCCGTCAAAGTAACACACACAGCGAAGAGCAGACGGACCCCAATCTGTCAAAGTAACACACCCAGGGAAATGCAGACTGATCCCACTCCGTCAAAGAAACACACACAGCGAAGAGCAGACTGACCCCACTCTGTCAATGTAACACACCCAGGGAAGAGCAGACTGACCCCACTCTGTCAATGTAACACACCCAGGAAGAGCAGACCGAACCCAATCTGTCAAAGTAAACCACCCAGAGAAGACCAGACTGACCCCACCATGTCAGTGCATCTCACGCAGAGAAGAGCAGACAGACCCTTCACTGTCAATGTAACACACCCAGGGAAGAGCGATCTGACCCCACTCTGTCAATGTAACACACCCAGGGATGAGCAGACTGACCCCACTCAATCAATGTTACACACCCAGTGAAGAGCAGACAGACCCCTTTCTGTCAATGTAACACACCCATGGAAGAGCAGACGGACCCCAATCTGTCAAAGTAACACACCCATGGAAGAGCAGACTGATCCCACTCCGTCAAAGTAACACACACAGCGAAGAGCAGACTGACCCCACTCTGTCAATGTAACACACCCAGGGAAGAGCAGACCGAACCCAATCTGTCAAAGTAAACCACCCAGAGAAGAGCAGACTGACCCCACCATGTCAGTGCAGCTCACGCAGGGAAGAGCAGACAGACCCTACACTGTCAATGTAACACACCCAGGGAAGAGCAGTCTGACCCCACTCTGTCAATGTAACACACCCAGTGAAGAGCAGACTTACCTAAATCTGTAAATGAAACACACCCAAGGAAGAGCAGAGTGACCCCACTCTGTCAATGTAACTCACCCAGCGAAGAGTAGACTGACCCCAATCTCTCAATGTTAGCCACCCAGGGAAGATCAGACTGACCCCACTCTATCAATGTTACACACCCAGTGAAGAGCAGACTGACCCCAATCTGTCAAAGTAACACACACAGCGAAGAGTAGACTGACCACACTCTGCCAATGTAACACACCAAGTGAAGAGCAGACTGACCCCATTCTGTCAATGTAACCCACCCAGGGAAAAGCAGAATGTACCCACTCTGTCAATGTAAAACACCCAGGGAAGAGCAGACGGACCTCACTCTGTAAATGTAACCAACCAGCGAAGAGCAGACTGACCCAACTCGGTCAATGTTACACACCGAGTGAAGAGCAGACTGATTCCATTCTGGCAATGTAACACACCCAGGGAAAAGCAGACTGACCCCATTCTGTCAATGTAACCCACCCAGGGAAAAGCAGAATGAACCCACTCTGTCAATGTAAAACACCCAGGGAAGAGCAGACGGACCTCACTTTGTAAATGTAACCAACCAGCGAAGAGCAGACTGACCCAACTCGGTCAATGTTACACACCGAGTGAAGAGCCGACTGATTCCATTCTGGCAATGTAACACACCCAGGGAAGAGCAGACTGACCCCACTCTGTCAATGTAACACACCCAGTGAAGAGCAGACTGACCCCAATCTGTCAAAGTAACACACACAGCGAAGAGTAGACTGACCACACTCTGCCAATGTAACACACCAAGTGAAGAGCAGACTGACCCCATTCTGTCAATGTAACCCACCCAGGGAAAAGCAGAATGTACCCACGCTGTCAATGTAAAACACCCAGGGATGAGCAGACTGACCCCACTCTGTCAATGTAACACACCCTGGGAAGAGCAGACTGACCCCACTCTGTAAATGTAACAAACACAGGGAAGATCAGACTGACCCCACTCTATCAATGTTACACACCCAGTGAAGAGCAGACTGACCCCAATCTGTCAAAGTAACACACACAGCGAAGAGTAGACTGACCACACTCTGCCAATGTAACACACCAAGTGAAGAGCAGACTGACCCCATTCTGTCAATGTAACCCACCCAGGGAAAAGCAGAATGTACCCACTCTGTCAATGTAAAACACCCAGGGAAGAGCAGACGGACCTCACTCTGTAAATGTAACCAACCAGCGAAGAGCAGACTGACCCAACTCGGTCAATGTTACACACCGAGTGAAGAGCAGACTGATTCCATTCTGGCAATGTAACACACCCAGGGAAGAGCAGACTGACCCCATTCTGTCAATGTAACCCACCCAGGGAAAAGTAGAATGAACCCACTCTGTCAATGTAAAACACCCAGGGAAGAGCAGACGGACCTCACTTTGTAAATGTAACCAACCAGCGAAGAGCAGACTGACCCAACTCGGTCAATGTTACACACCGAGTGAAGAGCAGACTGATTCCATTCTGGCAATGTAACACACCCAGGGAAGAGCAGACTGACCCCACTCTGTCAATGTAACACACCCAGGGAAGAGCAGACTGACCCCACCGTATCAATGAAACACACCCAGCGAAGAGCAGACTGTCACCACTCTGTCAATGTAACACACCCAGGGAAGAGTAGTCTGACCCCACTCTGTCAATGGAATACACCCAGCCAAGCACAGATTGTCCCCAATTTGTCAATGTAATAAAACCAGGGAAGAGCAGATTGACACCACTCTGTCAATGTTACCCACCCAGGGAAGATCAGACTGACCCCTGTCTATCAATGTTACATACCCAGGGAAGAGCAGACTGACCCCAATCTCTCAATGTTACCACCCAGGGAGGAGCAGACTGATCCCACTCTGTCAATGCAACACACCCAGGGAAGAGCAGACTGACCCCATTCTGTCAATGTAACACACCCAGGGATGAGCAGACTGACCCCACTCTGTCAATGTAACACACCCTGGGAAGAGCAGACTGACCCCACTCTGTAAATGTAACAAACACAGGGAGGAGCAGACTGACCCCACTCTGTCAATGTAACACACCCTTGGATGAGCAGACTGACCCCACTCTGTCAATATAATACACCCTGGGAAGAGAAGACTGACCCCACTCAGTCAATGTTACACACCCAGGGATGAGCAGACTGACCCCACCGTATCAATGAAACACACCCAGCGAAGAGCAGACTGTCACCACTCTGTCAATGTAACACACCCAGGGAAGAGTAGTCTGACCCCACTCTGTCAATGGAATACACCCAGCCAAGCACAGATTGTCCCCACTCTGTCAATGTAACACACCCAGGAAAGAGCAGACTGACCCCACTCTCTCAATGTAACACACCCTGGGAAGAGAAGACTGACCCAACTCTGCCAATGTAACAGACCCAGGGAGGAGCAGACTGACCCCACTCTGTCAATGTCACACACCCAGGGATGAGCAGGCTGACCCCAGTCTGTCAATGTAACACTCCCTGGGAAGAGCAGACTGACCCCACTCTGTCAATGTAACACACCCAGGGAAGAGCAGACTGACCCCACTCTGCAAATATAACCCACCCAGGGAAGAGCAGACTGAACCCACTCTGTCAATGTAACACACCCAAGGAAGAGCAGACTGACCCCACTCTGTCAATGTAACACACCCAGGGAGGAGCAGATTTAACTCACTCTGTCAATGAAACACACCCAGGGAAGAGGAGACTGACCCCACTCTGTCAATGTAATACACCCAGAGAACAGCAGACTGACCCCACTTTGTTAATGTAACACACGCAGGGAACAGCAGACTGACGCCACTCTGTTAATGTAACACACCCAGGGAAGAGCAGACTGACGCCACTCGGTAAATGTAACACACCCAGGGAAGAGAAGACTGACCCCACGCTGTCAAAATAAAACACCCAGGGAAGAGCAGACTGACCCCACTCAGTCAATGTAACTCACCCAGGGAAGAGCAGACTGACCCCAATCCGTCAATATAACCGACCCAGGGAAGATCAGACTGACCGCACTCTGTCAATGTAACACACCCAGGGAAGAGCAGACTGACCCCACTCTGTCAATTTAACCCACCCAGGGAAGAGCAGACTGATACAACTCTGTCAATATAACACACCCAGTGAAGAGCAGACTGAACCCACTCTGTCAATGTAACACACCCAGGGAAGAGCAGACTGAAACCACTCTGTCAATGTAACACACACAGGTAAGAGCAGACTGAACCCACTCTGTCGATGAAACACACCCAAGGAAGAGCAGACTGAAACCACTCTTTCAATGTAACCCACCCAGGGAAGATCGTACTGAACGCACTCTGTCAATGTAACACACCCAGGGAAGAGAAGACTGACCACACTCTGTTAATGTAACACACACAGGGAAGAGCAGACTGACCCCACTCTGTCAATATAACACACCCAGGGAAGAGCAGACTGAACCCACTCTGTCAATGTAAAACACCCAGGGAAGAGCAGACTGAACCCACTCTATCAATGTTACACACCCAGTGAAGAGCAGACTGACCCCAATCTGTCAAAGTAACACACACAGCGAAGAGTAGACTGACCACACTCTGCCAATGTAACACACCAAGTGAAGAGCAGACTGACCCCATTCTGTCAATGTAGCACACCCAGGGAAGAGCAGACTGACCCCACTCTGTTAATGTAACACACCCAGGGAAGAGCAGACTGACGCCACTCTGTCAATGTAACACACCCAGGGAAGAGCAGACTGACCCCACCTTGTCAATGTAACTCACCCAGGTACGAGCAGACTGACCCCACTCTGACAATGTCACACACACAGTGAAGAGCAGACTGACCACATTCTGTCAATGTAACACACGCAGGGAGGAGCAGACTGAGCGCTCACTGTCAATGTAACACACCCATGGAAGAGCAGAGGGACGCCAATCTGTCAATGTAACCCACTCAGGGAAGAGCAGAGGTACCCCAATCTGTCAATATAACAAACCCAGGGAAGAGCTGACTGACCCCACACTGTCAATGTAACACACCCAGGGAAGAGCAGACTGACCCCACTCTGTCAATGTAACACACCCAGGTAAGAGCAGACAGACCCCACTCTGTCAGTGTAACACACCCAAGAAAGAGCAGACTGACCCCAATTTCTCAATGTTACCCACCCAGTGAAGAGCAGACTGACCCCATTCTGTCAAGGTAACATACCCAGCGAATAGCAGACTGACCGCAATCTCTCAATGTTACCCACACAGGGAAGATCAGACTGACCCCACTCTATCAATGTAACGCACCCAGTGAAGAGCAGACTGACCCCATTCTGTCAATGTAACACACCCAGGGAAAAGCAGACTGACCCCACTCTGTCAATGTAACACACCCAGGTAAGAGCAGACAGACCCCACTCTGTCAGTGTAACACA
This sequence comes from Chiloscyllium punctatum, assembly GCF_047496795.1. NCBI lineage: Eukaryota > Metazoa > Chordata > Chondrichthyes > Orectolobiformes > Hemiscylliidae > Chiloscyllium > Chiloscyllium punctatum. The sequence goes on along the minus strand of NC_092744.1, from coordinate 128,963,845 downwards.
CCCAAGAAAGAGCAGACTGACCCCAATTTCTCAATGTTACCCACCCAGTGAATAGCAGACTGACCCCATTCTGTCAAGGTAACATACCCAGCGAATAGCAGACTGACCGCAATCTCTCAATGTTACCCACACAGGGAAGATCAGACTGACCCCACTCTATCAATGTAACGCACCCAGTGAAGAGCAGACTGACCCCATTCTGTCAATGTAACACACCCAGGGAAAAGCAGAATGAACCCACTCTCTCAATGTAACACACCCAGGAAAGAGCAGACAGATCCCACTCTGTCAGTGTAACACACCCAAGAAAGAGCAGACTGACCCCAATCTCTCAATGTTACCCACCCAGTGAAGAACAGACTTACCCCATTCTGTCAAGGTAACATACCCAGCGAAGAGCAGACTGACCGCAATCTCTCAATGTTAACCACACTGGGAAGATCAGACTGACCCCACTCCATCAATGTAACGCACCCAGTGAAGAGCAGACTGACCCCATTCTGCCAATGTAACCCACCCAGGGAAAAGCAGAATGAACCCACTCTGTCAATGTAAAACACCCAGGGAAGAGCAGACGGACCTCACTCTGTAAATGTAACCAACCAGCGAAGAGCAGACTGACCCAACTCGGTCAATGTTACACACCGAGTGAAGAGCAGACTGATTCCATTCTGGCAATGTAACACACCCAGGGAAGAGCAGACTGACCCCAATCTGTCAAAGTAACACACACAGCGAAGAGTAGACTGAACCCACTCTATCAATGTTACACACCCAGTGAAGAGCAGACTGACCCCAATCTGTCAAAGTAACACACACAGCGAAGAGTAGACTGACCACACTCTGCCAATTTAACACACCAAGTGAAGAGCAGACTGACCCCATTCTGTCAATGTAGCACACCCAGGGAAGAGCAGACTGACCCCACTCTGTTAATGTAACTCACCCAGGTACGAGCAGACTGACCCCACTCTGTCAATGTAAAACACACAGTGAAGAGCAGACTGACCGCATTCTGTCAATGTAACACACGCAGGGAGGAGCAGACTGAGCGCTCACTGTCAATGTAACACACCCATGGAAGAGCAGACGGACCCCAATCTGTCAATGTAACCCACTCAGGGAAGAGCAGAGGTACCCCAATCTGTCAATATAACAAACCCAGGGAAGAGCTGACTGACCCCACACTGTCAATGTAACACACCCAGGGAAGAGCAGACTGACCCCACTCTGTCAATGTAACACACCCAGGGAAGAGCAGACTGACCCCACTCTGTCAATGTAACACACCCAGGTAAGAGCAGACAGACCCCACTCTGTCAGTGTAACACACCCAAGAAAGAGCAGACTGACCCCAATTTCTCAATGTTACCCACCCAGTGAATAGCAGACTGACCCCATTCTGTCAAGGTAACATACCCAGCGAATAGCAGACTGACCGCAATCTCTCAATGTTACCCACACAGGGAAGATCAGACTGACCCCACTCTATCAATGTAACGCACCCAGTGAAGAGCAGACTGACCCCATTCTGTCAATGTAACACACCCAGGGAAAAGCAGAATGAACCCACTCTCTCAATGTAACACACCCAGGAAAGAGCAGACAGATCCCACTCTGTCAGTGTAACACACCCAAGAAAGAGCAGACTGACCCCAATCTCTCAATGTTACCCACCCAGTGAAGAACAGACTTACCCCATTCTGTCAAGGTAACATACCCAGCGAAGAGCAGACTGACCGCAATCTCTCAATGTTAACCACACTGGGAAGATCAGACTGACCCCACTCCATCAATGTAACGCACCCAGTGAAGAGCAGACTGACCCCATTCTGCCAATGTAACCCACCCAGGGAAAAGCAGAATGAACCCACTCTGTCAATGTAAAACACCCAGGGAAGAGCAGACGGACCTCACTCTGTAAATGTAACCAACCAGCGAAGAGCAGACTGACCCAACTCGGTCAATGTTACACACCGAGTGAAGAGCAGACTGATTCCATTCTGGCAATGTAACACACCCAGGGAAGAGCAGACTGACCCCACTCTGTCAATGTAACACTCCCAGGGAAGAGCAGACTGACCCCACCGTATCAATGAAACACACCCAGCGAAGAGCAGACTGTCACCACTCTGTCAATGTAACACACCCAGGGAAGAGTAGTCTGACCTCACTCTGTCAATGGAACACACCCAGCCAAGCACAGATTGACCCCACTTTGTCAATGTAATAAAACCAGGGGAGAGCAGATTGACCCCACTCTGTCAATGTTACCCACCCAGGGAAGATCAGACTGACCCCTGTCTATCAATGTTACATACCCAGGGAAGAGCAGACTGACCCCTGTCTATCAATGTTACATACCCAGGGAAGAGCAGACTGACCCCAATCTCTCAATGTTACCACCCAGGGAGGAGCAGACTGATCCCACTCTGTCAATGTAACACACCCAGGGAAGAGCAGACTGACCCCATTCTGTCAATGGAACACACCCAGGGATGAGCAGACTGACCCCACTCTGTCAATGTAACACACCCTGGGAAGAGCAGACTGACCCCACTCTGTAAATGTAACAAACACAGGGAGGAGCAGACTGACCCCACTCTGTCAATGTAACACACACTTGGATGAGCAGACTGACCACACTCTGTCAATATAACACACCCTGGGAAGAGAAGACTGACCCCACTCAGTCAATGTTACACACCCAGGGATGAGCAGACTGTCCCCACTCTGTCAATGTAACACACCCAGGAAAGAGCAGACTGACCCCACTCTGTCAATGTAAAACAGTTGGGATGAGCAGACTGACCCCACTCTCTCAATGTAACACACCCTGGGAAGAGAAGACTGACCCCACTCTGTCAATGTCACACACCCAGGGATGAGCAGACTGACCCCCGTCTGTCAATGTAACACTCCCTGGGAAGAGCAGACTGACCCCACTCTGTCAATGTAACACACCCAGGGAAGAGCAGACTGACCCCACTCTGTCAATGATACCCACCCAGCGAAGAGCAGTCTGACCCCACTCTCTCAATGTTACCCACCCAGAGAATAGCAGACTGACCCCACTCTCTCAATGTAACCCACCCAGGAAAGAGCAGACAGAACCCACTCTGTCAATGTAACACACCCAGGGAAGAGCAGACTGACCCCACTCTGTCAATGTTACACACACAGTGAAGAGCATGCTGACCCCATTCTGTCAATGTAACACACGCAGGGAGGAGCAGACTGAGCCCTCACTGTCAATGTAACACACCCATGGAAGAGCAGACGGACCCCAATCTGTCAATGTAACCCACTCAGGGAAGATCAGAGGTACCCCAATTGTCAATATAACAAACCCAGGGATGAGCTGACTGACCCCACTCTGTCAATTAACACACGCAGGGAAGAGCAGATTGACCACAATCTGTCAATATAACACACCCAGCGAAGAGCAGACTGAACCCACACTGTCAATGTAACACACCCAGCGAAGAACAGACTGACCCCACTCTCTCAAAGTAACACAACCAGGGAAGAGCAGACTGACCTCACTGTCAATGTAACAGACCAAGAGAAGAGCAGACTGACCACACTCTATCAATGTTACACACCCAGTGAATAGCAGACTGTCCCCATTCTGTCAATGTAACACACCCAGGGAAGAGCAGACTGACCCACGCTGTCAATGTAACACACCCAGGGAAGAGCAGACTGACCCCATTCTGTCAATGTCACCCACCCAGGGAAGAGCAGACGGACCCCACTCTGTCAATGTAACACACCCAGGAAAGAGCAGACTGACCCCACTCTGTCAATATTACACACCCAGGGAAGAGCAGACTGAACACAATCTGTCAAATTAAACCACCCAGAGAAGAGTAGACTGACCCCACTGTGTCAATACAACTCACGCAGGGAAGAGCAGACAGACCCCACACTGTCAATGCAACACACCCAGGGAAGAGCAGACTGACCCCCCCCCCCACCCCCCCGCCCCACCCCGGACAATGCAACACGTCCAGGTAAGAGCAGACTGATTCCACTCTGTCAATGTAACACACCCAGGGATGAGCGGACTGACCCCATTCGGTAAATGTAACACTCCCAGGGAAGAGCAGACAGAACCAAATCTGCCAATACAACACACCCAGCGAAGAGTAGACAGACACCAATCTCTCAATGTTACGCACCCAGTGAAGAGCAGACTGACCCCATTCTGTCAATGTAACCCACCCAGGGAAAAGCAGAATGAACCCACTCTGTCAAAGTAACCCACACAGAGAAGGGCAGACTCACCCCACTCTGTCAATTTAACACAACCAGAGAAGAGCAGACTGACCCCACTCTATCAATGTAACACACCCAGCGAAGAGAAGACTGACCCCAATCTCTCAATGTTACCCACCAATGGGAAGATCAAACTGACCCAAATCTATCAATGTTACACACCCAGTAAAGAGCAGAATGACCCCATTCTGTCAATGTAACACACCCAGCGAAGAGCAGACTGACCCGACTCTGTCAATGTCACACACCCAGGGAAGAGCAGACTGAACCCACTCTGTCAATGTAACATACCCAGGGAAGAGCAGACTGACCCCACTCTGTTAACGTAAAACACCCAGGGAAGAGCAGACTGAAGCCACTCTGTCACTGTAACACACCCAGGGAAGAGCAGACTGACCCCACTCTGTCAATGTAAGCCACCCAGGGTAGAGCAGACTGATCCCACTCTCTCAATGTAATACACCAAGGGAAGAGCAGACAGACCCCACTCTGTCAATGTAACACACCCAGGGAAGAGCAGACTCACCCCACTCTGTTAATGTAACACACCCAAGAAAGAGCAGACTGAACCCACTCTGTCAATGTAACCCACCCAGGGAAGATCAGACTGACTGCACTCTGTCAATGTAACACACCCAGGGAAGAGCAGACTGACCACACTCTGTTAATGTAACACACACAGTGAAGAGCAGACTGACCCCACTCTGTCAATATAACACACCCAGGGAAGAGCAGACTGAACCCACTCTGTCAATGTAGCACACCCAGGGAAGAGCAGATTGAACCCACTCTGTCAATGTATCAGATCCAGGGAAGACCAGACTGAATCCTCTCTGTCAATGTAACACACCGAAGGAAGAGCAGACTGAACCGACTCTGTCAATGTAACGCACCCAGGTTAGAGCAGACAGACCCCACTCTGTCAATTCAACACACCCAAGAAAGAGCAGACTGACACCAATCTCTCAATGTTACCCACCCAGTGAAGAGCAGACTGACACCATTCTGTCAAGGTAACATACACAGCGAAGGGCAGACTGACCGCAATCTCTCAATGTTACCAACCCAGGGAAGATCAGACTGACCACACTCTATCAATGTAACATACGCAGGGAGGAGCAGACTGAGCCCTCACTGTAAATGTCACACACCCATGGAAGAGCAGACGGACCCCAATCTGTCAATGTAACACACCCAGGGAAGAGCAGACTGACCCCAATCTGTCAATATAACACACCCAGGGAAGAGCAGACTGAACACACTCTGTCAATGTAACACACCCAGCGAAGAACAGACTGACCCCACTCTGTCAATGTAACAGACCCAGGGAAGAGCAGACTGACCTCACTCTGTCAATGTAACACACCCAGAGAAGAGCAGACTGACCCCACTCTGTCAATGTAACCCACCCAGCGAAGAGCAGAGTGACCCCACTCTCTCAATGTCACCCATCCAGAGAAGAGCAGACTGACCCCACACTCTAAATGTAACCAACGCAGGGAAGAGCAGACAGAACCCAATCTGTCAAAGTAACACACCCAGGGAAGAGCAGTCTGACCCCACTCTGACAATGTTACACACTCAGGGAAGAGCAGACAGACCCCACTCTGCCAATGTAACACACCCAGTGAAGAGCAGACTGACCCCATTCTGTCAATGTAGCACACCCAGGGAAGAGCAGACTGACCCCATTCTGTCAATGTAACAACCCAGGGAAGAGCAGACTGACCACACTCTGTCAATGTAACACACCCAGGGAAGAGCAGATTAAGCCCACTCTGTCAATGTAACACACCCAGGGAAGAGGAGACTGACCCAACACTGTCACTGTGAACAACCCAAGGAAGAGTAGACTGACCCAACTCTGTCAATTTAACTTATACATGCAAGAGCAGACAGACCCCATTCTGTCAATGTAACACACCCAGGGAAGAGAAGACTGTCCCCACACTGTCAATGTAACACACCCAGGGAATAGCAGACTGACACAACTCTGTTAATGTAACACACCCAGGGAAGAGCAGACTGACCACACTCTGTCAATGCAACACACCCAGAGAAGAGCAGACTGACCCCACTCTGTTCATGTCATCCAACATGGGAATCGCGGAATGACCTTACTTTGTAAAAGTAACACACGCAGGGAAGAGAAGACTGACCCCACTCTGTCAATGTAACACACCCAGGGAAGAGCAGACTGACCACACTCTGTCAAGGTAACACGCGCAGGGAAGAGCAGACTGCCCCAAATCTGTTAATGTAACACACCCAGGTTAGAGCAGACTGAACTCACTCTGTCAATGCAACACACCCAGGTAAGAGCAGACTGACCCCACTCTGTCAATGTAACACACCCAGGGAAGAGCAGACTGACCCCACTCTGTCAATGTAACACACCCAGGGAAGAGCAGACTGAACCAACTCTGTTAATGTAATCCAACCAGGGAATCGCAGAATGACCTCACTCTGTCAATGTAACACACCCAGGGAAGAGCAGACTGACATAACTCTGTTAATGTAACACACCCAGGGAAGAGCAGACTGACCCCACTCTGTCAATGTTACCCACCCAGGGAAGAGCAGACTGACCCCACTCTGTCAATGTAACACACGCATGGAACAGCAGACTGACCCAACTCTGTTCATGTCATCCAACCAGGGAATCGCGGAATGACCTCACTTTGTCAAAGCAACACACCCAGGGAAAAGCAGACTGACCCCACTCTGTCAATGTAACACACTCAGGGAAGAGCAGACTGACCGCACTCTGTCAAGGTAACACGCGCAGGGAAGAGCAGGCTGCCCCAACTCTGTTAATGTCACCCAACCAGGGAATCGCAGAATGACCTCACTCTGTCAATGTGACACACCCTGGGAAGAGCAGACTGACTCAACTCTGTCAATGTAACAGACCCAGGGAAAAGCAGACTGACCACACTCTGTCAATGTAACACACACAGGGAAGAGCAGACTGACACCACTCTGTCAATGTAACACACCCGGGGAAGAGCAGACTGACCCCAATCTGTTAATGTAAAACACCCAGGAAAGAGCAGACTGACCCCAATCTGTCAATGTAACACACCCAGGGAAGAGCAGACTGACGCCACTCTGTCAACGTAACACACCCAGGGAAGAGCAGACTGACCCCATTCTGTCAATGTAACACACCCAGAAAAGAGCAGACTGACACGGCTCTGTCAATGTAACACACCCAGGGTGGAGCAGACCGACCCCACTCTGTTAATGTAACACACCCAGGGAAGAGCAGACTGACCACACTCTGTCAATGCAACACACCCAGGGAAGAGCAGACTGACCCCACTCTGTTCATGTCATCCAACATGGGAATCGCGGAATGACCTTACTTTGTCAAAGAAACACACGCAGGGAAGAGAAGACTGACCCCACTCTGTCAATGTAACACACCCAGGGAAGAGCAGACTGACCACACTCTGTCAAGGTAACACGTGCAGGGAAGAGCAGACTGCCCCAAATCTGTTAATGTAACACACCCAGGTTAGAGCAGACTGAACTCACTCTGTCAATGTAACACACCCAGGGAAGAGCAGACTGACCACACTCTGTCAAGGTAACACGCGCAGGGAAGAGCAGACTGCCCCAAATCTGTTAATGTAACACACCCAGGGAAGAGCAGACTGAACTCACTCTGTCAATGCAACACACCCAGGTAAGAGCAGACTGACCCCACTCTGTCAATGTAACACACCCAGGGAAGAGCAGACTGACCCCACTCAGTCAATGTCACTCACCCAGGGAAGAGCAGACTGACCCCACTCTGTCAATGTAACACACCCAGGTAAGAGCAGACAGACCCCACTCTGTCAGTGTAACACACCCAAGAAAGAGCAGACTGACCCCAATTTCTCAATGTTACCCACCCAGTGAATAGCAGACTGACCCCATTCTGTCAAGGTAACATACCCAGCGAATAGCAGACTGACCGCAATCTCTCAATGTTACCCACACAGGGAAGATCAGACTGACCCCACTCTATCAATGTAACGCACCCAGTGAAGAGCAGACTGACCCCATTCTGTCAATGTAACACACCCAGGGAAAAGCAGAATGAACCCACTCTCTCAATGTAACACACCCAGGAAAGAGCAGACAGATCCCACTCTGTCAGTGTAACACACCCAAGAAAGAGCAGACTGACCCCAATCTCTCAATGTTACCCACCCAGTGAAGAACAGACTTACCCCATTCTGTCAAGGTAACATACCCAGCGAAGAGCAGACTGACCGCAATCTCTCAATGTTAACCACACTGGGAAGATCAGACTGACCCCACTCCATCAATGTAACGCACCCAGTGAAGAGCAGACTGACCCCATTCTGCCAATGTAACCCACCCAGGGAAAAGCAGAATGAACCCACTCTGTCAATGTAAAACACCCAGGGAAGAGCAGACGGACCTCACTCTGTAAATGTAACCAACCAGCGAAGAGCAGACTGACCCAACTCGGTCAATGTTACACACCGAGTGAAGAGCAGACTGATTCCATTCTGGCAATGTAACACACCCAGGGAAGAGCAGACTGACCCCAATCTGTCAAAGTAACACACACAGCGAAGAGTAGACTGAACCCACTCTATCAATGTTACACACCCAGTGAAGAGCAGACTGACCCCAATCTGTCAAAGTAACACACACAGCGAAGAGTAGACTGACCACACTCTGCCAATTTAACACACCAAGTGAAGAGCAGACTGACCCCATTCTGTCAATGTAGCACACCCAGGGAAGAGCAGACTGACCCCACTCTGTTAATGTAACTCACCCAGGTACGAGCAGACTGACCCCACTCTGTCAATGTAAAACACACAGTGAAGAGCAGACTGACCGCATTCTGTCAATGTAACACACGCAGGGAGGAGCAGACTGAGCGCTCACTGTCAATGTAACACACCCATGGAAGAGCAGACGGACCCCAATCTGTCAATGTAACCCACTCAGGGAAGAGCAGAGGTACCCCAATCTGTCAATATAACAAACCCAGGGAAGAGCTGACTGACCCCACACTGTCAATGTAACACACCCAGGGAAGAGCAGACTGACCCCACTCTGTCAATGTAACACACCCAGGGAAGAGCAGACTGACCCCACTCTGTCAATGTAACACACCCAGGTAAGAGCAGACAGACCCCACTCTGTCAGTGTAACACACCCAAGAAAGAGCAGACTGACCCCAATTTCTCAATGTTACCCACCCAGTGAATAGCAGACTGACCCCATTCTGTCAAGGTAACATACCCAGCGAATAGCAGACTGACCGCAATCTCTCAATGTTACCCACACAGGGAAGATCAGACTGACCCCACTCTATCAATGTAACGCACCCAGTGAAGAGCAGACTGACCCCATTCTGTCAATGTAACACACCCAGGGAAAAGCAGAATGAACCCACTCTCTCAATGTAACACACCCAGGAAAGAGCAGACAGATCCCACTCTGTCAGTGTAACACACCCAAGAAAGAGCAGACTGACCCCAATCTCTCAATGTTACCCACCCAGTGAAGAACAGACTTACCCCATTCTGTCAAGGTAACATACCCAGCGAAGAGCAGACTGACCGCAATCTCTCAATGTTAACCACACTGGGAAGATCAGACTGACCCCACTCCATCAATGTAACGCACCCAGTGAAGAGCAGACTGACCCCATTCTGCCAATGTAACCCACCCAGGGAAAAGCAGAATGAACCCACTCTGTCAATGTAAAACACCCAGGGAAGAGCAGACGGACCTCACTCTGTAAATGTAACCAACCAGCGAAGAGCAGACTGACCCAACTCGGTCAATGTTACACACCGAGTGAAGAGCAGACTGATTCCATTCTGGCAATGTAACACACCCAGGGAAGAGCAGACTGACCCCACTCTGTCAATGTAACACTCCCAGGGAAGAGCAGACTGACCCCACCGTATCAATGAAACACACCCAGCGAAGAGCAGACTGTCACCACTCTGTCAATGTAACACACCCAGGGAAGAGTAGTCTGACCTCACTCTGTCAATGGAACACACCCAGCCAAGCACAGATTGACCCCACTTTGTCAATGTAATAAAACCAGGGGAGAGCAGATTGACCCCACTCTGTCAATGTTACCCACCCAGGGAAGATCAGACTGACCCCTGTCTATCAATGTTACATACCCAGGGAAGAGCAGACTGACCCCTGTCTATCAATGTTACATACCCAGGGAAGAGCAGACTGACCCCAATCTCTCAATGTTACCACCCAGGGAGGAGCAGACTGATCCCACTCTGTCAATGTAACACACCCAGGGAAGAGCAGACTGACCCCATTCTGTCAATGGAACACACCCAGGGATGAGCAGACTGACCCCACTCTGTCAATGTAACACACCCTGGGAAGAGCAGACTGACCCCACTCTGTAAATGTAACAAACACAGGGAGGAGCAGACTGACCCCACTCTGTCAATGTAACACACACTTGGATGAGCAGACTGACCACACTCTGTCAATATAACACACCCTGGGAAGAGAAGACTGACCCCACTCAGTCAATGTTACACACCCAGGGATGAGCAGACTGTCCCCACTCTGTCAATGTAACACACCCAGGAAAGAGCAGACTGACCCCACTCTGTCAATGTAAAACAGTTGGGATGAGCAGACTGACCCCACTCTCTCAATGTAACACACCCTGGGAAGAGAAGACTGACCCCACTCTGTCAATGTCACACACCCAGGGATGAGCAGACTGACCCCCGTCTGTCAATGTAACACTCCCTGGGAAGAGCAGACTGACCCCACTCTGTCAATGTAACACACCCAGGGAAGAGCAGACTGACCCCACTCTGTCAATGATACCCACCCAGCGAAGAGCAGTCTGACCCCACTCTCTCAATGTTACCCACCCAGAGAATAGCAGACTGACCCCACTCTCTCAATGTAACCCACCCAGGAAAGAGCAGACAGAACCCACTCTGTCAATGTAACACACCCAGGGAAGAGCAGACTGACCCCACTCTGTCAATGTTACACACACAGTGAAGAGCATGCTGACCCCATTCTGTCAATGTAACACACGCAGGGAGGAGCAGACTGAGCCCTCACTGTCAATGTAACACACCCATGGAAGAGCAGACGGACCCCAATCTGTCAATGTAACCCACTCAGGGAAGATCAGAGGTACCCCAATTGTCAATATAACAAACCCAGGGATGAGCTGACTGACCCCACTCTGTCAATTAACACACGCAGGGAAGAGCAGATTGACCACAATCTGTCAATATAACACACCCAGCGAAGAGCAGACTGAACCCACACTGTCAATGTAACACACCCAGCGAAGAACAGACTGACCCCACTCTCTCAAAGTAACACAACCAGGGAAGAGCAGACTGACCTCACTGTCAATGTAACAGACCAAGAGAAGAGCAGACTGACCACACTCTATCAATGTTACACACCCAGTGAATAGCAGACTGTCCCCATTCTGTCAATGTAACACACCCAGGGAAGAGCAGACTGACCCACGCTGTCAATGTAACACACCCAGGGAAGAGCAGACTGACCCCATTCTGTCAATGTCACCCACCCAGGGAAGAGCAGACGGACCCCACTCTGTCAATGTAACACACCCAGGAAAGAGCAGACTGACCCCACTCTGTCAATATTACACACCCAGGGAAGAGCAGACTGAACACAATCTGTCAAATTAAACCACCCAGAGAAGAGTAGACTGACCCCACTGTGTCAATACAACTCACGCAGGGAAGAGCAGACAGACCCCACACTGTCAATGCAACACACCCAGGGAAGAGCAGACTGACCCCCCCCCCCACCCCCCCGCCCCACCCCGGACAATGCAACACGTCCAGGTAAGAGCAGACTGATTCCACTCTGTCAATGTAACACACCCAGGGATGAGCGGACTGACCCCATTCGGTAAATGTAACACTCCCAGGGAAGAGCAGACAGAACCAAATCTGCCAATACAACACACCCAGCGAAGAGTAGACAGACACCAATCTCTCAATGTTACGCACCCAGTGAAGAGCAGACTGACCCCATTCTGTCAATGTAACCCACCCAGGGAAAAGCAGAATGAACCCACTCTGTCAAAGTAACCCACACAGAGAAGGGCAGACTCACCCCACTCTGTCAATTTAACACAACCAGAGAAGAGCAGACTGACCCCACTCTATCAATGTAACACACCCAGCGAAGAGAAGACTGACCCCAATCTCTCAATGTTACCCACCAATGGGAAGATCAAACTGACCCAAATCTATCAATGTTACACACCCAGTAAAGAGCAGAATGACCCCATTCTGTCAATGTAACACACCCAGCGAAGAGCAGACTGACCCGACTCTGTCAATGTCACACACCCAGGGAAGAGCAGACTGAACCCACTCTGTCAATGTAACATACCCAGGGAAGAGCAGACTGACCCCACTCTGTTAACGTAAAACACCCAGGGAAGAGCAGACTGAAGCCACTCTGTCACTGTAACACACCCAGGGAAGAGCAGACTGACCCCACTCTGTCAATGTAAGCCACCCAGGGTAGAGCAGACTGATCCCACTCTCTCAATGTAATACACCAAGGGAAGAGCAGACAGACCCCACTCTGTCAATGTAACACACCCAGGGAAGAGCAGACTCACCCCACTCTGTTAATGTAACACACCCAAGAAAGAGCAGACTGAACCCACTCTGTCAATGTAACCCACCCAGGGAAGATCAGACTGACTGCACTCTGTCAATGTAACACACCCAGGGAAGAGCAGACTGACCACACTCTGTTAATGTAACACACACAGTGAAGAGCAGACTGACCCCACTCTGTCAATATAACACACCCAGGGAAGAGCAGACTGAACCCACTCTGTCAATGTAGCACACCCAGGGAAGAGCAGATTGAACCCACTCTGTCAATGTATCAGATCCAGGGAAGACCAGACTGAATCCTCTCTGTCAATGTAACACACCGAAGGAAGAGCAGACTGAACCGACTCTGTCAATGTAACGCACCCAGGTTAGAGCAGACAGACCCCACTCTGTCAATTCAACACACCCAAGAAAGAGCAGACTGACACCAATCTCTCAATGTTACCCACCCAGTGAAGAGCAGACTGACACCATTCTGTCAAGGTAACATACACAGCGAAGGGCAGACTGACCGCAATCTCTCAATGTTACCAACCCAGGGAAGATCAGACTGACCACACTCTATCAATGTAACATACGCAGGGAGGAGCAGACTGAGCCCTCACTGTAAATGTCACACACCCATGGAAGAGCAGACGGACCCCAATCTGTCAATGTAACACACCCAGGGAAGAGCAGACTGACCCCAATCTGTCAATATAACACACCCAGGGAAGAGCAGACTGAACACACTCTGTCAATGTAACACACCCAGCGAAGAACAGACTGACCCCACTCTGTCAATGTAACAGACCCAGGGAAGAGCAGACTGACCTCACTCTGTCAATGTAACACACCCAGAGAAGAGCAGACTGACCCCACTCTGTCAATGTAACCCACCCAGCGAAGAGCAGAGTGACCCCACTCTCTCAATGTCACCCATCCAGAGAAGAGCAGACTGACCCCACACTCTAAATGTAACCAACGCAGGGAAGAGCAGACAGAACCCAATCTGTCAAAGTAACACACCCAGGGAAGAGCAGTCTGACCCCACTCTGACAATGTTACACACTCAGGGAAGAGCAGACAGACCCCACTCTGCCAATGTAACACACCCAGTGAAGAGCAGACTGACCCCATTCTGTCAATGTAGCACACCCAGGGAAGAGCAGACTGACCCCATTCTGTCAATGTAACAACCCAGGGAAGAGCAGACTGACCACACTCTGTCAATGTAACACACCCAGGGAAGAGCAGATTAAGCCCACTCTGTCAATGTAACACACCCAGGGAAGAGGAGACTGACCCAACACTGTCACTGTGAACAACCCAAGGAAGAGTAGACTGACCCAACTCTGTCAATTTAACTTATACATGCAAGAGCAGACAGACCCCATTCTGTCAATGTAACACACCCAGGGAAGAGAAGACTGTCCCCACACTGTCAATGTAACACACCCAGGGAATAGCAGACTGACACAACTCTGTTAATGTAACACACCCAGGGAAGAGCAGACTGACCACACTCTGTCAATGCAACACACCCAGAGAAGAGCAGACTGACCCCACTCTGTTCATGTCATCCAACATGGGAATCGCGGAATGACCTTACTTTGTAAAAGTAACACACGCAGGGAAGAGAAGACTGACCCCACTCTGTCAATGTAACACACCCAGGGAAGAGCAGACTGACCACACTCTGTCAAGGTAACACGCGCAGGGAAGAGCAGACTGCCCCAAATCTGTTAATGTAACACACCCAGGTTAGAGCAGACTGAACTCACTCTGTCAATGCAACACACCCAGGTAAGAGCAGACTGACCCCACTCTGTCAATGTAACACACCCAGGGAAGAGCAGACTGACCCCACTCTGTCAATGTAACACACCCAGGGAAGAGCAGACTGAACCAACTCTGTTAATGTAATCCAACCAGGGAATCGCAGAATGACCTCACTCTGTCAATGTAACACACCCAGGGAAGAGCAGACTGACATAACTCTGTTAATGTAACACACCCAGGGAAGAGCAGACTGACCCCACTCTGTCAATGTTACCCACCCAGGGAAGAGCAGACTGACCCCACTCTGTCAATGTAACACACGCATGGAACAGCAGACTGACCCAACTCTGTTCATGTCATCCAACCAGGGAATCGCGGAATGACCTCACTTTGTCAAAGCAACACACCCAGGGAAAAGCAGACTGACCCCACTCTGTCAATGTAACACACTCAGGGAAGAGCAGACTGACCGCACTCTGTCAAGGTAACACGCGCAGGGAAGAGCAGGCTGCCCCAACTCTGTTAATGTCACCCAACCAGGGAATCGCAGAATGACCTCACTCTGTCAATGTGACACACCCTGGGAAGAGCAGACTGACTCAACTCTGTCAATGTAACAGACCCAGGGAAAAGCAGACTGACCACACTCTGTCAATGTAACACACACAGGGAAGAGCAGACTGACACCACTCTGTCAATGTAACACACCCGGGGAAGAGCAGACTGACCCCAATCTGTTAATGTAAAACACCCAGGAAAGAGCAGACTGACCCCAATCTGTCAATGTAACACACCCAGGGAAGAGCAGACTGACGCCACTCTGTCAACGTAACACACCCAGGGAAGAGCAGACTGACCCCATTCTGTCAATGTAACACACCCAGAAAAGAGCAGACTGACACGGCTCTGTCAATGTAACACACCCAGGGTGGAGCAGACCGACCCCACTCTGTTAATGTAACACACCCAGGGAAGAGCAGACTGACCACACTCTGTCAATGCAACACACCCAGGGAAGAGCAGACTGACCCCACTCTGTTCATGTCATCCAACATGGGAATCGCGGAATGACCTTACTTTGTCAAAGAAACACACGCAGGGAAGAGAAGACTGACCCCACTCTGTCAATGTAACACACCCAGGGAAGAGCAGACTGACCACACTCTGTCAAGGTAACACGTGCAGGGAAGAGCAGACTGCCCCAAATCTGTTAATGTAACACACCCAGGTTAGAGCAGACTGAACTCACTCTGTCAATGTAACACACCCAGGGAAGAGCAGACTGACCACACTCTGTCAAGGTAACACGCGCAGGGAAGAGCAGACTGCCCCAAATCTGTTAATGTAACACACCCAGGGAAGAGCAGACTGAACTCACTCTGTCAATGCAACACACCCAGGTAAGAGCAGACTGACCCCACTCTGTCAATGTAACACACCCAGGGAAGAGCAGACTGACCCCACTCTGTCAATGTAACACACCCAGGGAAGAGCAGACTGAACCAACTCTGTTAATGTAATCCAACCAGGGAAGAGCAGACTGACCCCACTCTGTCAATGTTACCCACCCAGGGAAGAGCAGACTGACCCCACTCTGTCAATGTAACACACGCATGGAACAGCAGACTGACCCAACTCTGTTCATGTTATCCAACCAGGGAATCGCGGAATGACCTCACTTTGTCAAAGCAACACACCCAGGGAAAAGCAGACTGACCCCACTCTGTCAATGTAACACACTCAGGGAAGAGCAGACTGACCGCACTCTGTCAAGGTAACACGCGCAGGGAAGAGCAGGCTGCCCCAACTCTGTTAATGTCACCCAACCAGGGAATCGCAGAATGACCTCACTCTGTCAATGTGACACACCCTGGGAAGAGCAGACTGACTCAACTCTGTCAATGTAACAGACCCAGGGAAAAGCAGACTGACCACACTCTGTCAATGTAACACACACAGGGAAGAGCAGACTGACACCACTCTGTCAATGTAACACACCCGGGGAAGAGCAGACTGACCCCAATCTGTTAATGTAAAACACCCAGGAAAGAGCAGACTGACCCCAATCTGTCAATGTAACACACCCAGGGAAGAGCAGACTGACGCCACTCTGTCAACGTAACACACCCAGGGAAGAGCAGACTGACCCCATTCTGTCAATGTAACACACCCAGAAAAGAGCAGACTGACACGGCTCTGTCAATGTAACACACCCAGGGTGGAGCAGACCGACCCCACTCTGTCAATGTAACATACCCAGGGAAGAGCAGACTGACACCACTCTGTCAATGTAACACACCCAGGGAAGAGCAGACGGACCCCACTCCGTCAATGTAACACACCCAGCGAAGAACAGACTGACCCCACTCTGTCAATGTAACAGACCCAGGGAAGAGCAGACTGACCTCACTCTGTCAATGTAACACACCCAGAGAAGAGCAGACTGACCCCAATCTGTCAATGTAACCCACCCAGCGAAGAGCAGACTGACCCCAATCTGTCAATGTAACCCACCCAGCGAAGAGCAGACTGACCCCACACTCTAAATGTAACCATCGCAGGGAAGAGCAGACAGAACCCAATCTGTCAAAGTAACACACCCAGGGAAGAGCAGTCTGACCCCACGCTGTCAATGTTACACACTCAGGGAAGAGTAGACAGACCCCACTCTGCCAATGTAACACACCCAGTGAAGAGCAGACTGACCCCATTCTGTCAATGTAGCACACCCAGGGAAGAGCAGACTGACCCCATTCTGTCAATGTAACAACCCAGGGAAGAGCAGACTGACCACACTCTTTCAATGTAACACACCCAGGGAAGAGCAGATTAAGCCCACTCTGTCAATGTAACACACCCAGGGAAGAGGAGACTGACCCTACACTGTCACTGTGAACAACTCAAGGAAGAGTAGACTGACCCCACTCTGTCAATTTAACTTATACATGCAAGAGCAGACAGACCCCATTCTGTCAATGTAACACACCCAGGGAAGAGCAGACTGATCTCACTCTGTCAATGTAACACACCCAGAGAAGAGCAGACTGACCCCACTCTGTCAATGTAACCCACCCAGCGAAGAGCAGAGTGACCCCACTCTCTCAATGTCACCCATCCAGAGAAGAGCAGACTGACCCCACACTCTAAATGTAACCAACGCAGGGAAGAGCAGACAGAACCCAATCTGTCAAAGTAACACACCCAGGGAAGAGCAGTCTGACCCCACTCTGTCAATGTTACACACTCAGGGAAGAGCAGACAGACCCCACTCTGCCAATGTAACACACCCAGTGAAGAGCAGACTGACCCCATTCTGTCAATGTAGCACACCCAGGGAAGAGCAGACTGACCCCATTCTGTCAATGTAACAACCCAGGGAAGAGCAGACTGACCACACTCTGTCAATGTAACACACCCAGGGAAGAGAAGACTGAACCAACTCTGTTAATGTAACCCAACCAGGGAATCGCAGAATGACCTCACTCTGTCAATGTAACACACCCAGGGAATAGCAGACTGACACAACTCTGTTAATGTAACACACC